>NC_080179.1:30868938-31199840 GCF_950295315.1 Erinaceus europaeus
GTAACAAAACAACAACAAAAACAGAAAAAAAACAAAAAACCCACTACCACTTAATTAAGTTTTGGTGTAGTGCCAAATAACAATACCTACAATTTCTAAAGTGATTATTAAAATACCTCTCCTTTTACCAACTATCCTGTGTGAGACAGGATTTTCTTCATATAATTTAAACAAAATAGAAAATTACAACATACCACACTAGATCAAACACAAAGTATTTTATAACAATGAAAAAAATCTTTAAAACAGATTCATAAACTTTTTAAGATAACAAATTATAATATAATAAATAAAACCAGATAGTTTTAAGGAACTGACTTAAACTTACTGAGGCTGAAAAACAGCTCTCTGTGCCTTGGTCAAGAGAAAACATAAATGCATATAATATACCAAATCTGTTTCTTTAAAAGGGCTTTGGAGGCAGCTGGAGAAGTAACTTAATTAGAGCTTTGGAGGCCTGAGGGTCCTGGTTTGATCACTTGTGTTACATATACTTGAGTGGTGCTGTTTCTCTACGCAAAAATGCATCATGACTTTCCAACAACCCAATCCATGAAGCCCTAGTACAATGCCTTGCAACAAGTGTGACTGAGCAATAGTCTGGACTTTCTCTTATAAATTAATTAAAAAAATATATATCCTTCAAAGTCCTTAGTTTAAAATTTCAGTTTATGTAATGTTTTCCAAAGTGGCCTGGAAGATTTTGGCTTCTTTCTAGAAGTTATTTTTTTTCCCATAAAATCTTTAAAAAATTAATTTTATATATACTGCCAAGATACAGGCTAAATGTTGACTACATGTTCAAACCTACCTTCCACTCACTGTGAATTGTTATTTTTAATTAAGTTCTTATATGGATTATCTATATAACAAAATCATAATTAATATTTTTCATTCAGTCACGTAATTAGAGCTTTAAGTTGTCATATAATGCTGGCTATTTCTTCTGGGTTTCTATAACTCTTTTTCTCCAAATAGACTAGTTACTTTAAGGGGATGAATCTTTTCTACCTCTTCCCCCCCTTTTTTTTTTTCTCAAATCTTGTCAGTGACTGGAAAAACTAGGCAAATAGAAGTTCAATAAGTACATTGTGTCTAAATGATTGACAAGTGAATTTTTAGACATCAGCTTTCTTCAAACATGTCAGAGCTTCTATATTTATTGTAATTGCCAGGTACAGCACATCTTATTTCCTTAACGTGAACACTGATGGCAGCTCCACAACTGTATCACTGCTTAACTATTCTCTACCTATCACAGCTTTCCCGCCTCTCAAAGATCTGCTGATTTAGTCATAATAATACAGACATTAAAATTTGCCAACTGTCTAGCTGGCATCACTAAATACCATTGCATTCACTATATTTTAAAACTTTCACTTAAATCATATAGCTCAGATGAAAAGATGAAAAATAAATTAGAAATATGTAGGAAAAAAAAGAAAGATAAAGCATAAAGTAAGCTCTTCCAAGATTAGACAAGATTGGGCATGTTCAGGGTGGTATGGCCGTAGACAAAGTCAGTTCTTTAAACATGGGATTTCTACTTAAATAGATCCCTAATTAAACACAAGTACAACTAACTGATACTGTATATACTTTGAATCTTGGATGGTAGAATCTGAAGTAACTTCATAGCACTTAGTGATGTTTAGTTTGCCTATTAAATTTATCAAGCCAGAGGCAGGTACATTATACCAGTGGCTAACAGTATTAGGTACACAGTAATTCAGAGTTATTGCACACTTTACCACTTTACCATGCGTATGGACCCAGGTTCAAGTCCCCAACCCTCACCTTCAGCTGGAAAGTTTTATAAGCACTGAAGCAGGAATATAGGTGTCTCCCTTTCTCTCTCACTCTCTACCCCCTTTCTCTTTTGATTTCTCTGTTTCTAGGCAATAAAATAAAAATATTTTTTAAAAAGCAAGCAACTCTTAAAAAAAGAAAATTTACCAATAACACCAACTTCTTTTACAAAATCTTTATTATTGCTCTCTACACCTTTGTTTGCACCAAACCACTCTACCTAGACTTTTGTGTGGATATAACTTTTTTAAAAAAAAATTTGCTTTTTCCCTCTTTTGTTGCCCTTATTTTATTGTTGTTGTCATTATTATTGTTGTTGTTATTGATATCGCCGTTGTTAGGACAGAGAAATGGAGAGAGGAGGGGAAGACTGAGACGGGGAGAGAAAGATAGACACTTGCAGACCTGCTTCACCACCTGTAAAGTGACTCCCCCTGCAGGTGGGGGGAGCCGGGGGCTTGAACCGGGATCCTTACTCCGGTCCTTGGACCTTGCAATGTGCTTAACCTGCTGTGTTACTGCCCAATCCCTGGATATAACTTTTATAAAAACAAAAAGTGGAATAGAAAGATAAGAAAAATTTTTATAAAACTGTAGACAACTATGGTATATATATGGTATATATTTTGTGAACTGGAATGATTCTCAGGAGTATTACAAAGATTTTTTATTTCTAAGATCATAAATGTTTATATTCAATAGTTTACTACAATCCTACCTTTTAAAAAAGTGAATTAAACAATGCCAACTCACTGATACATTAAAATACAAAATTTATTGCTTAAATAATAACTGCTATTATAGCATGTATAACTATGATAAAGGTATCTTACAAACAAGAGATGAATGTTTGTCAAGCATAAATGTATATGATTTATGCTATTTTATTACCTATATACAGATATTTTCAAATTTTAAAATGGGTTTTAAAAAAAGCAGTAACAAGAAACACTTTCTTGGTTTTCTAAAGCACTGTTCAGATATTCTCCTCTGGAAAGTCTACATTCATATTAAATACTTTTGAAAATGCTCTTAAGATGATAAGCTATATAATCTATTTGTCATTGCACCAAAGTAAAAGACTCTGGGGTGACGGGGAGGAGGGTTCAGGTCTTCGAACATGACAGCAGAGGAGGACCTAGAGGGAGATGAATTGTTACGTGGAAAACTGAGAAATGTTACACATGTACAAACTGCTGTATTTTACTGTTAACTGTAAACCACTGATTCCTCAGTAAAGAAAAAAATATTTAAAAAATTCTTTTGTTTCAGATTGATGACAGGATTCAGGCAGTTAAATTCACTATTAAATCCTGCCATATTCATTTCATCATTCTTTTGTACTACACAGCCTAATGCCTATGAGGCTTTTTAAAATTTATCTACAGCAGCCAGGGAGGTGACTTGGAGCACAGAACAAAGGGCTTGAATGTGTGATGTAAGCCATGGGTTCAATCCCTGGCATCCAAATATGATGGAGTGTAGTGGTGTTCTGGCCTCACTGTTTTTATAAAAATAAATTCATAGATCTTTTTTTTTTGCCTTCAAGGTTATTGCTGAGGCTCAGTGCCTACAACACGAAACCATTGCTCCTGGAGGCTATTTTTTCCTCTTTTGTTGCCCTTGTTGTTTTATTGTTGTTGTGGTTACTATTATCATTGTTATTGATGTCGTTGATGTTGGATAGCACAGAGAGAAATCAAGAAAGGAGGGGAAGACAGAGAAGGGGAGAGAAAGATAGACACCTGCAGATCTGCTTCATGGCTTGTGAAGAGACCCCCCTACAGGTGGGGAGCTGGGGACTCGAACCGGGATCCTTATGCTGGTCCTTGCATTTTGCGCCACATGCGCTTAACCCGCTGTGCTACCAACCTATCCCCTGTAAATCTTAATTATACCTATAAAACTCTTGAATTTATATCTATAAATTCCTTTTAGGACAAAGAACTTACTTCCCTGCCTCTGTAGCACTCAGTGACTAGTTTCCTCCTTTATTTTATTTTATTTTTTTTTTACTAGAGCACTGCTCAGCTCTGGCTTAGGGTGCTGTGTGTATGTATTTGTGTGGTGATATTGAACATAGGCCTCTGGAGCCTCAGGCATGAGAGTCTCTTTTGAATAACCATTATGCTATCTATCCCCAATGACCAGTTTCGCTCTGGCTTATGGTTGTGCAGGGGGGATTGAACCTGGGACTCTTTGCATAACCATTATGCTCTCTACCCCCACCCCAATGACTAGAATAAAGTAGAGGTAGAGTCTAGGTCAAAGAAAGCTCTGTGATTTTCTCCTGCTTTTTTTTTTTTTCTTCACAAACCTCTCATACTGGGAGTCAGACGGTAGCGAAGCAGGTAAAGCGCAGGTGGCGCAAAGTGCAAGGACTGGCGTAAGGATCCCGGTTTGAGCCTCAGGTTCCCCACCTGCAAGGAGTCGCTTCACAGGCAGTAAAACAGGTCTGCGGGTGTCTATCTTACTCTCCCCCTCTCTGTCTTCCTTTCCTCTCTCCATTTCTCTCTGTCTTATCCAACAATGACAATATCTAACAACAACAATAATAACTACAACAAGGGCAATGAAAAGGAAATAAATATTAAAAATTAAAAAAAGGTCATGTTTAAATGTTTAGTTAATTTGAGTTGATTTGTGTATACAGCACAAACCATTAAAAAAAAAAAAAGAAAACCTCTCATACTTTGAGAAAGTTAGCTGCTAGATGTGAGACCTATGTGGTAAAATTTTCAACTAGCAGTCATGTGAATGAACTATCTTAGAAGTTGGATCCTACAACCATAGACAAGCCTTTAGATGACTGAAACCCTTGCCACATCCTGGTTTCAATCACATGAGATCTTGAACCAGAACCACCCATTCATGTCCTCCTTGAATTTCTTGTTCCCATAAACTAAAATAATGAGCATCTGCTGTTTTAAGTTGTTAACTGTTGGGGTAAGTTTGGGGTAATTTTTATTTTTTTTTGCCTCCAAGGTTATTGCTGGAGCTCGGTGCCTGCACCATCCACAGCTCCTGGAAATCATTTTTCCTATTTTGTTGCCCTTGTTGTTACCCTTGTTGTTGTCATTATTGTTGTCACTGCTGTTGTTACTGGATAAGACAGAGAGAAATAGAAAGAGGAGGGGAGACAGAGAGGGAGAAGAGAAAGACAGACACCTGCAGACCTGCTTCACTGCCTGTGAAGGGACCTCCCTGCAGGTGGGGAGCCGGGGGCTTGAACCGGGATCCTTATGGCAGTCCTTGCACTTTGCGCCATGTGCACTTAACCTGCTGCCTGACCCCCTGGGGTAATTTTTATGTGACAGATACTACAGTGCCATTTTGCCAAAAACCAAGTCTCATTGAAAAAAAAAAAAGACTATGCAAACTACTGTGATATATACAAGAGATGAAACTCAGGTTTCCCATTAAAATGAGTACTTTTCTAATCTAATATATGTAAAGTGCTAAGGATCCAACAATACAGACTCCCTTGTTTTGACTTTTTTTATATCCTTTTAGAAATAAAGGATTCTTGCATGTTTTTGTGGAGATGTACATGAACTGAGGATGAACAACAAATTTCACATTTAAATTTTCTAAATGAGTCCTTACTCCTCAGCATGTACCTCTTTCTTCCATTTTTCAAGATTGATATAGTTATTTGCCAGAATGTTCAAGAGTATTTTCCCTTTCATATATCTTAATCACATGTTAAGTAGATAATAAATAGTCTAAAGAAAAAAACTACCCCCAATAGGAGGAAAAAGGTTATAGTTGGTTAGTAGTGTCTTTTGCTACTGGTTCAAAACATTTCTATTGATGTACTAATTCACTATAGAAGATAAGTCAACTGATTGGGAATGTGATTTGTAGATAGTTCTTTTTTAATTTTCCTTAAATGGTCATGGTACGAAATTAAATGTTATGTATTAATTACATGGCTTGACATAAATCTTTCTCCTATTAGTGTTAATTAAGAAAACTCACTGAATTTAGATTTACTTCCTACTTGAATCTTTACATATCTTTTCAATTTTTGCTCACAAATAACATAATTGATGTAATGCTACTAATTCTTTGGAAATACACTCTTTCTGACATGATTTATATTATCTAAACTTAACTTCAGCTAGGTATACATGGACATATATATATTATACTCATATAATCCTAAAACTCTCAAAAACAATGACACATTATCCAAATTTAAAGTAAATTAGCACTTATTCTTTTGCACCATCCTCTAACCAAGATTATTTTATATGCTTTGAATTGGAGATAATTAACTTCAAATGTTATAACTGGGATATCTAAATTTTAATTTTAAAATTAGTATTTAATAATGACATTTAGAAGTCCTTGAAAGAATAATAGCTTATGTGAATAGTCACGTATAATGTTGTCATGACTCAAGGTTATGCCTGGCCCCCATTGCACTAGAGGAAGCTCTGATGATGTAGTAGTTTTCCTTCGGTCTTTCTGATTCTATCTGGAAAAAAAAAAGCCCCAATGACAACAACAGCAACCATAACCACAAACCACCACCACAACAGAGTGGCTGGTGAGGTGGTGCAACAGATAAAGCACTGAACTCTCATGCAGGGGGTATGGAGTTTGATGGCTAGCATCTCATAGGCCAGAGTGTTTCTTTATCTCTCCATGTCTCTCTCACTACCTAATAAATAAATAAATCTTAAAAAGAGAAAGAAAATGGACTGTAAAAATTGTTTATTTAAGGACTAAATTTATTTATGTCAGTATATTATAGTAATAGGACTATTATGTAATGTACTATAGTAAATCCAATCATAAAATTGCATTTCAAAAGTAAAAAAAAATCAGTTTCTGAATTTTTTTTCTTCAAAATAAACCTAGACACATTCTAGCGCCAATTTTTAATCAACATTTTTAGATAAAAAAACTTGAAAAGTGATTTTGAATAAAAACAATATGAACTGAGAGATACTAAAGATTACTTCTCATTCTCAAATTACTTCTCAAATTCTCAAAAAAAAAAGAGAGAAAAAAGTATTGATATTGGCTTTCACAGATTTAATGTTAAATAATAGTAAGTTAAGATATTCCTGGCTATGGCATCAGTAACAGAATAGTCCTGATAATATGAAGTTAAAATCTCCTACCTTATTTAGATGGAAAGAAACAAACACAACATTATAGACTAAAACAGTCTGTGGGTGTTAAGAATGATAACAATTCTCTGTTGTGACATCTTACTTTAATCAAAGATATTTCACCCCACATCATAAAACTCAACTCATTAAAAAATTCTTTTTTAGGGGGCCGGGTGATGGGGCTCTGGGTTAAGCACACAGAGTATGAAGCTCAAAGACTCACACAAGGATCCTAGTTTGAGACCTCAGCTCCTCAGGAGCAGGGGGGTCGCTTCACAAGTGAAGCAGGTCTGCAGGTATCTTTCTTTCTCCCTATCTTTCCCTCCCATCAAGTTCTCTGTCCTATCAAAAAAAAAGTTCACAGGAGCAGTGGATGGTAGTGCAGGCCCCAGTGATAACCCTGGAGGTGAAAAGAAAAAATTCTTTTTAAACTTACAACTGAATGCTGCATTTTGCAGAAGTGATGTCAGGGTTGTAAAGAATCCTCTTCTGGTATCATTATTGCCCACCCAGATTGTGAAGGAATACCCAAAAAACAATTCAAGAAATCTGTGGAACCTTATCTCTCATGTCTTGTTTCTTTTATGAAGTAAACTGTCACTGCATTTTACCTTTGATTCTTTTTCTCTTAGCACTCCTGATTTAATTTTATCATTTGGCTGATCAAGAGTCAATTTGTTCTTCCTTGCTTCACTGTCTTCAAGTAGGGGAAGATAGCTGTAAGTGTCTTCTGCAAGACAAAAACCATGTGAATGTTAAGTGGGAAGTCACAGATATTGGTACCACCAGGAAAAGTAAAGAATATAAACAAAAAAAAAATCCTTTTAAAATTATTTATTTTTTTAAACTAAAAAATTGTTGTCACTGGGGTTTGGTGCTGCCGGCACTGTTCCCTGTGGCCATTTTTGCTTTTCTCTATATATTACATTTAATAGGACAGAGAGAAATTGAGAGGAGAGGGAAGACAGTGAAAGAGAAAGACACCTGTAGACCTGTTTCACTGCTAGTAAGCACATCCCTGCAGGTGGGGAGTGGTGGCTCAAACCTGGTCCTTGTGCATGGTTATATGTGCATGTAACTGGGTAGGTACACCACCACATTAACCTCAAAAATCCCATTTTTAGAGAGTACAGGTCCTGGAAAAAAATGAGAGGACCTAGTGGAGGTTGTATTTTTTAAAATTTTTATTAATTTATTTTCCCTTTTGTTGCCCTTGTTGTCTTTTTATTGTTGTTGTAGTTGTTGTTCTTGATGTCATCATTGTTGGATAGGACAAAGAGAAATGGAGAGAGGAGGGGAAGACAGAGAGGGGGAGAGAAAGATTGACACCTGCAGACCTGCTTCACCGCCTGCAGGTGGAGAGCCTGAGGCTCCAACTGGGATCCTTCTCCTGGTGCATGAGCTTTAAGCCACAGGGACTTAACCTGCTGTGCTACCACCGGACTTCTGTGGAGGTTGTATTGTTATGTGGAAAATGGAGAAATGTTATGCACGTACAAACTATTGTATTCACTGTCCAATGTAAAACATTAATTCCCCAACAAAGGAAAGAATAAAAAAAAATAAAGAGAAGGATGAATATGGAATGATTTCACTCATAGACAGAAGTTGAAAAAAAATAAGAAAACACAAAGCAGAACTTGGATTGCACCAAAGTAAAGGACTGTGGGATGGGGTGGGGTTGGGGTGATTCAGGACCTGAAACGTGATGGCAGAGGATCTAGAGGGGGTTGAATTGTTATGTGGAAAACTGAGAAATGTTACACATGTACAAACTACTGTATTTTACTATTGGCTGTAAACCATTAACCCCCCCCATAAAGACCAAAAAAAAAAAAAAATCCCATTTTTAAAAAGAGTTGGGGGGGTTGGGTGGTGGTGCAAGGCGTTAAGCGCACACAGGACTAATCCAGTTTGAGACCCTTTATCTCTCCCTCTCTATCTTATTCTCTCTCAATTTTCTCTCTCTCCTATCCAAAAAGTAGAAAAATCGGGGGGGGGGGAATGGCCACAGGAGTAGTGAATTGGTAGTGTAGGCACCAAGCCCCAGTGATAACCCTGGAGACAAAAAAAAAAGTTTAAATCATGATCTTTAAAAATAAAAAAAAAATCATTTTTTTTTTTCCTGGTGGGTGAGAGAGAGCAGCAGGGTTTGAACTTGAAGCTTCACTGCCTCAGGCATGAGGGCTTCTGGGCAGAAACACTACACCAACCCCAGGCCAGCCATCTAAAGAATTTTTTTTTTTTAAATATCTTATCTATTTTATTTTTGAGAGAGATGCTGAGACAGAGACACACAGAGAGAAACACCAGAGCACTGTTCAGCTCTGGCTTATGGTGGTGTGGGGAATTGAACTTGGAATTTAGGAGGCATGAGAGTCTCTTTGCATAACCATTATGCTATCCGCCCCACCCAAAAATTCTTTAGATAGTAATTACACTGACAATTTAGACTTGTGCATTAAATTTTTCATTCCCACTAAACAAACAAAACTGCCAATTTCCCAAAATATCATGTTTTAGATGTGTCTATAAGTATGTTCTTTACAACTTACCATCAGCAACAGTAATTATAGTTTTACATAAGATGTATTTCCTATAATACATTTGTCTTAGACAATTATTTTCATGACTAATCCATGCTCAGTATAGGACTAGAAAATGCAGACATGTTAAAAAGAATAAAAATAAGCTACTTAGATTTTTTAATCACCAGTAAATTATCCCTAATATTTCAGTTTATATTTTATCCAAGTTTTTCTTTCTATGTACATATAAATTCACATTTATATTTATTTTTGTATTCTGCTCTGTTCACTTTGCAATATGTTGTGAATATGTTTCATGTTAGTAAATTAAACTATTATCATTTTTCTTTTTTAAAAAAGCATTTCTTTTTTTCCTTTTCCCATTTTTTTTTTTTTTCCTCCTCCAGGGTTATTGCTGGGCTCTGTGCCTGCACCATGAATCCACCGCTCCTGGAGGCCATTTTTTCCCCCCTTTTGTTGCCCTTGTTGTAGCTTCGTTGTGGCTATTATTATTGCCCTTGTTGACGCAATTCGTTGTTGGACAGGACAGAGAGAAATGGAGAGAGGACAGGGGAAGACAGAGAAGGGGAGAGAAAGATAGACACCTGCAGACCTGCTTCACCACCTGTGAAGCGACTCCCCTGCAGGTGGGGAGCCGGGGGCTCGAACCGGGATCCTTACGCAGGTCCCTGCGCTTTGCGCCACATGCGCTTAACCCACTGCGCCACATGCGCTTAACCCACTGCGCCACCGCACGACCCCCCCTCCCATTTTTTTTTAACCAGAGAACTGCTCAGCTTGGCTTGTGGTGTGAGGGACTGACCCTGGACTTAGGAGCCTCAGGCATAAGTATCTCTTTACATAGCCATTATGCTAAATACCCCCACACTTATCATTTTTTGGGTAACACTGATGTTCATCATAATTGTATTTTAAATGTTAGCATTTTTTTAAGATTCTAATTATTAGAAATTATACTATGAACTTTCTTACATACATATTGTTTAGTACTTGATCATTTTTTTCTTAATATATATTTGCAGGACTTGAATTTTTGGTGTAAAAGGCAGACATACTTTTAAGAGTTTTTACTATTACCTAACTGCATTCTAGAAAGTTTTTATCAACTTATACTTCTACAATATAGTATATATAAATGTGCATTTTCCCATATGCTATAAATGTTCATTTCTTATGAAAAAAATGTAACTGCACTAGTTTTTAAATATCATTAACTATTGAGAGACAATAAAAAATAAAAAAATCTTTGACTTCCACTTGCCCTTTCTTTAAGACATTTTAGAAATGCACACACCCGTGAACATACCTCGACAGGAATTTACAAGAAGTAACTGTGATTTTAGCTTGTCAATAATAGTTTGTTGAAGTAACAGCTGTTCCTGTTGCTCACGTATTTTCTGCTCATAGCTCTCAATCTGCTGATAAAAAAATCAGTTAGCTTGATATTTATTGACAGACACTAATAAATTTGCTTTATCTATGTATAAGCTAAAATGTTACATTAGGCATGCATTTACAGTCATTACAAACAAGTGATTTAAAACACTTGAGAAAGGAGGGGGAAGACATCAAGGGGGAGAGAAAGACAACTGCAGACCTGCATTACCGCTTGTGAAGTGATTCCCCCTGCAGGTGGGGAGCTGGGGGCTCAAACCCGGATCCTTACATCTGTAGGTGCACTTTGCTCCATGTGCGCTTAACCCGCTGAGCTATTGCCTGGCCCTGATTTCATTTCTCTTGAATAAACACATTTCAATTTACTTTTAGAGCATAAAAAATACAAGCTTTCTATAACTAAGAAAATGAAAATCAAATTTGGGGCTGGGTGGTGATGCACTTGGTTTAACACAGGTTATAAAATGCGCAAGAACCAGGGTTCAAGCACCTGGTCCCCATGTACGGGGGATAGGTGTGGGGATCCACAAGTAGTGCTGTAAGTCTCTCTCTCTCTCCCTGCCCCCATCTACCCCCTCCACTCTCAATTTATCTCTGTCCCTATACAGTAAATAAATATTAAAATATTAAACATAGAAAATTAGTAAGTAAAAATTAAATTGATCATAAACTTAAGGCTAAATTTTAAGAATTCAAAAGAACACAATGGTTAATCTTTAGAATACTTACACATGATTCCTTGTATATGTTTAATCTATTCAACTTGTCATTTTATTGCAATAGTTGTGAAAATAAAGCAGTGAAAGATAAGAATTTGCATTAGGGAATATAGATGTTACGAAGCTTTAAGCAAATTAGAAATGTTGCAATAACCAAATCAGTACAAACATTAAAAAAAATTATCTCCCGTGGGCTGGGAGGTGACACAGTGGATAAAAATGGCCTCCAGGAGCAGTATATTCTCCCCCACAGTAATGAAAATACAAATGACCTGTGCTTTCTTTTGGAATCAATTCAGAAGGCTTGTATTAGGTAAACCTTATCCTCGAGTCTTAGGTTTAAAAAAATATTTTAGTACATCCCCCATATAAAATAATTAATAGTGTTTAAAAATGTATTTATTAGTTGGGAGTAATCAATAGGTCAACTATTTCAAGTTGAAGTTGTTTTTTTTTTTATTAATGATTGACAAGACCATAGATAAGAGAGGCACAATTCTAACCACCAGAGTTCCGTATTCTATCCCCTCCATTGGAAGCTGTCTTGTTCTTCTTAAATCATTTAATCAAGTACTTTACAAGCTCAAGAAAATTCTGTAATAATTTAGAAACTGACAATATGGAAGTACAATAGGAGAAACAGAATAGCAACTGTTATTATTCTGTTACTGCTCTTTCTATATATCATAGCAATTATAGTATTCTAGCCCAATTGTAAATATTTCTGATTTCCCTTTTGTCTGTGACCTCAATGGCAGAGACTATTTTCTGCTAATATTTCCAGACTATAGCAGAAAACTAATATACTGAGATGCTCTGTAAATGTAAGTTGAATAAATCAATTAACTGAGTGGTTAGAGAAAAACATGTATCTTCCAAAGTGACCTGAGAAATGGGTAAAAGGCTCTGCTTATATTTCTATATGTAGAAAAGACAAACAGGAGACAATGGGTCATTATATTAATAAAAGGTAATTAAATTTTATAAAAAGGACAGTGTCTGAATATTTTTCTAAGAGGGACACCTATTCCACTATAAAAATGGTTCTAATTTGAGGAGAGAGAATACATGTGCATAAAATAGTATAAAGATTTTAACCAAGGGGGTATGAGACGGAAAATCAAGAAGAGGATATTATATGAAATTGGGAATGAACCTGTAGAAATCGATTTATTTGCTAAAGTTAGAAACTAAGTGAAAAGTTTTCTTTCTCCCTATTAATACATGCTTATGGTTACTGAACAGATCTAAATAAGCATATAACCTGAGAAGTCCTTTTAAAAGGTCAGATAATTGCAGCACTGTCAGTGTTAAAAAAATACAATTACAAAGCAAATGCATTCCAGTACTACCAAAGACCCTACAAAACAGAAAAATCACTAACATCACTAACAACCACATTGAAAATGTACAGCAGCAATGTCTTGTCAACACTTCTGTACAGAGCACAGACATGACAGCTAAAACAGACAGAAGAGAAGATGCTTTTGACAGCCAGTGTGTTAATGATTCTTTGAGTCAGATGGCAGCAACAAGTTACCAACTAGGAGATCTGCATGACAACTAACCATCCATCTGTATCAAACACCATCTGGCCAAGATGACTCTGACTTCTGTGTATCTGACACTCTTTCCAATTCTAAAGACTAGCAAAACAAGTGGTCTACCAGAATCTAAAGAGGTAAATAGGTACCTAGGTCCTAGTGTTATAGTGTATTTCTACTCTTTGTGTTCAAAGAAAAACTTAAAACAATAGTAATCAAATATAGTATACTTCTTATATTTATTAAAAATGCTTGTTTATACATAATTTTGACTACAAGAAAAACTAACCTAAACATTATCCCTTTATCTATGGAAAATTTCCATCCGTCTTCAAAACTAAAGCAGCATTTTTTCTATGTGATTTTGGACATAACAGCTGTTCAAGTTTTCATGAATTTCATTAAGTATTAAAATATAATTCTATAAATTGGATTTTCCCTGATAACTGACAATGAAATTCTCAGTTTTAATATTTACTAGAGGATTTATTCCTTAGGTGGCAAATTTTTTTTAAATTTATTTCTTTATTGGGGAATTAATGTTTTACATTCAACAGTAAATACAATAGTTTGTACATGCATAACATTCCCCAGTTTCCCATTTAACAATACAACCCCCACTATATCATTTATCATCCTTCATGGACCTGTATTCTCCCCACCCACCCACTCCCACCCCAGAGTCTTTTACTTGGGTGCAATAGGTGGCAAAAATTTTTAAGTGTTCTTAGGTCATCTATATTATCTCCTTTTATTCTCAAAAACTAACTCTGATATTATGAAAAAATACTACTGTTTCCTTTAAATTAAAAAAGGAATTTAATAAATGTTGAATAAATTAAAATGAATAGTTTCAATTTAAAAATCCTTCTCACTATTCCAGCATTAAAAAGGGAATAAACATTTTAATGTATAGCGAGACCAAAAGAGTGCTCTGGCAAAAAAAATAAAACAAAAGCAAAACCTTTGAAATATCTAAATGGCTGGAGACTCTACTTGCATTTGCCAGAGTGATGCTCTCAGTGTGTTCCCTCTCTCTCTCTCTCTCTCTCTCTCTCTCTCTCTTCCTCCCCCCCCCCCCGTCATAAATATGTAAATAAGTGCCGGGATAGCCTGAGGGTACTTCTTCCCAAATAAGTAAATAATTTACATTTTTATTTATCTTTTAAAAATCATTTTATTGAGGGTTTAGTGGTTTACAGTGTGGTTGTCACATAAGTACAGTTTCTCCTTTCCCTATGATAGGTACCTGTAGTACAACTTTGGTATATCTTCACCGCCATGCACTAGGACTTGTACACACTCTCCACAATTTCCCTCCTTCCCCTTCCCCAGAGTTCTCTGCTTTGGTGTAATATATGTGTGTGTGTGTGTGTGTGTGTGTGTGTGTGTATTTTAAATGCATGCACTTTATTTATTTTAAATTTTATTTATTTATTAATGAGAAAGGTAGGAGGAGACAGAACCAGATTATCACTATGGTATATGTGCTGCTGGGGATTGAACTCAGGACCTCATGCTTGAGAATCTAATGCTTTATCCACTGAAGCACCTCACAGACCTCTCTCCTCTATTTCCTTTCCACTCCACTCCATTCCATTTTTTTACCAGAACATTGCTCAGCTTTGGTTTATGGTGGTGTGGTAGACTGAACCTGGAACCTCAGAGCCTCAGGCATGAAAGTCTGTCTGAATAACCATTGTGCTATCTCCCCTGCCCATAAATATATATTTCAAAAAGTTTTTTTCATCTTTATTTATAAAATGGAAATATTGACAAGACTATAGGATAAGAGGGGTATATTTCCACACAATGCCCACTCCCAGAACTCCATATCCAATATCCTCTTCCCTTGATAGCTTCCCTTTTCTTTATCCCTCTGGGGGTATGGACTCAGGATCATTGTGGGGTGCAGAAGGTGGAAGGTCTGGCTTCTGTAATTGCTTCCCTGCTGAACATGGGCATTGGCAGATATTGAGAGTTCTGTTTGGTTACCACAAATGCTCTCAATTGTTCAAAAAAGGAAGATATTTATTACCTAATACATAGCACCCTAGACTCAGTTGTCTCACCTTAGCACTTTGGTACAATAGAGCTGGGAGACAGCACAGTCCAGAGGCTGTAGGTTCACTCCCAAGCACCTCTGTATGTCAGTACTCTGGCCCTCCTTTCCCTCTTTGCTCATAGTAAATAAATATATTTAAAAACAAAGAAAGTTTTGCTATACTAAACATCAAATTTAAGTTTAAATGTATGACATTGTATAGAATTAGCAATACAGAGAGCTTGTTTACGTAGCTTATTATTCAACAATTATCTGCTATATTTTCTTTTTCTTTTCTTTAAAATTTATTTATTTTCCCTTTTTTGTTGCCCTGTTGTGGTTATTGATGTCATTGTTGTTGGATAGGACAGAGAGAAATGGAGAGAGGAGGAGAAGACAGAGAGGGGTAGAGAAAGACAGACACCTGCAGACCTGCTTCACCACTTGTGAGGCGACTCCTCTGCAGGTGGGGAGCTGGGCTGGAACCGGGATCCTTAAGCCAGTCTTTGCACTTTGCGCCATGTGTGCTTAACCTGTTGTGCCACCGCCCAACTCCCTGCTATATTTTCTTAAATTAAGTTATAAACTCTGCCCTCTCCCACTTTTTATACATCAAAATTTATTGCAATTTGCAATTTGACAGATTAGTTCACCAATTTGAATGTCTATCTGGTAACAGTGATGCCACCAAGTTTTCAGCATGCCAAAAACTAAACTATGGGAGGAAGAGGAAGAGGGAGAGGAAGAAGAAGAAGGAGGAGGAGGAACCATATACCTATCTTGGAAAGAAAGGAATATAACCAATGACTTGGGTTTAGCTGCCATAATCTGACATTTGCAAAACTGATGATGTAAGGTTTTAAACTGGAAATAAAAGGACGACAGAAAAGTCAACAGAAATATGGGCAAGTGTTTTCCCACTGACTTTCCTCTCAAATCCCCATGAGTTTTGCATTCTGCTCCATACAGTGTTCTGGGGATTCACAGCAATTGCATTTAGCGTTCCAGAATTCATCTCCATGACTTAAGTCAGAAAAAGGTGGGTGAGAATGTTACCTTACTGGGGGAACTGTAATTAGCTAAAATGTGGTCACACTGAAGCAAATTAGGCAGTGGGACTAGTGTCTATATAAAAAGGGTCAAATTTGGACTCAGAAATTAACATCAAGAAAAAGTGAAGCTGGAAATCCAGGTGAAGTTTCTACAAGCCAAGAACACCATATTGTCTGCAAACTTCCAGAAGCTAAGAAAAAGAGGCATCACAGTTTCTCCCCCACAGTCTTTAGAAGCTTTAATTTCAGACTTTTAGTCTCAAGGACGGTGAGGCAAAATTCTGTTTGTTAGACAGAGGGAAGGGAAAAACATACAGAGGCCTATGCCATCCTCTATGGGGTCCAGTATTGCTATACTACTTGACCACACCCCTACTTTCTCCTCTGCTAAGGTCAGGGAGAAAATGGCTATAATAAGAAGGACCACTGCACCTTTCACCCTCTGCCTTGACTAACGAAGACCAGAACCAGTTGACAAACGCCCACCATAGGTCGATGGAGGCAAACACGTGGCTTAAATAATTTCAGCAAAAGGGAAGAGAAGTATAGTCTAAGAAAACTTAAGCATTGGGCTCTCAAGCATGAGGTCCCAATTCAATTTCTGGCAGCACATGTACCAGAGTGATGTCTGGTTCTTTCTCTCTCTTCTAGCTTTCTCATTAATAAATAAATAAAATCTTAAAAAAAGAAAAAAGTAAACTATGGCTAACTATTTTTATTTTATTAGTTCTTGTTAATTTACTTATTTGCTAAATTTGAGTTCTGCTTCTTCCTTGTTGAGATGAGGAATTTATGACTAGCTACAAAATGGAGGCCCCCCACCCCCCAACTCTTCATCTGCACTATTCCTCCAGCCTTTAGGTTCATGACTAGTCAACAATTTGTTTGGCTTTTTATATTAACTCTCTTTTCAGCCACCAGGTTCCAAATGCTAGCCAGGTGTCAACCAGACTTCCCTGGATAGACAACTGCACCAATGTGTCCTGGAGCTCCAATTCCCCAGAACTCTGCCCCACTAGGGAAAGAGTCCGGCAGGCTGGGAGTATGGATCAACCTGTCAACACCCAGGGTCAGTGGGGAAGCAATTACAGAAGCCAGACCTTCCACCTTTTGCATCCCACAATGACCTTGGGTCCATACTCCCAGAGGGTTAAAGAATAGGAAAGCTGTCAAGGGAGGGGATTGGATAGGGAGTTCTGTTAAAGAATAGGAAAGCTGTCAAGGGAGGGGATTGGATAGGGAGTTCTGTTAAAGAATAGGAAAGCTGTCAAGGGAGGGGATTGGATAGGGATTTCTGGTGGTGGGACTTGTGTGGAGTTGTTTCCCTCTCACCCTATGGTTTTGTCAGTATTTCCTTTTTGTAAATAAAATAAGAAAGAATTTTAAAAAGTTATGTTTTCTTAAATGCTAGAGCTTCTAAGAAAATTCAATGACTTGATGACAGGAGTGCCTTGATGTAACAATAAAAAGGTTGGTATAGAATGAAAAGTTAAGAACACTACTTGGTGGCCAGAGAAAATAAATATAACTGAGGTTCAATAGGCAGACACTAGTAACAGTATAAGGAGTCACCCTTGGAAATTCTATTTTTTTTTTATTGCCAGCAGTGTTGTTGCTGGGGCTCAGACAAATCCACCACTCTGGATGGACTGACCTTCCTCCTCCTCCTCCTCTTCTTTTTTTTTTTGTTCCTTTTTATTTGATAGGACAGAGAGAAATTAAAAGGGGAAAGGGAAATGGAAATGGAGATGGAAATAGAGAGAGAGAGAGAGAGAAAGCGAGAGAGCCCTGCAGCACTGCTTCATTGCTACGGAAGCTTCTTTCCTACAGGTGGGGACCAGGGCTTGAACTGGGTCTTTAAGCATGGTAACATGTGCACTCAGTTGGGTGCAAGGATGATCTCACTTAAGTGAGGTATAATTTGGGATAAACAAAAGGCAGAGTAAATTATAAAACCTATTACTCTCTTCAAATGATAGAGATAAGAAATAATTTAGACATTCAGTCTAATGTGCCTTTCAAGTGACAGTGAGAACCATGAGAAGAGGTCTGGGTGACAAATATTTGAAATCACTGTTATAGGTATCTGAAGCCACAGGGGATGAGATAGAGCAATGGAAAGTGAAGACTCAGAAAACTTATGATATTTAATGGCATGGTAGTAGAGAATAAGCATACAAAGGAAATTGGGGAAGTAGAGTCCAAGAAGGAAGGAAAAGAATCAAACATGATCTCTGGGGTGTTGAAAAGTAACAGCATTTAAAAAAATTTTTTTATTATCTTTATTTATTTGATAGAGACAGCCAGAAATTGAGATCAGGAAGAGAGACAGAGAGACACCTGCTTTACCACTTGCAAAGCTTCCCCCCTTGCAGGTAAGGACTGGGGGTTCAAACCTGGGTCCTTGAGCACCGTAACATGTGCACTCAACCAGGTGCTCTACCGCCCAGCCCCAAGGAATAGCATTTTATGGAATATAGAGATTTGGTCAGCTACTTACAGGAATGAGGCAACTATTGTATTTCTGGAAGTCATGATGCATTATTGCACAGAAAAATATGTGGTGATTTTTCTTATGATGTGTGAACTTGAAAGTCTATTGATGACTATAGGCAAAGAAGTTATAGACCTAAAATTCATGATCAAGTAAACTTTTAAAAATACTCTAATTCTTTTAGCTGCACTACTCATTAGCTGTGCAGCTGTGGGCAAGTTATTTCACCTCTTTTTTTTTTTTTTTGCCATCAGGGTTATCACTGGGGTTTGGTAAGACTCTTGCTCATATAACCTGCAGCAGCCATTCTACTACTGTCTGCCTCTATGACTCTAGGTTTAGAACATGCATTTTGTGATGGGCTTATTAAACCTTCTACAAAGAAGATATACCATAGAAATGCAACTGATTCTTGCATGTGATTTTGTATTCTACAGTTGTGCTGAATTTGCTCTAAAAGCATTTTTGAAGGGCTGGGCAATGGCTCATCTGGTTTAGTGTACATGTTACAAAGAACAAGGGGCTCAAGTCCCATGTCCCCACCTACAGGTGAGAAGCTCCACAAACGGTGAAGGAGTGCTGCAGATGTCTTTCAGTCTCCCTTCTATTTCCCCCTTCCCTCTAAACTTATCTGTCTCTTTCAAATAAATAAAATATAAACAAATTAAAGCTATTAAACAATTTGTTCTGCTTTATATCTTAATGCTTTTTCAGCCACCAAGTTGCAGATGCTACCATAACGCTGGCCTGACTTCCCTGGGCAGATGACCTCACCAGTGTACTCTGGAACCCCACCTGCTCAGAGCTCTGTCCCACTAAGGAAAGATACAAACAGGCTGGGAGTATGTATCAACTTGCCAATGCCCATGTCCAGTGGAGAAGTGATTACAGAAGCTAGACCTTCAAACTTCTGCACCCTATAATGATCCTAGGTCCATGTTCCCAGAGGAATAAAGATAGGGTAGCTTTCATTGGAGGGGATGGGATATGGAACTCTGGTGGTGGGAATTGCATGGAAATGTACCCTTCTTATCTTATGATCATTTGATAATTATTAAATCAATAACAATAATAATAATAATAGCTTTTTAATGGCATTGAAGAGCTTTCTAAATATAACATGTTTATGAAGAGATCATTTTTCTTTTTATTTTCTAATTTGGATATTATTTTTCTTGCCTTATTACTTTTGGGTGGACTTCTAACACTATGTTAAACAGAAATATATACTAACCTTTCAATAAATTTAAATTAAACACAAATACAAACCACTACCAGGTCCTAAACTATCCTGATAGCTTCTTTTCCTGCACTTCCCTGACCTAACCACTGCTCTTTATGAATCCACAACATCCCCTTAGCATACATAACGGTTTCTATATAGCTTCTTGAATTTAAAATCTGTTGTTCCTTATGATTCCAGGAACTTTCTTCCCTAATTGATCTAGCCTCTTTGGATATAAGCCTAATTGCTGAACTTGTTAATGGGCTTTTGAGCTGATCTTTCTAGACAGAATTAAATGTCTTGGCTGAAGAAATCTCTATTGCAGAACTCAGAATACTATGGTAATAACTATTGAATCTTTTGTCTTAAGCATTGGAAAATTACTTAATAACATAAACTGTTTTGTTGCTTTATTTCAGTATTCTCAGAATCTCATCAAAGATCTTATACATAAAAAACAATCATATTTCTTAAGTAAATCAGGATATTTTGGGTTTAACATATAAGAACATGTAGTATACATATTTCTTTCCCTATTCTAGAACACTTGGAAAATATTAAAAAGTAATTTCCCAGGGGAGTCTGGGCAGTAGTGCAGCGGTTAGGCGCACATGGCACAAAGCGCAAGGATCCTGGTTCGAGCCCCCAGCTCCCTACCTGCAGGGGAGTCGCTTCACAGGCGGTAAAGCAGGTCTCTCCTCCTCTCTCCATATACCTGATTAGTATGTTCTGGTCTCTGTTTCTGTGAAATAAGCTTATCTTTTTATTTATTTATTTATTTTTTTATTTTTTTTAATGCCTCCAAGGTTATTGCTGGGGCTTGGTGCCTGCACTACGAATCCACTGCTCCTGGAGGCTATTTCCCCCTCCTTTTTGTTGCCCTTGTTGTTGATCATTGTTGCTGGATAGGACAGAGAGAAAATAAGAGAGGGATGACAGACCTGCTTCATTGCTTGTGAAGAGACCTCTGCAAATGGGGAACCCAGGGCTTGAACTTGGATCCCTACGCTGGTCCTTGTGCTTTGCACCATGTGCACTTAACCTGCTGCGCTACCATCTGGCCACGAAATAAGTATATCATAAAGAAAAATTCTTAACATAATTTTACAAAAGTGTATGTTCATAAACTCAGGCTCCATATTCTAGCAATATAGAAAAATGACATCAGAATAAAGGGTATTCTGAATAATTCCAAATTGAATATAAATATTCTGAAGTGAATAAATTTAGCATGGTGAGAAGCTTATTACATTATTCTTAGACTTTTGGTGAAAAATCTGACTACAGACTAATAAAGGACACATATCGGAACTAGTAGGTTAAGTAATTTTTACCTTTATTTTACCTTCCCTTCAATTCACTTTCTTTTGAAACTGAAAGTACTAAACAGATTTTTTTTTATGAGACAGAGAACAGAGCACCACTCAGTCACTTATGATGTTCTATTTTCTTTTGTATTTCATTTTTTTCCCTTTTTTTTTTGCCTCCAGGGTTATTGCTGGGCTAAGTGCCTGCACTACGAATCCACTGCTCCTGCAAGCCATTTTTTCCAATTTGTTGCCTTTGTTGTTACCCTTGTTGTCAGACAACTGCAGAGAAGCAGTGAAGCAACACCATTCAGGTGGGAAACCGGGGACTCGATCCGGGATCCTTAACGCCAGTCCTTGTGCTTCGCACTATGTGCGCTTAACCTGCTGTGTTACCGCCCCACCCACTTGTATTTTGTTTTTATGCAATGACTGTGATCAAACCCAGGATCTCACACATGCAAGGCTTATGCATTCAAAATCAAACCACATACCTTTTGCTGTAGTTCTCTTACTGCAGAGTTTCTATCCATACATGCCTGGCGATAGGCTTCATAAGCTTTATTAAGTTGCTCACCAATGTTTTTATCCATTCCTTTCTGTTCTGTAGCATCACTAAAAAGGATGAAGTAAATGAAAGGTCTGGAAAGCAATCAGAACAATTTAGGTTACTATTAAGTTTTACAAATCTCATTTAAAAACACACTATTGTAAGGACAGTTCTATTCACTTTACTATGAATATTATATCACCATGTATTATAGAGATTTATAGGGGTCAGGTGGTGGCGCACCTGGTTAAGCACACACACTACAGTGCACAAGGACCCAGGTTCAAGTCCCCGGTCCCCATTTACAGGGCGAAAGCTTCATGAGTGGTGAAGTAGAGCTACAGGTGTCTCTCTGTCTCTCTCCCTCATTATCTCCATCTCCCCTCCCCCTCTCAATTTCACTGTCTCTATCCAATAATAAATAAAATAAAATAAAAAACCTAAAAAAAAAGGAGATTTATAGTAAAGGTCTCACCTAAAATCCTAATCAGAATCATCAAGAAAGCTTATCTTCTAAAATTAAAAAAAATCTTAATATTCAAGAACAAGTGAGGTTTCCAGTTCACAAAGTTGGTATTTTGAAAAACTAATCTATAGTTATATCCTAAAAACAGAAAAATCTGGAACAAGAAAAGACCTAGAATTGCCTAAGCTATCTTGAGAAGAAAGAACATAACTGGAGGCATCACACTCCCAGATCTCAAACTGTATTATTATAGGGCCATTGTCATCAAAACTGCTTGGTACTGGAACATAAATAGACACACTGACCAGTGGAACAGAATTGAGAGCCCAGAATTAAGTCCCCACACCTATGGACATCTGATCTTTGACAAAGGTGCCCAGACTATTAAATGGAGAAATCAGAGTCTCTTCAACAAATGGTGTTGGAAAAAATGGGTTGAAACATGCAGAAGAATGAAACTGAAGCACTACATTTCACCAAACACGAAAATAAATTCCAAGTGGATGAAGGACTTGGATGTTAGACCAGAAACTACCAGATACTTAGAGGAAAATATAGGCAGAACTCTTTTCTGCATAAATTTTAAAGATGTCTTCAATGAAACAAATCCAATTACAAAGAAGACTAAGGCAAGCATAAACCTACTGGACTATATCAAATTAAAAAGCTTCTGCACAGCAAAAGAAACCACCCAAACCAAGAGACCCCTCAAAGAATGGGAGATCTTTACATGCCATACATCAGAGAAGAGGCTAATAACCAGAATATATAAAGAGCTTACCAAACAACCACAAGAAACAAATAACCCCATCCAAAAATGGGAGAGGACATGGACAGAATATTCACCATAGAAGAGTTTCAAAAGGCTGAGAAACACATGAAAAAATGCTCCTAGTCTTTGATTGTCAGAGAAATGCAAATCAAGATGAGATACCACTTCACTCCTGTCAGAATGTCATACATCAGAAAAGGTAACAGCAGCAAATGCTGGAGAGGTTGTGGGGCCAAAGGAACCCTCCTGCACTGCTGGTGGGAATGAACTTGGTCCAACCTCTGTGGAGAACAGTCTGGAGAACTCTCAGAAGGCTAGAAATGGACCTACCCTATGATCCTGCAATTCCTCTCCTGGGGATATATCCTAAGGAACCCAACACACCCATCCAAAAAGATCTGTGTACACATATGTTCTTAGCAGCACAATTTGTAATAGCCAAAACCTGGAAGCAACCCAGGTGTCCAACAACAGATGAGTGGCTCAGCAAGTTGTGGTCTATATACACAATGGAATACTACTCAGCTGTAAAAAATGGTGACTTCACCGTTTTCAGCCGACCTTGGATGGATCTTGAAAAAATCATGTTGAGTGAAATAAGTCAGAAACAGAAGGATGAATATGGGATGATTTCACTCTCAGGCAGAAGCTGAAAAACAAGATCAGAAAAACACAAATAGAATTTGAATTGGAGTTGGCGTATTGCACCAAAGTAAAAGATTCTGGGGTGGATGGGGTGGGGGTAGGATACAGATCCAAGAAGGATGACAGAGGACCTAGTGAGCGTTGTGTTGTTATATGGAAAACTGGGAAATGTTATGCATGTGCAAACTATTGTATTTACTGTTGCATGTACAACATTAATTTCCCAATAAAAATAAAAAAGAGAAATATAAACATCATTTTAATCATTAATTCTTTACTACAGAGATGTACAACAGTGTTACCAATGTGGGAAGGGATTTCTTTTTTACTAAATGGACAGTTACTCCCACTTAGAAGGTGAATTCTTGCTACACTGAAATTAGAGCAAAATTAAATAGATAATAAATGTTTGTGGATGGAGTTCACACTGTTGTATTCACAGAGCAATTAAAATGTGTGAAAATGCTCTTATTTTAGCACAAAATCTAGGGAGAGCTGCTGTTGAGTTGTACACTGAAAAAAGAAAAATCAGATCCCTTTAGTCTTAACCCCTCCTTCTCTATTATTCTTCCAACCTTCCTGCTGTTTCAAAACTACAGGTGATTTACTCAGTGGAAGTAATTTGGTTTTATCATCTCAATTTGCCTAACATCTGTAACCACATTCCCTGGCTCTAAGCATTGTATCAGTGAATAACTCTGACCCTTCTTGTCCAACTACATAAAACTAACCACTAGAACTGACATAAAAACATTTTATTTACTTTTCCCCCCTTTACTAGTGATTTACAAAATTATAAGATAACAGGGGCATAATGTATGCTAATTCTCTCCATTGGAAACTGCAGTAGTTTTCCAAAGGCCACAGATATGGGCTATTATTTCTATATATATGTATCTTTTTTTTTTTTGCCCATTTTTTCTATGTCCTGACTTCTTTTCTAAGTTACACCTATACCTATTACTACTTCTGAGTGTGTTTCCTTTTTCCCTCTTCTTTCTTTGGGTCCTGATGGAGTTGTGTTCAGAGCCTTCTGGTCATCTTCCCCTAAGACTTCTCCCCCTCTGGGAGTACGGACCAAAATTCTTTTTTTTTTTTAGTTATTATTGTTGTTATTGATGCCATCGTTGTTGGACAGGACAGAGAGAAATAGAGAGAGGAGGGGAAGACAGAGAGGGGCTAAGAAAGATAGACACCTGCAGACCTGCTTCACCACTTGTGAAGCAACTCCTCTGCAGGTAGGGAGCTTCGGGCTGGAACCCGGAACCTTACACCAGTCCTTGTGCTTCGTGCCAAGTGTGCTTAACTTGCTGCATTGGGTTTCAAAAGGTGGGAGTTTTAGCTTCTGTAATTTGTCAGTCCCCCTCTTCCCAAAAAAATCCACTTTTTATCCATTAGTATTTAACCCCAGTTCTTCCTTTCCCCTTCACCTTTTAACAATGACTAAACTGTTTTTTTTTTTTTTTTTTTTTTTACTATGGATTTGGCTTTTTTCATAGGTTACAATTTGGAGGTTTATTTAGGTTGTGGCATGTAGCAGTAATTCATTGCTTTTTGTGTCTCTATAATATTCCACTGAGTGGGTATTGTTTTATCCAATCCTTAACTGATGGGCATTTGAGCCATTTATACTTTTTGGTTACTGTGAGTAAAGCCTCTTTAATTGTGTAAAGATATGTTTTCATTTTTTGGGACATAGATCCAGGAACAGAATTGCTGGGTCAAGTCGTAATTTTGTTCAACTTTTTGAGGAACTACTAAAATATTTTTACATAAGCAGTAGCATTTTTTTTTGTTTACAGTTTATTTACTTATTTGATGAGAGAAATTGAATTGAGAAGTGGAGATAAAGAGTGAGAAAGAGAGATACCTGCAGCAATCTTCATTACTGGTGAAGCTTCTCCCCCTGCAGGTGCTAGGGGATTTAACACAGGTCCTTGAGCACTGTAAAGTTCTGCAAGTTCTAGGGGCACCACTGCTAAGTTTTACTTTCTATCTTCTTTTTTTACTTCCCCTAGCAAGCAGTGTACAAAGGTTCTAATTTCTCCAGATGCTTACCAACACTAATGGTTCATTAGAAAATTACAGTTATTTTAGTGGGTATGAAGTGGCATGTTATAATAATTTTCAGTTGTGCGCCCTTATAATTAAATGATATTATGCTTCTTTCCAGTGCTTAGTGGCTATTCCTGTGTTTTTTTTTTTTAATTTTTAAAAAATATTTATTTGTTCCCTTTTGTTGCCCTTGTTGTTTTATTGTTGTAGTTATTGATGTTGTTTTTGTTGGATAGGACCGAGAGAAATGGAGAGAGGAGGGGAAGACAAAGAGGGGGAGAGAAAGACACCTGCAGACCTGCTTTACCGCCTGTGAAGCAACTCCCCTGCAGGCGGGGAGCTGGGGGCTTGAACCGGGATCCTTGAGCTGGTTGTTGCACTTCATGCCACGGGCACTTAACCTGCTGTGCTACCTACCGCCCAACTCCCTGTTTTTTTTTTTTTTTTTTTTAAAGAACTATATATTTAAACTTTTTGCCCTATTTTCAGCTGGGTTATTTGTCTACTTATCGCTTCATTACAAGAGTTCTTTATATATTCTGGAAACCAGACCCTTATCAGATACATGATTTGCAAAAATGTTCTCATGTTCTGCAGACTGTCTTTTCATTCCCTCAACAGTATTCTTTTTTTCTGCCTCCAGGGTTATTGCTGGGCCTTGGTGCTTGCACTGTGAATCCACTGCTCTTTTTTTTTTTTTTTTTGCTCTTGCTGTTGTTGTTGGATAGAACAGAGAAGTTGAGAGAGGAGGGGAAGATAGAGAGGGGGAGAAGAAGATTGACACCTGCAGAGCTGCTTCACCTGCTTGTGAAGTGACCCCCCCTCCCTTGCAGGTGGCAATCTAGGGGCTCAAACCCAGATCCTTGTGCCAGTTCTTGCTTTACATTATGTGTGTTTAACCGAGTGTACCACTGCTCGCCCCCCAACAGTATTCTCATTCCTCCTCCTTTCTTCTCCTTCTTCTTCTCTCTCTCTCTCTCTCTCACACACACACACACACACACACACAGTTTTTAATCTGATGAAGTTTGATCAATACTTTTCTTTTTGTTGACTGTACTTTTGGTGTCCTATTTAGGAAACCATTGCCTAACCCATGATTATGCAGATCTTCAATGTTTGTCTTTAAGAATTTTTACATTTACATTAGATCTTTGCTCCCTATTGAGTTAATCTACAAATGGTGTGAAGTATTCATTCTTTTGCATGTGGATATCATAAATCAAAATGTTCTTTTAATTACCTACAAAATATCTCAATCTTATCAGTGAAAATAGTTCACTTTAAGATAATAAATATGTGGCTCTGGAGGTGGCACAGTAAATAAAGCTGTGTGCTCTTCCAGCATTAGGTTTAGGTTCAGTCTCTGGTATTGCATGTGCCCGAGTAATGCTCTGGTTCTCTCTTCCCTCATTCATAAATAAATCATCTTCAAAAAGATACTAAATATGTCCCTAAATTAATTTCTAGACTTATGAAAACAATTTCAAAGGGTAAGTAACCACAGGAACCATAATCTGCTAATGTAGAGATTAGAGGTATTCATGATTGATCCTTTTCATCAGGAATATCAGTAGCCCTTTTGTGGGTCTCTCCAGGACCTTATCCTCACAATAAACTAGCAATGGTAAGGACTGCCCCACTCCCTGAAGAGAGACTGGTCCTGTAATGAATATAGCCTAGAATGTTCCCAGCTGTGTCCATGGACTAACAGGGAACAGAGGCTATATAGGCTCCTGTGCTAAAAAAGAATATATACATGGGCCCTGGTCAGATGAATGTGGTTAGCAGTTACTGTGCTTATAGATATTTTCAAGTTTGGGAGTCACTCTGCCCTAACCCGGCTTTCAAGTTCTATTCTTTACTCTAACACCATCCTCTCAGACATTCTTTCTTTCTTTTGTTTAAAACTTTTTATTTATTTATTGGGTAGGGACAGAGAGAAATTGAGAGAAAAGGGAGAGATAGTGAGGGAGAGAGATAGACACTACTTGTGAAGCTTTCCCCCTGCAGGTGGGGGCCAGGGGCTAGCATCTGCGACCTTGCACACTGTAATGTGTGTGCTTAACCAGGTGTGCCACCACCTGGCCCCTTCAGACAGTATTTCTAGTCAACTTCCATGTTAGTTATCAAGCTCAAGCCAAGATTACTTAAGTCATAAGCCCTTAAAATAGACATCCTACCATCTTGACTCTTACTCACTTTATTCATACTCTATCTTGTTTATTAAATATTTTGTCCCACTTTACATTTTATTGCCTTTTAGCCACCAAGTTGCAGATGCTACTATGATTCTATCCTGACCTCTCTAGGCAGATGACCTCAACAACATGACCCAGAACCTTACCTTTCCAGAGAGCCTTACCCTACTAGGGAAAGACAGCTAGACTGGGGGTATGGATCAACCAGCCAACATCCATGTCCAGTGGAGAATCAACTACTCCTTCCTTCTGTACCCCCCCAAAAGAATTTTCGTTTATACTCCCAGAGGGGTAAATATTAGGGGAAGATGTTCAGAGGGTTCTGAACCCCGATTCCATTAGGGCATGGAACGTTTGTCATCAGGAATATTTGATTTTGTACTGGTACTGAGTGGGAGAGAATCTGGAAAACACAAGAGGAAGTCAGGCACTGTTTCTCTTACTGAGAGGTAAGAAGAAGTAGGAAGGATACTCAGAATTAGTCATAGGTGTAGATGTGACATAAAAAAGAGGTTAAGGCAAGGACTTATATATAAGTGATATATAGTCAACCCACCTGACCTTGGGAGAACTATGGTGGTGGGAATAATGTGGAATTATGTCCCTATCATCTTATAATTTTGTAAATCACTATTAAATCACTGATAAAAATAAATTAGACATATTAAGTAGCTAAGAGGCTAAGTTGTTTATAATTGTCTTAAGGAGTTGTTCATGTCATGATAAACCACACCTATATTTTAAAATCTAGGACAAACAACAGTTTAGTGTGGAGACCCAGCTAATTTTTTTTTTTTATTCTGTAACTGACTGAGCCTGTGGCCATAGTTCATATTCAGTGAATCTTTCTGAGCCTAAGTGGCATTCTCTCCAATACAAAAAAGATTTTTGAACTCAATTTTTAGAAACTCCTTGTTCTAAAGTTGTTGGGTATATGAATCCAAAAAAAAAAAAGCATGCTTATTCCATTATAAAGGTGTGTTCTTCTTTTAAAAATGTAAACTTAGTAATAAAAATAGCTGCATGATATGTAGAATCTTCATTTAAGGTCACTGAATTAAATCACAAAAATGTGACTTAGATGAGTTATTGAGTAAATTCCAAAGTTCTACATGGATGCATCCTATTTCTTGAAGTAAGAATGTATGCTAGGGAGATATGATTCAGGTCAATACAACTTAATAAAAGATACATTTAATTCCTATCTCACAACCAAGAGGAAAATTGAGTGCTGGATCAGTATTATTGACTAAAGGAAGCAGTTTCTGGGACTAAGTTAATTAAACTGGACAGATTTCAAATATTAACACCTTGAACTATAAAAGTCACTTACTCCTCTTTTATTTTTATGTTTTGGAGAATTTCTTAACCATAAAATTAATTTCACAATTTAATTACATTTTGTTATGTTTTCTGCAAAATTTACCAGGTCCTACAGAAATGTTTTTATATTTAGCAACAAACTTCAATCTGAAAGTAATGCCACTCTCTTCCAAACCTAGAAGGTACATGCTGGAATAATTTCTGCTTTGGAAACACTCTTCTAGTTACAATATCACTATTATTATTATTATTTGCAATTTCACTATTTTAAATCTAGTTTTAGGAAAGCTTCCTGTGGTAACATTTTTATTTAAGGGTTTGGTTTGCTTGTTTTTTCTACTACACAAGGAAAGAATTGAGTCACTCCAGGGAACAGCTCAGCAAATTGCAAAGCACTCTTGCTGCTTTCCCAGGTAGCCTGGATACTCCAAACTCATCCAACTCTGTCCTGGGAACAGAACTTCTCCCCTCAACTCTTTCATAAGGAAAATAGAGGGTAGTGACTTTCTGCCCCAACTCTGGGTCAAATGTATCTGAGCTGCATTATCCACTCAATAATTTCAATAATTATAATTTCAATATAATTATAATTTCTCAATAATTATAATTTCAATAATGCAACTGTCCTAGTGTAGGAAGAGCAGCCTGTCTACCTGCTTTGACAAAACTCATTTTAATCAAAGCTATCCCATTAATATCCTATTTAATTAGAAGAAAATTAAGTATTTGATCTTTGCCATAAGTAAAGCATTGTGTGTGGTAGAGCAAAGGAATTCACAGGTAGTACCAACTTAGAACTGTGTCTGCCTCCTCCCTCCCTCCCTCCCTTCCTCTCTCCCTTCCCTTCCCTTCCCTTCCCTTCCCTTCCCTTCCCTTCCCTTCCCTTCCCTTCCCTTCCCCTTCCCCTTCCCCTTCCCCTTCCCCTTCCCCTTCCCCTTTTCCTTCCTTCCTTCCTTCCTTCCTTCCTTCCATCCATCCATCCATCCATCCATCTTTCTTCCTTTCGCCACCAGTGTTAACACTGAAGCTTGGTGCCTGCACAACGAATCACTGCTCCTGGCAGCTGTTTTTCCTTTTTTTGGTAGGGCAAATGGAAACTGAGAGGGGGAGAGAAAAAGAGATACCTGCAGACCTGCTTCACTTCTGAAGTTTCCCCACTACAGGTGTGTGTGTGTGGGGGGCTTGAACCTGGGTTCAAGTAATGTGTGTACTTTAACCATGTGTACCACCACCTGGCCCCCAACTGTGTTTCTTTTTACAAAGTTTTTTTTCATCAATTATTCATTTCCTATTTTTCCGCATACCTGGTTGATTGATAAGGCTCAGAAGATTCGAACAATTTATTTTATAGGACTGCATATGGAAACTAAATTGTTGACAACTGTAATTTAGGAACTTTTTGTTAAAACCAGCAGCAAAATAACCTCACAGGGTGTCATGGAGGATAGAATCATTCAAGAAAACATCTACTGTGTTTCAACTATGAGCAAAGTCTGTTATCATTGCCACTGGCATAGCAAAAACAAAACAGATGTAAAACTTTGCTCATGAAGGCACCATAAGCTAAATGTAAAACACATACAGGAATTCCCTAGGATATCAAAAGGCTATATATATACTTTAGAGAGAAAAATGAAAGACTCTGAGGAGAGTGTGGCAGAGGTTTAAATTAGTTTTGAAGTATGAGTGGATGACGTCAGCTACTTCTTACACTTAGTTACTAAGCAGCAGTCTAAAATAGGGCTCTTCATAGTTGTGTCATGCTCAGTGTTAGATAATTTACATTCATCACAAAAACAGGCTTATATGCATTGTTCATCTTGGTTTTTCTGATCAGGGAAATTCTGTATACCATAGACAATTCTAAGCCTCTACTAGGCTAGATGATATAACCTTTAACTGTATGGCCAAATAGAATATAGAAGGTTTTGACTGGTTAATAATGGTGACTTATTTTTCCTCAAGATTTTAGATTTAAAAGTAGCTATTTTAAGTTGTATTACAAACTTGGTTACAAGTAAGTTTATACAGCATCTCCTTTCAAGATGAAGAGAAGCATGGTGCAAAGTTACATAGGGTATCCTGGAAGGAAAGAATGTTATGAAAGACTACAGACTGCCACATGACAATATGTGTTACAATATTAGCAAAAGTAAGATATTATTTATTTTAAAACATTTATATTCCTTCCTGGGCATATTAATAGGTAGTATAAAAAAGGTATAGGTAGGCTGGGTGGTGGTGTGGTGTGCCCGGTTGAGTGCACATGTCACAATATGCAAAGACCTGCAGGGGGAACGCTTCACAAGCAGTGAAGCAGTGATGCAGTTCTCTGTCTCTCTCCACAACCCCATACTCTCTCAATATCTCTCTGTCTCTATCTAATAAATAAATAAATAAATAAATAAATAAGATATTAAAAAGAAACCCAGCTTAAAAAAAAGGCAATAGGCTTTGGTTACAGATCTCCCATTTCTGCAATTTTCTATTCATTTACTTAGCTTAAGGATATAACGAAGATTAAATAAGACTATACCTGAAGTATATGTGTTATTGTTCTTTTTTTTTTTTTTCCTTCCAGGGTTATTGCTGGGGCTCTGTGCCTGTACCACGAATCCACTGCTATTTTTTCCCCTTTTGTTGCCCTTGTTGTTTAACATTGTTGTGGTTATTATTATTGTTGTTGTAATTGATGCCATTATTGGATAGGACAGAGAGAAATGGAGGGGTGGAGACAGAGGGGCAGACAGAAAGACAGACACCTGCAGATCTGCTTCACCACTTGTGAGGCGACCCCCATGCAGGTGGGAAGCTGGGGGGCTCGAACTGGAATCCTTTCGCAAGTTCTTGTGCTTTGCACCATGTGCACTTAACCCATTGCGCTATTTACAGCCCGACCCCCTTTGTTCTTCAAGTAAATATCCACCCTCTTCAATTCTAGTAGTTCTAGTTCTTAGTTTATGTCACATGGTTATGCTCTGATTATTGGCAAGGGAGTGTAACTTTCAAGGTAAACTCTCTTTTTCATTTTTTTTCTGACTCATCTCTGTGGTGATGAGTCATCCAGAAAACGGTGCTTACAAAGCATCAGTTTAGAGATGATGGAGTAACAAGTATGAAAAAAAATCCCTGTGGACCAGCCAGGTCATCTCTACATATCTTATTCACCAAGTTATAGTATGTGAGAGAAATTGAATATATATATATTTTGCTTAAGCTACTGTGGGAATCTTTAAGAGCAGAGCTGAGTTGTATGCTAACTGGTACAATATTCAAGATGGCTCAGTACTGAGCACCAGAGCAGGCACTCTTTTTTTTTCTATGGAAAAGGGACATGATTGTCAGACAATATACAGCATTTGACATTTTTTCTCAATTAGATCCACAATTTAGTAAGAAAGATATATATTGCTTGTAATTTGCCGGGAGCCAAAACCTTAGCTAAGTCTCTCACATAACTGGTGAATGGACATTCCGATCATTGTAACAGCGATTACCATCTAAGTCTTTGGAAAGTTGCTCACCCACCTCCCTCCCCCCACTACCTTAGCAGAACTTCCTCATGGTGTGTGCTTAAAATGCGGCTGTAAAATAAAATTTTCAGAGCTTGATCAGAAACCTGTCTTGCTCTCGTTCTTCATGTCTCTTGTCCCCTCCCCTAGGTTTCCGTTGATAACCCCGCAGGCCGGGGCACCTGGCGCCCGACGTGGGACCTTTTTGGGTCTGGGGTCCGAGAGAACGTCGCTCCCTGATGGTCGACCAAGGAGCATAGGACCGCCACTTCAGAGAAGGAGTGAGTGAAGGTTCGCATTGGATCGCCGCTCTAGCCCAGAGTGAGTGAAGATCCGCGTGGTGATTGCCGCAGATTTGCCCGTCTGTGAGATTGATCCGTTTTGAGGTAAGAAAGAGCGACGCAATTATGGGACAAGCATTGAGTAAACATGATTTGTTGCTTAAGGGCTTCAAAGAGTCCCTCAAGACACGAGGAGTAAGGGTTAAGAAAAAGGATCTCAAAAAGTTTTTCAATTTTGTGAATGATGTTTGTCTATAGTTTCCCTTAGAAGGGACTACTGATGAAAAAAGATGGGCCAGAGTAGGAAACTGTTTAAGAGATAACCTTCTGTTTGTGAGTCTGTCTCTATTCCCATGCCTGACTCAGGAGATCCCACCCCTGAGGCTGCTGAGATCAAAACGGCTCCTGCTAAGTTCCCTCCTGTTAAGATTTACCCCTCTTCGACAACCTTAAGACCCCCTGCCAAAGATGGGCCTGATGATAGTCTTTCTCCTAAAGAGGCCTTATCCCTTGATGAAGAGATGGCCAAATATCATAGTCCTGACCGGCCACCCCTAGGCTCTTCTTTGTCCAAACCGCCTCCCTATGCCATCACCCCTCCATTTTGTGCTCCGGTCCTCGACTTGGCTGACACCACCAACGCTAAAACTCAACTATCACAAAAAATAGCTTCCCTTAGAAAATTAGTAGAAGAAAAACGAGACCATTTACTATTAGTTAAAGAACTGTGGGCTCTTGATTTGGCATTATCTTAAAACTAGCCAGCAAAAAAAAAAAAAAAAAAAATCCAGGTTTTCCCTCTGGCTACCACCAGAGCTCTAACTTAAAAACTATTAATCAGAGAACCAGTACACACTTTTGATAGAAATTTAATGATTTGTTTCTTTAAAACTCTAAAAATGTACCTTAGCCCAGAAAAAAAAATTTCAAAGATTTTTTTCCACGCGGTAAACTAAGCCCACCTGTTCTGTCCGTGCAGCCAATCATGGCACAGAGCTACTGCTCCACAGATTGGCAAAAAATTCAGTCAATCATTCCCCTAAGCCACAAAGGCCCCTCCTGGTGGGGGGGTGTAGAGGATGGTGTTAAGAATCCAAAATCCAAAGCAGTTTTTCCAAAGGAAAATTTTTCTTTTCACCAAAAATGTATGTTTTAAGTCTGTGCTAACCTTGTTTCCATTAATGTGTGTTAACCCCTAAGTAACTAAAGGTTGTTTTAAGTTTTAAATAAGATTCAGTTAAGCTAAATGTGGTTTTAAAGATCCCGACTCATAGAGTTGGCACACCTTTACCAGAGTAAAATATAGGACAGTTTTGTCCTTCTGATAGCTAATATCAGCATCAATTCATTAGTTAAAAGATTTTCTGAGATCTCTAGGCATGGTAAAATGCCCCTGCAGTCTCTCTCCCTCTTGTGAGAATTGTAAACCTTAACAGCACCCCAATACCAACTGCCACTGTTTGTTAATTTGTTAATTCCATGCTTGAAATGGCTTTCTAGTGGCCCAGTCAGTGTAGAGCAGTGGCCTTGCCAGGAAAAAAGGGTTAAATGTGGTATTCCTGGCCTGATAAAAATTTTTCATTTGGCAGATGTGATTCAACAAAATTATTTAGAGTAAAATGGTCATCTAAAAGAAATGTTAACAGTAAAAATTTATTTTGAACATTTCAGCCATGAGGTTTATCTTAGCTTTTTAAGTTACCTATCCAAATCAAAGTGAAAGATCAATTAAATTGTGCACCCACCCTTATTCATAGCTGCCCTAAGGGTGTGATAGCTTTGTGATAAGCAAAGATCCTAACAAACAAAGTTTAATATTTTACTTAAAATTGTTTAAGTGAATTTAAAAAAAAAAAAGTTTTTAAAATACTTTCTCAACTAAACAGGCAAAACTGGCTTGGATTAGTAAAAGATAACACAATGGTTATGTTAATTATCTAACGCCAGAGGCTTTTGCTCTGATAAATGAGGTTTAATTTAAATAAGGTATGTAAAAAATTTTTTTTCCATATAAAACTTATCAAATAAATATGGGGTGGCCTAATGTAGAGCTGTATAGATGTTTTAGCTAACCTTTTTACATTTTATTCAAGAAGTATGCCCCTGGTTTCCCTGAAAAAGAACTCTAGATATTAAAACATGAGAGACTAGGTAAAAAGTTAAGAGAGTTTTATGTCTGATATAGACAAAAATGTTCCGGTTAAAACTTTTATTTTAAAACTTGTTAAGAGATTTTTAAATCTTACTCATGAGTTAGTTACTTTTGCTTTTACAGTGACTTACTCCTTCTAATAAAGTTGTTACTGAGATAACTCCCCTATTTAGAAGAACTACAAAAATTATCAAATAATTGGCTTTTGAGAGTACATATTCTACATGTCAAACTTTAATCAGTTCTTTTAGAGAGCAAAAAATTATCTGACTTGTTTTAAGACACTGTCAGAGGTTTATTCTTGATAAATTAAGGTAATACATGGTGCTTCTGTCTGATAGATTTGTTTTGGCAAATCCTGATTTAACAAAATTAGTACTTTGAACAATTAAGCTATGAGGTTTTATTTTAGCCTTTTAAGTTGCCATATTAGAGTTCTAAAGAGCAAAATCTATTAAGAGTTTTATATCTATGTTTACTCATGATAGCTTTGTGATGAGTAAAGATCTTAGTAAACTAAGTTATAATAGTGTGCTTAAACTGTCTAATCAGTTTAAAATAATGCTAAAAAATGGTAAGCATTTTATCATGTCAACACATTAGGTATTGACTTTCTATAACATACTGGTATATTTTAATAAAGAGCCTTCTAAAATCATATGAAAAAACTCAAGCCAATTCTAACCATTAGATCATCAATTAACTTGGTACAAGTTCTCTCCCTAAGTAAATAATTATAGGTACATCTGCACATGAAGAACTGACTGCTCATATGGTAAGATTTAAAACGAAACATTTTTCATTTTTTATTTATGGGTGTATGATGACTCCTAAAGTCACTCATATCCTAAAATTTTTCTCATTTTTTTACAAGCCTCTTAAAATTTTAACGCTTGACCTGCCATAGTGAGAGCACTTTACTGGCTCCTGCATTGTTTAATTAAGATCCTGCTATTCAGACTTTTAAGATTAATCCCCATTGATAAAAGCCAATGCTCTCTGGAAGATTGATGTAATTCACCTGCCCATGTTTAGTAAACAAAAACATTTTTTTTTCTCAATTGGTACTTTTTCTAAATTTATGTGGGCTACAGCTCAAACAAGAAAAAGCTCAAAAACCTTAGGAGTCATATGCTCTGTTTTGCTTCAATAGACATCCAATCCATGTATTTTTGTTTCCTTTAGAACATTAAAAGCTCAAAAAATAAATTAAAAAAGAAGGGGAATGCACCCCCCAATATTCAGTTGGCTAAAGAGTCAATGAAGTAATTATACTAAGCCTTTTTAATATTTACAAAAATTTGAATTGTCCATTTATTATATCTCATTGACAAAGCCACCCACTCTCCCAGCCATAGAGACATATTTCTTCTTTTTCTTTTTTCAACACTGGATGTCCATGTTTTGTTTTCATTTTATTATGGTGGATGACATTATTGCTCTTGCAAAATCCACAGAGTCCCTGTTGGCAAGTCCTTACCACAAAGGACGCCATGGCAGTATATAGTCCAGCTAACCACAGCAGCCTATCCAAGTCTTTCTGCTGACCTACCACTGCTGACTTCATCCTTACATGTTTATTGACTGCTCACTTTTCTCCCAATATTCCTCATGTTCAAGGAACCTCACCTTGACTTCTAATGTGTATGCACCTCCTCTATTTGTGTTTTGGTACAACACCACCCTATATTTTCATGTCGATTCTTCTCTACCTGGTCCTTGCCTCCTAGTTTTGCTTGTTCCACAGCTGACCCTCTATGAAGAAGAAGAATTTCATCAGCTGGCGCTGACCCACCGGAGGACCAGACGAACTGTTTCTTCCCCTGGACATCACATCCACTGACTGCTTCCCTTAGACTTGCTGGTGGCGCGCTAGGACATTTTGATGCCCCTTATGGGACCCCTGATTAGTCTTTTGTTAATGATTACCTTGGGACCCTTTATTTTTAATAAGATTATTGGCTTTATAAAACAACAAATTGACTCCTTGGCATCGAAACCCTTACAAATATATTACCACAGACTTAATTTGGCTGACAGAGGCTTGGCTGAACCTGAGGGTGACACACCTCTTTTAGGAGCTGCATAAAACTCAGATTTATGCACGCCAGCCTTGGCGTGGCGTGGGCACCGGTAAGGGGTGCAAGGCAAAGCACTGCAGGGGGAGGACCCTATAGTCCGCCTCTGAGTCCCCTGTGAAGCAAACCTGATTTGCATGGAGGTTGGTGTCAGTCATTAGAACTTTTCGCCGTGAGTTTTCTTCACCTTAGAAACAGTGGCTCTTCCTCCCCTCCCCAAAAAAGACACCAAGAGCCGTATAAAATGCGGGAAGATCAGTTCTATATTTACCCCGCGGGAGAAATCAGGTCAATACTTCCCCCTCTGGTTAATGCCTGCTTATCTCTTGATAAGATTCCTAACTTTTACCCTCAATTGCCACCTCACTTAAATTGTAAAAAGGGAGGACATGCCGGGAGCCAAAACCTTAGCTAAGTCTCTCACATAACCGGTGAATGGACATTCCGATCATTGTAACAGCGATTACCATCTAAGTCTTTGGAAAGTTGCTCACCCACCTCCCTCCCCCCACTACCTTAGCAGAACTTCCTCATGGTGTGTGCTTAAAATGCGGCTATAAAATAAAATTTTCAGAGCTTGATCAGAAACCTGTCTTGCTCTCGTTCTTCGTGTCTCTTGTCCCCTCCATTCTCTCGCCCCCTACCCTAGGTTTCCGTCGATAACCCTGCAGGCCGGGGCAGTAATTTCTATCTTATATGAAGAAATAAAAGGTACAAAGATGGCAATGGCCCAGTAGGAAGAATAATTAAAATGAGAGGTACTGTGGAAAAGTTTACAGAAGATGTAACACTTAAACTAAGCCCTCAAAAAGAACATGCACTCTGAAAGAGCAGACATTAAAGATCTGAAGGCCAACATTCTGTTTTTGGAAATCTAATGCATATGTAAAGAGGATGGAGAGATGTAAGGGTGTCAAGGCAAGATTACCACTAATGGGTGACTGTGCTGTGTTGCACAGAGTCTTGTGCCATTCATATAGACCACACTGGGAACAGGACCCCCTAATCACAACTCTAACTGGATAGATAAGTATACTGAAGAAAGGTTATTTTGGGAGACTGTTGTCACAGGAATACAGTTTCACATCTCTCCACAATAGGTATAAGCATACTCTACCACTGCCACATTGTCATCTCACTACACAAAGGGCACTGTAACTCCAAGTTTAGAAAGTACTAACTATAAAAACTATATGACAGTGGTCCGGGAGGTGGTGCAGTGGATAAAGAGTTGGACTCTCAAGCATGAGATCCTGACTTCAAACCCAGGCAGCACATGTGCCAGAGTGATGTCTGGTTCTTTCTCGCTTCCTATCCCTCATTAATAAATTAAATATAAATAAATAAACATTTGTTTTAAAAACTATATGATACAGTGTAGTAGACTTTGAATGTTGCTCTAAGAAATTTAGACTTGAATTTAGAGACATTAAGAAGTAATAAAGGCTGTGGGGACAGAGGAACCTTTCTGCACTGCTGGTGGAAATGTAAATTGGTCCAACCTCTGTGGAGAGCAGTCTGGAAAACTCTCACAATGCTAGACATGGACTTTCCATATGACCCAGTAATTCCTCTCCTAGGGATATACCCCAAGGACTCTGTAACACATAATCAAAAAGATATGTGTACACCTATGTTCATAGCAGCGCAATTCATAATAGCTAAAACCTGGAAGCAAACCAAGTGCCTAGTAACAGATGAATGGCTGAAAAGCTGTGATATATATACACAATGGAATAATACGTAGCTATGAAGAACAATGAACCCACCTTCTCAGACGCATCTTGGATGGAGCTAGAAGGAATTATGCTAAGTGAGCTAAGTCAGAAAGACAAAGACAAGTATGGGATGACCCCACTCATAAATAGACGTTGAGAAAGAAGAATAGAAAGGGAAACTTAAAAGCTGGATTTGACTGAGTTTGGAGTAGGGTACCAAAGTAAAAATCTCTGGGTGGAGGGTTTTAGTGGATGCTCAGCTTCACGGGGCGGGGGGGTCGGGGAGAGGGAGAGGATGGGACACAGTCTTTTGGTGGTAGGAATGGTGTTTATGTACACTCTTATTAACTTGTAGTCATATAAATCATTATTTAATTAATATAAGAGGGAAAAATGTCTCAAACTTTTTAATGCACAGACCATAGGTTGAGCCTTTGAAATGGACAGATGACCCCACCAATGTGTCCTGGAGCTCCACTTCCTCAGAGCCCTGGCCCACTAGGGAAAGAGAGACAGGCTGGGAGTATGGATTAACCTGCCAACACCCATGGTCAGCAGGGAAGCAATTACAGAAGCCAGACCTTTCATCTTCTGCACCCTATAATGACCCTGGGTCTATACTCCCAGAGGGTTAAAGAATAAGAAAGCTACCAGGGGAGGGGATGGAAAATGGAGCTCTGTTGGTGGGAATTTCACCCCTCTTAACTTATAGTCTTGTCAGTGTTTCCATTTTATAAATAAATTTTAAAAAAAGAAGTAAAGGATTTTAAAGAAAATTGTGCATATATCAAGAAAGGTAATCTGAATACCAGCTGAAATATAAAATAATGATTAAAAAAAGAGGGGATCTATATCTATATACAACTACTGATGTATTCTGGGTGAAAGGTGATTGCTTGAATTAGTGGGTCAAGTGAAAGATGAATTACTTCCAGAAACATCTCAAAGGCAGAATCAATCAAATGGAGCATTCAGGCCCCTGAAATTATGAATCAGTTGACCTAGGAAAGCAACACATTAGGCAAAGAACCCAAGAAATTTTGCAAAGATGGTTCATCAGTTGTATTTATTTAATTTAAAAAATCTTTAAAATATTTATTTTTAGATAGAGAGAAACTGAGAGGAGAGGGAGACATCTACAGTACTGCTTCACCACTTGTGAACCTGCAGGTGGTATAGTACTGTAGGTGCAGTAATGTAGGTGGTGGCTGCGAGCTTGAATCCAGGTTCCTGTGTATTATAATATGTGCTCTCTACTAGGTACACCACCTCCTGGCCCCTCATCAGTTGTATTTTTCAAAATAATAAGAAATGGTTAGGGAGGTGGCTTAGCAGGCAGAGTGCTGATATAACATACACTACATCTCAGGTGTGGTCCCTAGCATCACATTATGCCAGGTATGTGAAAGGGATGTCCTCTCTCATCAAATAAAAATAAGGTAATAAATCTTAAAGAAAAATACTAAACAGATGATGATAGTCAGATACAGAAAACAGGAAGACACTGAGGGTGGGAGGTGTACTGAGTTCAACTTTGGATGAAAGTGCTAGAAGGAATATAATTACCAACAGGAAGGAAAAATGTGTGACTGATATTGATAGTGTGTGATGAAATCAAGTGTAGAGAAAGAAATGATGAAGAAATACACCTCTCCTGCTAATCTTCCTGAAGTCTTGTTTTGAATGTTCTCTAATAGTGGCAAATCACTGAGAAAATATTTTTCCATAAAAAAAAAAAAACTAAAAAGGGCGCTGGGTGGTGGTGCACCTAGCTGAGCATACATGTTACAATGCATAAGGACTCAAGTTCAAGTCCCCGGTCCTCACCTGCAGGGGGAAAGCTTTATAAATGGTGAAGCAGGGCTTCAGGTGTCTCCCTGTCTCTCGGTCCCTCTCTATCCCCCTTCCTCTTAATTTCTGGATTTCTTTATGAAATAAATAAAGATAATAAAAAATATTTTAAAAAAGAATAAGAATGCTTTTTTTGAAAAGACATAGATGAGAAAAATTATATCCGCTTATGTCGTAAATAAACACCCTACATATTTGTGACCCCAAATATAAAACAAAAAGAGGACAGGTTCATCATTATGTGAATAATGTCAAAGGAAAACTAGAAGTGCATGAAATAGTGAGGCATTTTAGCAGAATTCTGTTTTTTAAAAATTTGTTTTTCGAGGTAACAATGCCTTATAAGGTTATTATTTATTCACTTATTTTTTCTTTTATCAGAATGTTGCTCAGTTTTGGCTTATGAGACATCCAACTTCAGGCATGAAAGTTTGCTGTATAATGCACAGTCCTTGTCTCAAGACTATGTATGCTTTAGAAGTATAATCTCACACCTTAATCAATATATTCTTTTTTATTTTTTAGTTTTTTTTATTTATAAAAAGGAAACACTGACAAAACCATAGGATAGGATAAGAGGGGTACAGCTTCACACAATTCCCACCAGCAGACCTCCGTATATCATCCCCTCTCCTGATAAGCTTTCCTATTCTTTAACCCTCTGGGAGTATGGACCCAAGATCATTGCTTCCCCACTGAACATGGGTGTTGACAGGTCGATCCATACTCCCAGCCTGTCTCTCTCTTTCCCTAGTGTGGAAGGGCTCTGGGGAAGCGGAGCTCCAAGGCACATTGGTGGGGTTGTCCATCAATATATTCTATTGCACCACACCACATCCATGATCAAAGCAAAATATCCCTACATCAAAGTATACTGAGCATCTTCCACCTTTACAATATCCCTTCCCCATGGTCCCTTGGTAGCCTCAGTTCTACATCTGAGTCTAACTGTTTCTTCCTTTGACTTTGCTTATTTCCTTGATTTGTCTCTTTGTATACCCTATATGAATGAAATCATTCAGTATTTTCTTTTTATACAAATCTCATGTATTTCTTGAGAGCCATTTAGTAGTGATAAATTACTATAACTGCTATATGTCTGAAAAGCTCTTTATTACACCTTCAAATCCAAGTGTAACACAGCTAGGTAGAATATTCTTGGATAAGTCTTTTCTATTTAAAACTTTCAACATATCATCTTAGTCCCTTCTAGCCATTATCATTTCTGTTGAAAAATCACTGAATAGTCTTATTTTATGTCACATGTTTACATGTTTCATATTTTTCTTTACTTTTGCTATTTTAATTATAGTGTGTCTTTGTATATTGGGTCTCTTCAGTTTGGGGAAATTCTTGGCTACTATTTCTTCCAATAACAACTCTGTCCCTTTCTCTTCTTCTTCTGGCACAGCTATAATATGAATATTGTTCCTCTTGATGCTCTCCCATATTTCTCCTGTGTTATTTTCCTTTGCTTTAGTTCTTTTTTTTTTTTTTTCCAGTGATTTCCTCTACCCTAACCTTGAATTCACCACTTTGATCGTTGGCTTAAGTCCTTCTGCTGGTAAGTCCTTCAGAGGACTTTTTAAAATTTCAGCTACTGTATTCTTGATTTTTCTGAGAACTTCTCTCATATTTTCTCTAACTTTGTTGACATTTCTTCCCATTGGTTGTCTCATATCTGTGATCATACTTAGAACCACTGGTTTAAGACATCGTTGTGAAGTTTACATACCTGCTGTATTTTTTTCCCCAAGTTTTTGTCTTGATTCACCAGTGCTGGTGAATTCCTGTCTTCTCATTATATTTGGTGCTCTGTTAAGATGTGGTCTGAAGTTTGAAGTAGTGAGTGCTCAGCTACCATTATTCTGCTTGTGGGCACAAGTTCAGGTATAAAAGAATGTTGGAGCATCAGTTTCAGGTGGTATGACAACACTCTATTTGGAGCAGGGAACAAAATCTAGCTGGCTATGGGCTGGTTAGAATACACAACAGGCTTTGAATCCTTCTAGCTAGCTGGGAAGTTCTCAAGAGTGCTTGATGGCTGTAAGAGAATAATTTATTTACTAGCATTCAGTTGTGGGTTGGCCCAGGACTGAGCATTTGTGTGCCATTTTGTTGTCTGTGACTGTTGTTGCTGTTGGATAGGACAGAGAGAATTTGAGAGAGGATGGGAAGACAGATAGGGAGAGAGAAAGACAGATACCCAGAGACCTGCTTCACCACTTGGTAAAGTGAACCCTCCTGCAGGTGGAGAGCCAGGGGCTGGAACCGGGATCCTTGTGCCAATCCTTGTGCTTTGTGCAATGTGTGCTTAACCCACTGTGCTATGGCCCAGGCCCTAGGAATCAAGCCTCTTGACAAATATCTCAGTTCATAGCAGACTTTCTATTTGCTATAGGTGGGTGGAAGGCCCTTCTCCCTACCCCCATCAAGTTGATCCTAGAGTCTATTACTATGGAGATCAAATTTTAATGTGGAGTTCACCCAGTGTTGCTTAAGAAAGGTGGCTGTGAGGTGGGGCTACGGAGCAACAACAGTTGTGTTTCTCTCTGCTCCTCTCCTGGGTCAACTAGGAATACCAAAGGAGATCATCTGGGATCACAACAAGACAGGACTAGAATGACTTCAGGAACCCACTAAATCACTGGTGAGTGCAAATACGTGTGGCTCTGGACAGAGAGGAGCCTAGGGAGAGATTAAGTTGCTGGTAACAGTCTGGCAGTTTAACAGTTGAGACACCACCTCCAGTCTGTTTCACCAACAAAAAGATGAATGAAAGGAGGAGAGGACTCCCCTAAGCCTCACCAAATGCAACTAGTCTCCATTGCTACTGCCCTCAGAATCTGGAGCAGTGGCTGGGAGGCCCTGTGCTGACACCAGGGAACGGAGACTAACCAGGAAATTCAGGAGAAGATCTATACCTCTGTAGCCTAGCAGTGGGGCTGTGAGAGTCTCTTAGCATAACCACTGGATTATCTCTGTACCACCCTGCTTTATCTCTTGGTCAGAGTAAGGGATTAAGATACGAAGCCTACTTATAGTTTAAAAGCCCTCAGGCTCCCAGGCAAGAAAAAGAAAAAAAGAGCCACTGTGCTCCATCTCAGGGATTAAAATAATATTGAAACAACTGTCAGTTTGCACAACTGTGAACCCTTTAATTACATTACTTAGACACAAGTCAATCTAGGCAAGAGTAATTAGTAATTTGAAAAGTACTGAGAAAGGGACCTCATAACATACTATACAGAATGGTTAAACCAACAAGAAGAAATATTGGAGAAATGAACCAGGACAAGAGTCCAGCTAAATGCCCCCCAAAGGCTGAATCACAAAATAATGAGGTCAACATCCAAACACTAGTTAAGGAAATAATCACAGGAGTGAATAAAGAGTTCGAAAGAATTATCAGAAATGTGGAAAAAAAAAAAGAGACCCTGGAAGAAAACACTAATTATTTCAAGGTTAGAGAGCTGAAAGCTAAAATAGCTAAGCTAAGAACACAACTAGCTGAACAAGCTAAAACAGTATCAGAACAGGGTAACAAAATAGATGAACTCCAGAAAGCAGTAGAGGCAGAGAGAATAGAATACAGAAGAATACTGAAGACAGAATTAGCGAGATCAAGGATGAATTAGAGACAACTAAAAAAGAAACAGGAGATCTCAAAAAGAGATTAAGAGATGCTGAAAACAACAACAGAGACCTATGGGATGACTTCAAAAGAAATAATATCCACATTATTGGCTTACCAGAGGAAGAAAGAGAGAGAGGGGAAGAAAGCATTCTTCAGGACATAATAGCAGAGAACTTTTCTAGTCTAGGCAACATAAAAGACATCAAGGTTCAAGAAGCCCAGAAGGTCCCAAACAGAATTAACCCACACTTAGACACCAAGACACACTTAGACACCAAGACACATCCTATTTAGAATGGAAAGGAATAAGGATAAAGAAAGGATCCTAAAGGCTGCAAGAGAAAAAAAGTCACCTACAGAGGAAAACCCATAAGATTAGCAGCTGAATTCTCCACACAAACACTACAGGCCAGAAGAGAATGGCAAGATATCTATCTATCGAGTGCTCAATGAGAAAGGCTTTCAACTAATGCTACTGTATCCTGCTAGACTGTCATTCAGACTAGATGGTGGCACATAAACCTTCTCAGACAAGCAACAGTTGAGAGAATCAACTATCACCACGCCTGCCTTGAAAGAGGTTCTGAAAGGTCTCCTATGAACACTCAGACCACTATAAATATGCCATATATCACAACACTCTAGAAATCTGCAAGAATTATGTTAAAATATCTTCAATCTTTGATATCAATAAATGTCAATGGCCTGAATTGACCATTTAAAAGGTATAGAGTAGGAAAATGGATGAAAAAACACAACCCAACAATATGCTGTCTACAGGAAAGCCACCAAACTCAACAAGACAAACAAAGTGAAAGGATAGAAAACTATCATACAAGCAATGGATCAAAAAAAAGAGCAGGAACAGCCATTCGCATATCTGACATGACAGACTTTAAAATAAATAAAATTTAAAAAGACAGGGATGGACTTTACTTAATGCTCAGAGGATCAGTCAATCAAGAGGACTTAACAATTATTAACAATGCACCCAATGAGAAGCCATCTAAATATATCAAACATCTACTGAAAGACCTACAGCAATATATTGACAGCAACACAGTCATAGTAGGGGACTTCAACACCCCACTCTCTCAACTTGACAGATCATCCAGGCAGAAAATCAATAAAGACATGAGGGAGCTAAATGAGCAGGTAGATAAACTAGAACTATTGGACATTTTCAGAGTCATTCATCCCAAGAAACTGGAATACACATTCTACTCAAGTACACATGGGTCATTCTCAAGGATAGACCATGTTATACCACAAAGACAGCATTAGCAAATTCAAGAGCACTGAAATCATCCTGAGCATCTTCTCAGACCACAGTGGATTTAAATTAACTCTTAATAATGAACAGAACATTAGTAAGAGTCCCAAAGTGTGGAAGCTCAACAGTACACTACTTAACAACTACTGGGTCCAAGAGAAAATTAAGGAAGAAATCAAAATGTTTTGAGAGTTCAATGAAAATGAAGACACAAGCTATCAAAATATTTGGGACACAGCTAAGGCAGTACTGAGATGGACGTTCATAGCCATACAAGTACACATCAGGAAACAAGAAAAATCACAAGTAAACATCCTGATTGCACATCTTAAAGACGTTCGTAGCCATACAAGTACACATTAGGAAACAAGAAAAACCACAAGTAAACAGCCTGATTGCACATCTTAATGACCTAGAAGAAGAAGAACAAAGGAACCCTAAAGCAACAGAAATCACTAAAGTTAGGGCAGAACTACATAATATTGAAAACAAGAAAACCAAACAAAAGATCAATGAAAGTAAATGTTGGTTCTTTGAAAGAGTGAACAAAATCGACAAACCTTGAACCAGACTCACAAAACAAAAAAGGGAGAAGACCCAAATAAATCGGATCATAAATGAAAGAGGAGATATCACAACAAACACCGTAGAAATTCAGCATATCATGCGAGACTTCTATTATTCATCATGACCAAGTTAGGTTTGTCCCAGGCATGCAAGGTTGGTTTAATATAGGTAAATCAATCAACGTGATCCACCGCATCAATAAAAGCAAGACCAAAAACCTCATGGTCATATCAATAGATGCAGAGAAAGCCTTTGACAAAATACAACATCCCTTTATGATCAAAACACTACAAAATATGGGAATAGATGGAAACTTCCTCAAGATAGTAGAGTCTATATATAGCAAACCTACAGCCAACATCATACTCAATGGTGAAAAACTGGAAGCATTTCCCCTCAGATCAGGTACTAGACAGGGATGACCACTATCACCATTACTATTCAACATAGTGTTGGAAGTTCTTGCCATAGCAATGAGGCAGGAGCAAGGAATTAAAGGCATACAGATTGGAAGTCTAGAAGTCAAACGTTCCCTATTTGCAGGTGACATGATAGTATACATAGGAAAACGTAAGGAATCCAGCAAGAAGCTTTTGGAAATCATCAGGCAATACAGTAAGGTGTCAGGCTACAAAATTAACATTCAGAAGTCAGTGGCATTCCTCTATGCAAACACTAAGTTAGAAGAAGATGAAATCCAGGGAGTCGGGAGGTGGCGCAGTGGGTTAAGCGCACGTGGCGCAAAGCACAGGGACCTGCGTAAGGATCCCAGTTTGAGCCCCCGGCTCCCCACCTGCAGGGGAGTCGCTTCACGGGCGGTGAAGCAGGTCTGCAGGTGTCTATCTTTCTCTCCCCTCTCTCTCTGTCTTCCCCTCCTCTCTCCATTTCTCTCTGTCCTATCCAACAACAAAGCAACGTCAACAATGGAAATGGTAACCGCAACGAGGCTGCAACAACTAGGGCAACAAAAAGGGGGAAAAATGGCCTCCAGGAGCAGTGGATTCATGGTGCAGGCACCGAGCCCAGCAATAACCCTGGAGGAAAAAAAAAAAAAAAGAAGATGAAATCCAGAAATCACTTCCTTTTACTATAGCAACGAAAACAATAAAATATCTAGGAGTAAACCTAACCAAAGAAGTGAAAGACTTGTATACTGAAAATTATGAGTCACTACTCAAGGAAATTGAAAAAGACACAAAGAAGTGGAAAGATATTCCATGTTCATGGGTTAGAAGAATTAACATAATCAAAATGAATATGCTACCCAGAGCCATCTACAAATTTAATGCTATCCCCATCAAGATCCCAACCACATGTTTTAGGAGAATAGAACAAATGCTACAAATGTTTATCTGGAGCCAGAAAAGACCTAGAAGTGCCAAAGCTATCTTGAGAAGAAAGAACACAACTGGAGGCATCATACTCCCAGATCTCAAATTGTATTATTATAGGGCTATTGTCATCAAAACTGCTTGGTACTGGAACATAAATAGACACACTGATCAGTGGAATAGAACTGAGAGCCCAGAAGTAAGTTCCCACACCTATGGATATCTGATCTTTCACAAAGGTGCCCAGACTATTAAATGGAGAAATCAGAGTCTCTTCAAAAAATGGTGTTGGAATAAATGGGTTGAAACATGCAGAAGAATGAAACTGAAGCACTATATTTGACCAAATACAAAAGTATATTCCAAGTGGATCAAGGACTTGGATGTTAGACCAGACTCTATCAGATACTTAGAGGAAAATATTGGCAGAACTCTTTTCTGCATAAATTTTAAAGACATCTTCAATGAAAAACTCCAATTACAAAGAAGACTAAGGCAAGCATAAACCTATCGGACTACATCAAATTAAAAAGCTTCTGCACAGCAAAAGAAACCACCCAAACCAAGAGAACCCTCACAGAATGGGACAAGATCTTTACATGCCATACATCAGACAAAAGTTTAGTAACATCCATGTTCAGCGGGGAAGCAATTACAGAAGCCTAACCTTCCACCTTCTGCAACCCACAGTGACCCTGGGTCCATGCTCCCAGAGGGATAGAGAATGGGAAAGTTATCAGGTGAAGGGATGGGATATGGAGATTGGGTGGTGGGAATTGTGTGGAGTTGTACCCCTCCGACCCTATGGTTTTATTAATTTATCCTTTCTTAAATAAAATAAAAAAAGAGTTTAGTAACCAAAATATATAAAGAGCTTACCAAACTCCACCACAAAAAAAACAAATAACCCCATCCAAAAATGGTGAGAGGACATGGACAGAAAATTCACTACAGAAGAGATCCAAAAGGCCGAGAAATATGAAAAAGTGCTCCAAGTCTTTGATTGTCAGAGAAATACAAATAAATACAATAATGAGATACCACTTCACTTCTGTGAGAATGCCATAAATCAGAAAAGGTAACAGCAGCAAATGCTGGAGAGGTTGTGGGGTCCAAGGAACCCTCCTGCACTGATGGTGGGAATGTAAATAGGTTCTGTGGAGAACAGACTGGAGAACTCTCAGAAAGCTAGAAATGGACTTACCCTATGATCCTGCATTTCCTCTCTTGGGGACATATCCTAAGGAACCCAACACACCCATCCAAAAAGATCTGTGTACACATATGTTGTTAGCAGCACAATTTGTAATAGCCAAAACCTGGAAGCAACCCAGGTGTCCAACAGATGAGTGGCTGAGCAAGTTGTGGTCTATATACACAATGGAATACTACTCAGCTATAAAAAATGGTGACTTCGGGAGCTGGGCAGTAGTGCAGCGGGTTAACAGCATGTGGCGCAAAGTTCAAGGACCGGCATAAGGATCGAGGTTCCAGCCACCAGCTCTACACCTGCAGGGGAGTCACTTCACAGGCAGTGAAGCAGGTCTGCAGGTGTCTCTTTCTCTCCCCCTCTGTCTTCCCCTCCTCTCTCCATTTCTCTCTGTCCTATCCAACAGCAACGACAATAATAATAACTACAACAAGGGCAACAAAAGGGAATAAATAAATAAAAATAAAGATGTTAAAAAATGGCGACTTCATCATTTTTTAGCTGATCTTGGATGGATCTTGAAAAATTCATGTTAAGTGAAATAAGTCAGAAACAGAAGGATGAATACAGGATGACCTCACTCTCTGGCATAATTCGAAAAACAAGCTTAGAAGAGAAAACATAAGTGTTCTGAACTGGAATTGGTGTTTTGCACCAAAGTAAAAGACTCTGGGTGGATAGGTGGGGGAGGGAGAATACAGGTCCAAAATGGATGACAGAGGACCTATTTGGGGTTGTACTGTTATATGGAAAACTGGGAAATGTTATGCATGTACAAACTATTGTATTTACAGCCAAATGTAAAACATTAATTCCCCAATCAAAAAATTTTAAAAAAAAGCTGGAGGGGGGGTATTACTTTGTCTTCAATCTTTTGTAAGAGCTTTAAAAGTAGAAATATTAACTCTACCTTAAATGTTGTGTACAATTCATTTGTAAAAACCACGTGGCCCAAGACTTCTATTTTGGGGAATAAATGTTTTGGTAACTGTTTCAATTTTTTTTTAAAAAAAGAAAGGTGTCTGTATTGTGTTCCATCAAGGTTGTAGCTTCTATTTCTTTGCTTCCAGTTTCAGTGCTGTAAGTATAGGTGTGGGGTGCTGGGAGACTGGTACAACCTGACAGATCCCTGGACCCAGATTAAAGTCCTCCATCTTAGAGATCTCTTTCCAACTGCACTTGTCATGTGGTGGGGCTTCTTTCTTGAGGAGGCTGTCTCTGTGTCTTCAGTTAACTGGTTAGCTAACCTTTTGTCTCTTGCCATGGATACTTTGTCATCTGGGTGTCAGATTTGTTTCTGTGTGATTGTGCAATGTTTTAGTGCAGCTTTGCTGTTATTGTGGGAAGAGGTAGTTTGTCCCTATTTAATGATTTTAGCTCCAGCATAACCAGTCTGTTGTCTTATATAAATAATCTGTAAACCAGATAGGTATTAATGTTATTTAATGTTCTGTTCTGTTAAGCCTTGCACAATACTAACAGGTAGAAAACTATAGTGGAGTTGTTTGGATGTGTTACATTCTTAGATATCTTTCACCCTGCCATATTTGTGATGATAAAATAGTACTAATAATGACCTTTCACAAGAGGAGGGTAGTTTATACTTGTGTTCTGATCTTAACCAGAAAATACTGAAAATATTTTTCCTTTCCTGTAATGTTAAAAAAATCCCCAACAGTATGGATCGACCTGCCAATGCTCATGTTCATCCGAGAAGAAATCACAGAAGCTAGCCCTTATACCTTCTGCAACCCGTAAAGAGTTTTGGTCCATACTTCCAGAGGAGCTAATGTTAGGGGAAGATAACCAGAGGGCTATGAACTCCAATTCCATCAGGACCTGAAGAGAGAAGAGTAAGGGGAAAAAGAGGCTGATGAAAATGGAAAAAGAGGCTGGGAAAATGAGGAGGATGATGACCATGACTTAAAAAGGAAAAGAAGGCAAGACCATAGAAAAAGTGGGCAAATATATATAAATAGTGACAGAAATAATAGTCAATCCACATCTGTGACCTTGGGAGAACTAATTTAACTAGTTTTCAATGGAGGGAATGGAGACACAGAATTCTGGTCGTGGGAAAGGTGTGGAATTATGTCCTTGTAGTCTTATAATTTTGTAAATCAATAGTAAATCACTAATAATTTTTTAAAGGTCCCCACAATTATGGCAGTAATTCCAACAGATACAAAAGATTCAAAAGGTGCAATTTTTTTTAAGTAGTCATAATTGTATTAGTTGGCAGATGAGTAGTCTTTCTAGCATCTGAGTCATTTATTGTATATCAGAACAAAAACATGAAAGAGGAAAGCTCTACAAAAATTGTGAACTTCAGCAAACAGAACATTTTCACAAAAAATCCTATTTTTTCTTTACAGTTCAAAATGCTGAACTGTCATTATTACCATAATAAATAGGAATAGGCAAAAGTCTACATAATCATAAAGCCATACTTTGCATTTAACCACTACCACATGACTCTATAGCTCTTCATACCCTTGCCTTTAATTTCCCTAAGGACACCTAGAAGCTGCCGGGCACATGTTTGCAAGTCACAACTTGCTTTATTAGAAGTCATTGTGAGAACTTCAATGAGAAAATAAATAAGGTTTCAGAAATTTCCATATCTCGATTTTCAGTCATTCCTAAGGTGTTTAGGGTGTAACATTAAATGCATAATATGACAAAAGTTTAAAACTAAAGACAGTATTTTCTACATCATGTTAACATACTCTCAGTGTAACTGAATACTCCTGAGGGCAGGCCCCAACACCCCTGGGTAGCCTGAAATAACAACCTCTTTATAATCTGCACCTGAGACAAAATTATCCAAATTTCCACTCCTTGCAGAGGTACATAAGTTTTTCTAAAATTTGAGTGTTCAAGCACGATAAATCCTAATACTTACTGTGACATCCTACTGTGAAGAACTAAGAATTTATAAACATTTTGAATTTTATGTTCTACTTTCTTTTGTAGTTGGAAAAATAAACACTTGAAAACTGAGTTGATATTTTGTACAAATGTAATAATTTCTTATTAAGACAATTTGTAAACTAAGAGAACCAAAATTTGAAAGCATAGTCAACAAAGGCTTAAATCAAAGTCGGAATATGGAATACTTGTCTAGTTTAGATAGGGCTTTTGGTGGATAAGAATGACTATGTCATTTTATCTTTTTGGGGACCTTAAAATATTTTTCTCCAACAATAGAAGACACTCCATTAATGCCATCTGAGTGTGACTATAGCTATCCTACAGTTTTAAATTGATATTCTCCACTTGCCAATGCTCGAATCAGCACATTCTACTTAAGTTCTCAAATTATCTACAAGTAATTGAGAAAGGACAAAGATACCAACCACGTAGTTTCAAACCAAAGAGGCACACAACACAGGCCAGAAGAACATTCTTGAATGGCAAGTATTCCAACAATGAGAAAGACAGTTCCCTATTTTTTCATGGGAAACATCATGTGAGGGAAGGGTGTGGGGTTGGCAACTACTGAGATAATATTACTCAGGTACTTTGTATCAATGACCACATTTTAATATTTTTTCAAGGGGATATATTATTTTCTAGTGCTGGATGAAGAAACTGAGCTTCAAAAGGTTGTCTAAATTAAAAGACTTTGAAAATGGAATACCTGGATAAGCCCTGATCTCTCTCAGGTAAAAGTCCCATCTTTTAGCAGTTTTCATCCCATTTTACTATTTATATTTTTAAATTAAGATTTACAAATCTACATTTTAATGAATCCAATAGCTTTACAAAGTGTAAGAAAAAAAAAAAAACACTAATTTCTTGCTTTCTACCCATCCCTCCTGATTTCTTTTCTTACTTATTGATTTAATATTGATTTAAAAGATTATGAGATAACAGGAGTATAATTCCATGCCTTTCCCACAACCAGAGTTCTGTGTCTCCATTCCCTCCACTGGAAACTTATTAGTTCTCCCATGGTCACAGATAGGGGCTCACTATTACTTCTGCAACTATATACTTATATTTGCCCACTTTTTCTATGGTCTTGCCTTCTCTTCCTTTCTAAGTCACACCTATACCTATTACTACTTCTGAATGTCCTTCCTTTTTTCCTCTTCCCTCTTTGGGTCCTGATGGAATTGGAATTCCCAGCCCTCTGGTCATCTCCCCCTAACACTTCTCCCACTCCCCTCTGGAGTATGGACCAAAATTCTTTATGGGGTGCAGAAGGTGGTAGGTCTGGCTTCTGTAATTGCTTTTCTGATGGACAAGGGCATTGGCAGGTCAATCCATTACCCCAGCCTGTTTTTATCTTTCCCTAGCTGGATCTCTGGAGAGATCCCTTTCTGATTTCTTGCTTCACCTTGGCAACAATTTTTAGCTTGCTTGGTTATTTCCTTTTGATATTTTTATCTCTGTATCTCTGAATAACGTGTTAGTATATTCTCTTTTTTCCCCTTCCTCTCTTTTTCTTCCTTTCTTCCTCCCTTCCTTTCTTCTTTTCTCTCTCTCTCTCTCTCTTTCTTCTTTATTGCCACCAGGATTACTGTTGGGGCTCAGTGCCAGCACTATAAATCCATCAATCCTGGAGGCCTCCCCTCCCCCCATTTTATTGGACAGGACAGAGAAAAATTGAGAGCTGAGGGGAAATAAAGAGGAAGAGGGGGCCGGGTGGTAGCACATCCAGCTAAGTGCACATAGTACTACATGAAAGGATACACACATGGACCCAGGTTCAAGGCCTCACTCCTTACCTGCAGGGGGAACACTTCAAGAGTTGTGAAGAGGGTCTGCAGGTGTTTTTCTCTCCCTCTCTCTGAAAGCCTGGTATGCCACAAAGGTGCTATCTCCACAATTTTTGTTTATTTCTCATTAATACTTGTTGGGTAGTATGCCAGCTCCCCCTGGCTTCTGCTTAACGGATTTATTGATCCCATTCAAAGCTTTGGTCTATTTACATAAATCACTTTTACATTTACATAAAGCACTCCCTCCAGGGCATTGGTGGTTCAGTGATAGGATTCTTGCCTGCTCCGCCCCCTTCTTGTCACACTCTGATCTTCACCAGTCACTTTTCTCTCCACCCTCTCTATATCACATCCTGTTTCCACCCTACTTGGAGAGTATAAAAACAGCTGCTCTTCTGATTAAAGACACTTGGAAATTGCTTTCCGGCTCCGAGAGTTCCAGAGTGTATCTCCTGCAAAGTTGGTGCGGCGCGAGTTCCCGATCCCTCTCCCACGCAGCAGCCTAGATCCGGCAAATACTAACAAAACTCCTTAGTTTTCCTATCAATTTCTCCTTATAATCTTCCTTTACTTTTTTTTTTTTAACGAGGGTTAATGTTTTATAGTATAGACTTAAACACACAGGCACAACCTCTTATCTCCTCTTGATAAGTGCCTGAAAGACAATTTCTCTTCTTATACCAATAGCTTTCTGACTTGTTTCAGAAATTGTTCATCACTGTGCTTGCCTTTATCATGGGAACTTTCTTCATCTTGAATTTGAGAACTTTTGTTTATCTTTTCTTCTAGTTTAATCTCTCATTTTCAATGTTCCAAATCTCCATCACACTTGTTTTACTCCCTACTTGGTGAAGTAAACCATACAACAGCTTCTTAAGAAAGAGTATTTTGCAAGTCAATATTTTGAAAACTTTACATAACTGAAAATAACATTGCCCTCAGATTTAACTGGTATTAGTCAGATTAAGAGATCTAAGTTAGAAGTAATTTTCTCAGATTTTAAAAGTTTTGCTATGTTGTCATCGTGTGTGTGTGTGTATACAAATCCATTTTTCTTTCCTAATCTTGTGCTTACCCCATTTTTATTTCTTTGTAAATGGTTAATGATTTTCTTTTGTGGTATTCTGAAATTTCTGAACCATACCTCTGCATGTGTGGCAAGTAGGTCTTTTAACTTTGGAGATTCATCCTTTAGTTCTTGGAAATTTTCTTGAATTATTTTTGGGGCAATTTCCTTCCTCTTATATACCTTTCTGGGTGTTGAGTTTTCTGAAGTGATACTCTAATTCTCCCTCCGTTCCTTCCCCTTTTAAATGAACCTATTTTCTTTTTTCATATTAAGCCTACAAGAAACCAGTACTATGCTATCAAATGATAGCCAATAAGTAGAGGTGCTGCTGGAGATTCATCGAGACATTAGCACGTGAGTCAAACAATATTCACCAGCAATTATTCAGTTAAACCAGAGCAGTTCAATTTTGAACATATACGTGTGTGTGTGCGTGTTTCAAAAAAGCAGACTTAAAGGTGGGTTCTTACCACTTTTACCACATAGTGAAATGTAATCATTTAATAAAATATACTTTTGTGTGATGGTAGAGAAATATGGGTAATTTGAGAAGTGGGGAATGCCCCTCTGCTGGGTTTCCCCTACTGGTAAGACTTTCTGCTTCAGGCTAAGTGTTCTGCCATAATTCACATTTGTGGTGAGACTAGTTTAAAGTTAAAGTAGTTTAAGCATGGAGGAAGGAAATTACCTATTGCAACTAATGCTTCTCCCACTCTACCCTAGAAAAGAAAGTCACTAGCTTTTCTTAATCCTTTGGTATGAATAAGTTCATATTCCATGTCAGAATAGTTGTCACTATAGCAAATGAAGAATATGTGAATGAGAAAAATACATCCTGTCTTTGCTGTATCTGTGTCCTCTTCACCCAGAGAAAAACATAAAGAACAAATGTAGAAATTAATAATACAGTACATACCATATTTGAATGTGAAGGCAAACCTTTGAAAACAACAAACTGTATGTGTATTTTCCTTATTTGAAGAAAATGGAAGAGAACCACTTTTGATATTTACTTATGATCACTTTTTACTTCTGAGTTACCCTATAAAAAAACCAGCTAATTCACCTCAAATGACAGCTTGCATTTCTATTCCCACTTTTCAGGCTATAAAATATACTTACAGATATACCTATAATACAGGAGTAGGGAACCTTTATTCTCCCAAGGGCCATTTAGGTATTTATAACATCACATGATGGTCATAAAAAATTATCAACTAAAAACTAGTCAGTCCTTAATACTGCTATGAAAAATGTTGCCAGATTTATTGAATTTAAGTCCCACCTGTGGTTCCCTTCATGGGTCAGAACAAATGATTTTGGTCACATAAGGCCACACAGTTTGGACATTCCCTACTCCTGTCATAATACAATCATACTTTGTTACTATGTTCCAGTCAGGCAGCTAAGATAATAGAAATTTAACACAGAACTACCAATAACAGAATTTGAATTTTGTGTTTTTCCTTAAATTGGTTGCCTAAATGCATTATGGTAAACAAGATAAGACAATCTCACTGATAAAAACCCACAGATCTCCAGATAGGGATCTCCATTTAGCTAAATGTCACAAGTTGGTGAAACATTCTGTGCTATCTCCTAAGAGTTAAAAGATTTCACAAACACCACACCCTTGAGTCTCAACTTGCCTCACTTCCTTTTTTTTCTCCAGCAGTATTTTTTCCTTACATAGTTTATATCAAGTTCTAGAAGTTAAAGCATGAAACTAAACAGTATAACACCAAGAAGGAAATTTTGCATGTGACAGTCTACCTCTCTGAGGTAAACATAAACTTGTCACTACTCAGCCATGGAAGTGACATTTATGGAGCATCCACTTCTCTAAGTAGAGACTATGTAAGAAATTGGAGACAGAGGTTGCTAGTACAGTGTCAAAATGAACATTTCATATTAAAAGTCTGTTTTTATAAAACAAAGTAGAGCTCTAGAGAACATTCTTGAATGGAAGAACTATGAAAGAGTGTTTAGATTTGGTATGAGGAGATCTGAGAGAGGACTGTGTGGGAAGAAATCTTCTGGGATCTGTGAGATTTTAATGTTTATCCAAAAGGAAAAAGGAATTTAATCAGGTTGAGAAACATCAATATTAAGAAAAAAGACATTTTTTGTTTAGGGATAGCAAATATATGAAGTTATGGCATTACATTATAGTAAACACCATATCATAAATGACTATGAAAGTGAAAATCATTTAGATAGCTCACAGTGGCAGTTTATAGCAGTTGACTTTATCTTTCCTCCCCCCACCTCCCTCTTCTTCTTCCTTCTCTGGAGTCTCATACATATGCTAATTAAATGTTCTCTGACTTTCAGACAGACTAGAGACAGAGAGGCAGAGATACCACAACACCAAAGCCCTGCCCCCATACCCCTGGGTATCTATGTGCATTTCCATGTGGGCAGTTAATTTTTTTTCAAGCAATTTCAAATAATACATTATCCTGAAGGGATTTGAGTTCCTGATATTTATCATTATGACAAATTATTCTGCAGTACATTGTCCTGTGTTTACTCTGCTGCTCAAGATAACAATTTTACATGTCATATGTGGTGGCAAATATTTCAATGATTCTTATGACTTCAACTTACAAAATAACCATCAATACGGAAATATTTTTCTGAGCCTACTCAATTTCCAACAATTCCTTATTTCAAAGACTTGGCAGACTGTTTTCACTGCTAACCTATTTTCAATAGTCTTCTTTTAAAATAATGGTGATAAGTGAAAATTATTGTAGATCATTGGCGCACAAATTTCTAGCAACTGGCAAGACGGTTCACACAGGAGGGCACTTGCAGTGTCATATGTACAGTACAGGTTTGAGCCCCCAGTACACCACCTGGGAATACGAGAGCACTGTCACTGAAGGAAGCTTTGGTTCTGTGGTCTCTCTCCCTTTGTCTCTCTTTTTCTTTCTTTCTTCCTTCCTTTCTTCTTCCCTCCCTCCCCCTCTCTTTCTTTCTTTCTTTCTTTTTTTCTTTTCTTTCTTTCTTTCTTTCTTTCTTTCTTTCTTTCTTTCTTTCTTTCTTTCTTTCTTTCTTTCTTTCTTTCTTTTTGCCTCCAGGGTTACTGCTGGGGCTCAGTTCCAGCACTACAAATCCACTGCTTCTGGAGGCCATTTTCCCCATTTTGTTGCCCTTGTTGTTGTTGGATAGGGCACAGAGAAATCGAGAGAGGAGGGGAAGACAGAGAGGAAGAGAGAAAGACATCTGCCAACCTGCTTTACTGCCTGCAAAGCGACCACCCTGCAGATGGAGAGCCAGGGGGCTCAAACCTGTATCTGTATGCTGGTCCTTGCGCTTCGTGCCATGTGTTCTTAACCTGCTACGCTACTGCCCAGCCCCCCTCTCTTTTTCTATCTGAAAAATATTAGCCTAGATGGGCTGGGAAGTGGCACACCTAGTTGAGTGCACACATTATCACACATAAGAACCTGGGTTCAAGTCCCCGGTTCCCACTGCAAGGAGGAAGTTTCATGAGTGGTGAAGCAGGACTTCAGGTACCTCTCTTTCTTTTCCCTTCTCTCCCTCCTCCTCCCCTTTCAATTTTTTTCTGTCCTATCAAATAAAAGAATGGGGGAAAAAGGAAAGAAAATAAAAAGAAAAGAAAAATGAACACAGGGAGCAGTGAGGCAAGTACCAAGTGAGGCAAGCAGTTGGGCAAGTACCAAGCCCCAGTGACGACCCTGGTGGCGATACAAATTTTACAAAGTCATTTTAGAGCAGTGAAGCCCCAGCAACAACCGCCCTCCCCAAATATATACATAAAAATTTAGAAGGAAAGTTCATCTCCAAAGGTAAAAGGAAGAAAACTAAGGTTACTAAGACATTTTGACTTTTGATATAAATAATTATCATTATCCACTGCTACTGAATTATACATTAATAATGGTTAAGATAAAAAATCACATTCTTTGTATTTTGCCACATACACACATACAAAGGCTTTTATAGATTAAAACACAGAGGGTTAGAAAGACTTTGATATGTACTACAAAGTTCCCAAAGATATGTTTTTGGTTACAAAGAATACAGTACCCCCCACCCTCATCAGTTTTAAACCTCCTCAACTGTTATGAGCAGTTGTCAAACACTGTACCTACTTCAAAAGACTCTGTACACTAATTAGCATCTATCTACAAGCCATTTCTTATTTTGTTATCTTCTCCTTAAGATGATTCAGCACTCAGAATCTTGATCCTAGACTAGGCTCCACCTAATGTAGGTAACAGCTTCTTCCCTCTTTTTACTCATGACTTAAAAACATAGCTGCAAGCAAAGAAAATACCAGGGGGGAAATATTAGTCACAGGAAAATGCTAAGGAAACATCAACTAAAACTTATCTCGACAATTAAATACAAACAAGTAGAAATTAAAGTAATATTAATGCTTGTGTTAGATAACAAAAGGGATAAATAGCAGTAACAGCTAATCAGCTAATGAATCACATCAGAATAATTAGAATAGTGAACTTTTACATCAGCAAGCTATTTTTATTTACCATCTACTTAAAAGACATGCAAAATCTCAGAAACAACAAGTGTTGATAAGGGTGTGGAGAAAAAGAAACTGGTAAATCACTGATAGGAATGTAAATTGGCACAACTTTCATGGAAAACAGAATGGAAAGTCTTTCAAAAATTAAAATAGGGGGCTGGGCGGTAGCACACCTGATTGTGCACACACATTACAATGCGCTAAGACCAGAGTTCAAGTCCCTAGTCCACACTTATGGGGGGAAGCTTCATTAGTGGTAAAACAGTACTACAGGCGTCTTTCTCCCTCTTTAGCTCCCCTCCCTCTCAACTTCTCTCTGTTGTATCAAACAAATAAAATTAAATTAAAATTAAAATATAAGGGCTGGGCCATAGTGTGCCTGGCTGAGCATACATGCCAGAACATGCAAGAACCTTGGGTTCAAGACACCAGTTTCCACCTGAAGGGGGAAAGCTTCACAAGAAGTGTAGTAGGTGGGGGTCAGGCAATAGCACAGTGGGTTAAGTGCATGTGGTGCAAAGCGCAAGGACCAGCCTAAGGATCCCAGTTGGAGCCTCTGGCTTCCCACCTACAGGGAGCTGTGAAGCAGGTCTGCAGGTGTCTATCTTTCTCTTCCCCATCTCTCTTGATTTCTCTTTGTCCTATCTAACAACAATAACATCAATAACAACAATATTAACCACAGCAATGATAGGAAAAAATAGCCTCCAGGAGCAGTGGATTCATAGTGCAGGTGCTGAGCCCCACCAATAACAATGGAGGCAAAAAAAAAAAAAAAAAAAGAACTGTAGCAGGTGTCTCTTTCTTCTTCCCTCTCAATTTACCTCTGTTTCTATCCAATTAAAAAAAAATACCTTATGATTCAACAGTGTTACTCTTAGGTATTTTTCTAAAAGGCATGGAAAACATTAATTTGAAAGGCTACTTGCAGTCTTGTGGTTATAGCTGCATTATTAACAGTAGTCAATATATAGAGTCAACCTAAATGCCCATCCATTAATAAACTATTTTGGGGGGTGGGTAGGTGGTGGTGCACCTGGTTGAATGGACATGTTACAATACTCAGGCACCTGGGTTCCCAGCTGCAGGAGGAAAGCTTTGAAAGCGGTAAAGCAGAGATGCAGGTTTCTGTCTCTATTCCTGTCTTCCCCTTCCCTCTTGATTTCTCTCTGCCTCTATTCAATAAAAGATTTTTTTTTCTTTTTTTTTTTAATATTTATTTTTTTATTCCCTTTTGTTGTCCTTGTTGTTTTATTGTTGTAGTTATTATTGTTGTTGTCGTTGTTGGATAGGACAGAGAGAAATGGAGAGAGGAGGGGAAGACAGAGAGGAGGAGAGAAAGACAGACACCTGCAGACCTGCTTCACCGCCTGTGAAGCAACTCCCCTGCAGGTGGGGAGCCGGGGTTCGAACCGGGATCCTTATGCCGGTCCTTGTGCTTTGCGCCACCTGCGCTTAACCCGCTGCGCTACAGCCCGACTCCCTCAATAAAAGATATTTTTAAAAAGAAACTATTTTCATGAAACTATTTATCTTCTATTTATTTTAAAAAGATTTATTTATTTATGATGCAGACACACCCACACACCCACACCCCGCTGCCTAAAATTCACTCTGACACATGCAGTCAGGGGATTGAAATAGGGATTCCATGCTTCTAAGTTCACTTCACATTTATGTATTTTATTATTTTCAATTAATTATTATTGATTTAACACTGCTTTATATAATTGTAAGATTTCAGGGGTATAGTTTCACACTTTCATGTGTATGTCCAACTCACTATCAAATTTCCTGTGCCCCTTACCTCCAATAAGTTATGGTTTATATACTCAATAGGTTTATATACTTAGAGGTTTGAGAGACAGCATAATGGTTATGCAAAGACCTCTCATGCCCAAGGATCTGAGGTCCCTGGTTCTATCCCTAGTACCACTTTATAGTGCTCAGCCAGAGCTGAGCAGTGCTCTGATTTCTGTGTCTGTATCTTTCCCTCCGTATGTCACTCATTAAAATAAAAAAATAAAATATTTAAAAAAGAATATTACTTAGCTATTACAAAGATGATATTGTGTCTTTTGTGATAAGACAGCTAGAGCTTGAAGTGACTGAGGTGAAAAAGTTAGGAAGTGAAAAATAATCCCTAGTTTCACATGAGGAATATAAATAACCAAAGCCAAAACACTGGCAGACACAACAAAAAAGTAACTCTTAGACTCTGAAAAAATGTGGTTACCATAAGGAAAGGGGAAGGAGGTACGAGGAATGTGTAGGAGTCATTATGACAGTGGGATTACACTTAAATTTTGGCAGTGGGTACACTAAGGCTGATAGAGGTGTGAAGTTGTACTTTTGAAAACTTGATAATATTTTAAACTGATGAGAAATCAATAAAGTATGAATTAAAAATATTTTTAAGGGAGGCTGGGGGGTCAACATACTCTGCCACTTGAGGAAGACTGTTCCTGAAGTGAGTGCAGTCTAGAATGTTCCTAGCTATGACCACAGAGCTCAGACCTACAGGGATATAGAGATTGCACAGGCTCCTGTGCAGAATATAGGCCCCAGATCAGATCTATGGGCTTTACAGTTAACAGTATTTATATACTTTCCCATATTTGGGAGCTACTCTCTTCCCTTATCCAGCTTTCTAGTCGTATTTTCAAATCTGACACCATCTACCCAGACAATACTTTTAGCCCACTTGGATGTTAGCCGTTGGGCTAAGGCAAAAATTGCTAAAGTCACGGGTCCCTTGGAATATACCTAAAATAGACTTCCTAGCATCTTCCAAAATGGAGACCCCAAATCTCATCTGCTATATTCCTACCTTTAGATTCCTGATTATTAAACAATTTGTTCTGCTTTTTATCTTAATGCTTTTCAGCCACCAAGTTGCAGATGCTCCCATGATGTCAACCTGACTTCCTTGGGCAGACTACCTATCCTGGAACCCCACCTCTCCAGAGCCCTGCCCCACTAGGGAAAACCAGAAATAGGCTGGGAATATGGATTGTCCTGTCAATGCCCATGTCCAGATGAGAAGCAATTACAGAAGCCCGACCTCCCACATTCTGCATCCCATAACGATCCTGGGTCAGCATGCTCCCAGAGAGATAAAGAATAGGAAAGTTTCCAATGGAGAGGATGGGATATGGAACATTGGTGGTGGAAAATGTGTGGAATTGTACCCCCTTATCCTATGGTCCTGTTGATCATTATTATATCAATAAAAATATTTTCATCTATAGTAATCTTTTTCTGTATTATTTTTGCAGGAGTTTGATATCAAGGTTATACTGGCTTCCTATAAAGTATTGAGGACACACACCTTCTTTTCCCACAATGAAGTAGTTTAAATAGCATAAAAGCTCTCTGTTCTTTGAAAAAACTCACTTTATGGGGTTAAAGAGCTTTTTTAAAAATTATATTTTTATTAGTGATTTAAAAGTGAGTTACTCTCTTTTCAGCCACCAGGTTCCAGATGCTAGCATGATGCTGACCAGACTTCCCTGGACAGAAAACCCTACTAATGTGCCTTGGAGCTCTGCTTCCCCTAAGCCCTTCCCCACTACGGAAAGAGAGAGAGTATGGATCAACCTGTCAGTGCCCATGTTCAACGGGGAAGCAATTACAGAAGCCAGACCTTCAACCTTCTGCATCCCACAATGATCTTGGGTCCATACTCCCAGAGGTTTAAAGAGTAGGAAAGCTATCAGGGGAGGGGTTGGTATACGGAGGTCTGGTGGCGGGAATTGTGCGAAGCTGTACCCCTCTTATCCTATGGTTTTGTCAATGTTTCCTTTTTATAAATAAAAAATTTAAAAAAAATAAAATTGAGTTACAAGATATGAGGGGTATACTTCTACACCACCCCAATCACCAAATTCTGTATCCCCACCTCTCTCTAGCAGTAACTGTTACAGTTCTCCCAAGGTCACAGATACAGGTTGACTATATATATATATATATATATATTTTTTTTTTTTTTTCCCAAGTTCATGTTCTCTATATTCCACATGAGTGAAATCATCCAGTAGTTGTCTATCACTCCCTTACTTATTTTATTAATCACTGCCAGTTCCATCCATTTTGTCCCAAAAAACACAAGTCTTTATTTTAACTACTGAATAGAACTCCATTGAGTATATGTCCAATAATTACTACTACCATGTTCCATAACAACAACAACTATTACTACTACTACTTATTCTCCTCTTCTTCCTCTTTCTCCTACTCCTGTTTTGTATTTATGAGACTCAAATGAGCAATCTTTATTCCACTGCTAAAAGCCTTCCCCCCTCACCTAAATATTTTTCACTGGGCTTTTTATCATCCCAGACATTTAAAACTATTACTCAAGAAAATGAAAAAAAAAAAAAGCACCATGTGGGTCATTTGGGCAAAGATATATGATCCCATGTGGAAGCTAATGTCCATTTTAATTTACTTCTAAGGCTCGATGTTTACTTGCAGTTAAAGAACATTTTACACACCCCTAAATTACTATAATTATTATTGTTTTTGCCACCAAAGTTATCGATGGGGTTCTGTGTCTGCATGATGATTTCACTGCTCCTGGTGGTCATTTTTTGTATTTTTTTTAATAGATAAAGAGATATAGAGGGGGGACAGATCGTGAGGGGTAGAGAAAGGGAGAGACTGTTCCCTGAGGCCTTCCTCCTCCTCTATTTTTATTTTGTTCCTGGTAAAAAGAATGAAACGGAGAGAGAGGGGAAGGGAAAAAGATACTTGCAGCACTACTTCACCACTTGTGAAGCTTCCCCTTACAGGTGGTGAGCTGAGGGCTTGAACCTGGCTCCTCACTCATGTTAATGTGTGTGTTCCACTGTGTGAGCCATCGCCAAGCCACTAAAAATTAATTTTTCATAGATTAGACTATAAATTAAACCTTAAATATCTAGCTATTCACACAACACTTGCATCCTTCTACAACACACTTTTTCTTCTAGCGTTTGCCTACAACACACTAATATCCATGTACTAACAGCAAACTATTAGCTGGATAAAAAAAAAGTAGGTTTTGCCCAGCAACAAACAACCCCATTAAAAGATGGGGGAAAGACCTGAACAGACACCGCATCAAAGAAGATACTCAGATGACCAAAAGGGATATGAAAAATTCTAGGTAGTCCGGCGGTAGCACAGCGGGTTAAGCGCACATGGCGCAAAGCTCGAGGGCCTGCTTAAGAATCTGGGTTAGAGCCCCCAGCTCCCCACCTGCCAGGGAGTAGCTTTATAGGCAGTGAAGCAGGTCTGCAGGTGTCTGTCTTTCTCTCCCCCTCTCTGTCTTCCCCTCCTCTCTCTACTTCTCTCTGTCCTATCTAACAAAGACGACATCAATAACTACAACAACAATGAAAAACAACAAGGGCAACAAAAGGGAAAACAAATAAATATTTTTTAAAAAGAAAAATTCTCAAAATCTCTGATTATTAGAGAAATGCAAATAAAGACAACAATGAGATACAATCTCACCCTTGTGAGAATGGTCTACATCAATAAGGACAGAAATAGTATGTGCTAGTGAGGATGTAAAGATAAGGGAAGAACATTTCTACATTACTGACGGGAATAGAAATTAGTGCACCTACTATGGAAAACAGTTTGGAAATTCCTTAAATGAAAAATAAAAATAAAACTATCATATGAGCCAACAATTCCTCTCCAAGATATCCTAGTCAAAGAATACACACACACACACACACACACACACACACCACCACCACCACCACCACCACCACCACCACCACCACCACCAATAACAACAACAAAGAAAAAACCCCACAGCTATCTAAAAAGATCAATACACGCTCATCAGTGGCAGTGCTATTTGCAATAGTCAACATTTAGAAACAACTCAAGTGTCCAACAACAGATGAGTGGGTAAAGAAGTTGTGGCATATATACACAATATAATATTAACACAGTTGTAAAAAACAATGATATATTCTCCTTTGCTACAGCATAATTGGAGCTAGAAGGAACTTTGTTAATGAACTAAGTCAAAAGGATATGAATGAATACTGAGAGTTCTCAGTCACAGATGGAATTTAAGAAGCAAAGCAAAGGAGAAATACAGGGTGAATCTTCAGTGGACTATAGTATATTTCAACAGATTTAGGGGGAATCTAAGGGGGAAAGAAAGATTACTAAGGGGAGATAGGATACTTTACTCCCTATGGTGAAACTGGAAGATAATTTGGCAGAGTGTGAAATGTACAGATTACCTTATCTTAGGGAATGTATTCGTGTGATAACAATCCTGTGAACTAACATTTCCTCAATAAAGTGATACTGATATTGTTAGGAAAAAAAAGTCAATTTTGTTGGATGATTTGTCTTCCTTAGAAATTAGTCCTATTGTAATACACACATACTTGGACTACAGTAATGATTTTCACATCATACTAGGTAAATAAAAGTAAGCTGAGCTTGTTCTCCCTTATTATGGAATAACCACTGGAATCTAACTGAGAAGAATGCCAGCTTGGTTATTACCTCTAAAGCAAGAAAATTTCCCAACAAAATTAGGAAGCTAACAACAGCAAAGCGAAACACATGCTTTATAGAGTTTCACTCTTGGTTTCTTTCAGGGCATAGAAGAACTTGTCAGTGTATAAGTATCACCTTTCTTCCATTAAAAAAAATTATTTATTTATTTATTATGAGACCAAAAGAAAGAAGAGAGGCACAACACAGAGAACAAAGACCAGAACACTGCTTAGTTCTGGTATGAAGTGGTGGTAGGGATTGAACCTGCTACCTCTGGGGTCTTGTGCATGCAAGTTGGTGCTTGAACATTCTGAGTTAACCCTAGTCATTTTTTTCTCTTCTATAACTGGAGCAGAAAGAAAAGCATAGCAATACATTTTATTATCAGCCTCCAGATAGATGCAGTTTTATCCCATCCTAAGAAGGGGTAGCAGTTAAAAAAGAAAAAAAAGATCAGTATCAACATAGCTGATGTTTTAGTTTTGGACATTACTCATTACTGTTATCTCAGGCCTCTTCATCTATTTAGGCTCTAAAACACTTTGCTTTTTAAAAGTTTTGCACTTTGTGTGACATAGCGTTGATGTTTTAAGAACAATATATTTTCAGATCAAGATGGTTTCATGAGTAAATTCTCTCAGACCTTGAAGACAGCTAGCTTTTATGTTACTCAAACTACTTCAGAGCGGAAAAAGAATGGGCTCGTCTCAGTTCTTTTCAGAAAACCAGCATATGACTTTACTATCAAATTCTGTAAAAAAGTAATGCAGGAAAAAATGGCTATGAATGAAACTCAATTACTGATTTAAATTAAAATATTACCAAAATGTAATCTATATATCTAAGTAGCACCATGACTAAAGTATACAGTTGGCTCCCAAGCTGGAACTCTACTAAAGTAATTCACCATCTTAAGAGCTCTAGCAAAAAAAGTACAATATAGATTATGAGAAAAGAAAATCACCTACCAAAATCCATGCCCCTTTTACACCTGTCACTGTCTAGTCTACACTCTTCCTAACGCCTGGCTTCCCAGGGTGGGGGGTTTGCTTTTGCTTTCCGCCCGGCTACCCATTCTCATCAGGACTCTCGGGGAAGTTACCTAACTTTTCATTGACAAGGCTATGCAGGCTATGCTGACACCCCACAGGAAAGCAGAGAGCGGGAATTGTGCAACAACCAGGAGAAACAACTGAGAGAATCTACTGAACAGGCTTTTGAAAGAGTAGTTCTAGCTTCTGGAAAGCGGAGCCTGGAGTGAAGGGAGTCTAAGATACCACTCCAGGAGAGTCCACTGCTGCTCACCCTGACGGCACAGGCCAGGTTTCCAGCATTCGCGGCAAGGAAAGTTAAGTCAGTCCGAGCAACCAAAGCGGAGGCAAGCGATCCCACTTCCGCGCTGCGCGGGCCGCGGCCGCAGCACAGACACCCCTCCCCGCAACGCTTCGCTCGGAGCTGCGGACCCCGGGGGCTCTCCTGCTGTCAAATCCCAACCCTACTCAGATCTAGTTGTCTCCTCTGCATTTCTCACCTAGAGGCGCCCACACTAGCAGGGCACCCCTCTAGCTCACAGAAACAAGCTCGCTGTCGCCGTGAACGACAGATTTGAACAACTTGATCGCGAAGTTTCTTACTCACAGTCAGGGATTTCGGCTCGGGCGCTCACGCCTCCAGCTCTTGGTGCGGGGCAGAGTATCTCCCGCCGGAAGTTGTTTTCCTTTCCAGTTCAGAGGGCAGCGCCAGCGCGGAGCCATTAACCCTTCAGCCTCCACCCTTCGGCCCCTCTCCCGCTTTTCAAGCCCCGCCCATCCAAGCCCCGCCTTGTCGCGTAAGAAAAACAAACCGGGAGGAAAGCGTGGCGCGGCAAGTTTAAAGGTCACTCGCGGGTCGGGAGTAGCTTTTTGCTAAACAGTGAATAAATAGATAAATTAACGTCCCTTTGTGGATCGGCGTACGCACTTCGGCGGCGGAGGGAATTGTTAACACCTTTCCATTCCTAGAATTTCCTGGAGTTTGGCGCAATCTGTGGTGAAGCCCAGGAAAGTGAATGATTATAGCAACAAACCCTCATGAATAGGATTAAAATGTGATTCAAATCTACATAGTGAACCCCACATACACACCCCCCCCCCAGTTTAGTAACTCACACCTTTACTGGATGAACAAAGTTGAATTCTTTGAAAAAGACCTCATCAAAAACTATAAACATACTAAGGATAATGAAGTACTAATTTGATAGTCAAGATTTAAGTGAGCATGAATACTAGTTACTGTTGTTGTTAGCTAGAGCATAGTTTATATCCATAGATTTGATGAAATTTGCAAAGTTGAGAGTTTCTTTTTTAATGATGGTCAAGCCATGTCCAAACAAGCCTTCAGTTGATGATTCTTTCTCCTGAAAAGTTCAGGCCTGACTCTGTAGTTCTTCAGTTCTTTTGTCACATGGTCCCATATAAGTTAGAAACTGTCTCCACAGAGAAGTCTAGCATCTTACTCCTCCCACTAGTCAGAAGAATTAGGTTCTATCTGTCCCAAATTGCTCCTATGTTTCTTAGTCATAGCTATTTGTGCTTACTTCCTTAGGCTGGCGTATCCAAGGGTTAAAAAAAAAGTCTGTCTGGGAGTATGGACCGACTAGTCAACGCCCATGTTCAGCAGGGAAGCAATTACAGAAGCCAGACCTTCTACCTTCTGCGACCCTGGGTCCATGCTCCCAGAGGGCTAGAGAATGGGAAAGCTACCATGGGAGGGGGGGGATTATGGGGATTGGGTGGTGGGAATTGTGTGGAGTTGTACCCCTTCTACCTTCTACGACCTTCTACGACCTTCTACCTTCGACCTTCTACGACCTTCTACCTTCTACGACCTTCTAGCCAGACCTTCTACCTTCTACGACCCTGGGTCCATGCTCCCAGAGGGCTAGAGAATGGGAAAGCTACCATGGGAGGGGGGGGGATTATGGGATTGGGTGGTGGGAATTGTGTGGAGTTGTACCCCTTCTACCTTATGTTTTTGTTCACTAATCCTTTCTTAAATAAAAAATTAAAAAAAAAAAGTCTGCTAAATTGCAATGCATTTTTCTTGGCTGTTTTGAATATTGGGTTTATTTTAAAGTCAAAGCCAAAACAGTTAAAAAGACTTTCAAGCAAACAAGAAACTTCTTGTTCACAGCATTGTGATCAGTTGTTCAGGATCTCTTTCCTCCTTCCTTCCATCCTTTATCCTCTCTCTCACTCTCTCTTTTTCCTGAAGATTATCACTGGGGCTTGCTCAATGCCTGCAAATGTCTACCCATTCTTGATGTCTTGATGTGTGTATGTATGTAAAAGGGAGAGAGGGAAAGACAAAGATTGACATTCCAGCACTGCTCTACCTCTTGGGAAGTTTCTCTTTTGCTTGTGGGGACTGGGTACTTGAAACTGGTGAATAGCATTCTTACAAGTAATTGGGTTAATTCATTAAATAATTTAATTGAATTAATATAACATATTTCAAATTTATTATTTATTTCATTACTTTTGATAGAGACACAGAAACAGAAAGGGAAGGAAGATAGAGAAGAAGAGAGACACGCAGCATTGCTTCATCACTTGTGAAGCTTCCCTCTTGCAGGTGGGGATCAGGGACTTGAACTGAGATCCTTGAGCATGGTAACATGTGTGTTCCACCACATATGCCACCACCCAGCCCCTACATTACTTCTTTTGAAAATCATTTATTTTTTTTAGAGCAGCTATGGTTTCACAGCAAAAGCTGAAAGGATGATATGTAGATTTCTCTTATACTCATTTCCTCACACACTTACATAGTGTCTTCCTTTATCAACAACCATCCCTATGGTAGTGGTACGTTCGATCTATAGTGGTGAACCTACATTTGCATATGATTATCCCCCACAGTCCACAATATTCACTGGGGTGTATGCATAATGCTATGATGTGTGGGTTTGGGCAGAAGTATAATGATAAGTATTCATCATAATATATGAGCAATTTCACTATCCCAAGTCCCTCTGCTCACCTATTCATCCCTCTCCCTCTAGTCCCTGGAAGCTATGGTTTTACCTTTTCCAGAATGTCACATAGTTGGAATCATAAAAATGTTAACTGTTTTGGATTGACTTTTTTTCACCCCTTAAAATATTTAATTTATTTATTTTGGATAGAAACAAAGAAATTAAGAAGGAAGGGGGAGACAGAGAGGGAGAGAAGGAGAGGGCTGAGCTGTGGCACATCCAGTGAAGCACACATATCACCGTGTACAAAGACCCAAGTTTGAGTCCCTGCTCCCCACCTGCAAGGGGGACTCTTCACAAGTGGTGAAACAGGTCTGCAGGTGTCTTTCTTTCTCTCTCCTTCTCTGTCTCCACTCCCCACTCATATTTCTCTCTGTCCTCTAAAAGCAAAAAGGAAAAAATTAGAGAACACCTGAAGTACTGTTTCATGGTTTGTGAAGCTCCCCCACCTCATCTCACAGGTGAGGACTGGGGGTTTGAAGTAGGGACCTTGTGCATGGTAATGTGTGTGCTCTACCAGGTATACCACTGCCCAGCCCCCAATTGAGTTCTTTCACTTAGTAATATGCATTTGAGTTTCTTCCTTCATGTTCTCTCTTGATTTGATAGCTCATTTCCTTTTAGCACTGAATAATATTCCATTGCTTGGAGGTACTGGTTTATTCATTTAGTTGCATTTAGGACATCTTGGTTACTTCCAAGTTTGGACAATTATAAAGAAGACTGCTGTAAATATCAGTGTACAGGTTTTTGTGTGGGCATATGTTTTCAACTCCAATGGGTAAATAACAAGGTGTATAACTGTTGGATTATATGGTAAGAGTATATTTAATTTTGCAAAAAGCTGCCAAACTGTTTTCCAAAAAATCTGTACCATTTTGCATTTTCATCTTCAATGAATGAGAGTTTCTATTGCTCACATCTTGGTCAGCATTTGGTATTGCTGGTGTTCCAGATTTTGAACAATTTAACAAGTGCTTTGTACATTGTACAAAGTGCAAGGACCTGCATAAGAATCTCAGTTTGAGCCCTTGTTTCCCACCTGCAAGGGGCACTGAGTAATGGTAAAGAGATAAAAATATAAATGGTAAACAGATCAAAATAGAAATGGTAATATATATATATATATATATATATATATATATATATATATATATATATAATAGGAATGGTAAACAGCTCAAAATATAAAATGTTCTTTGAGAATCTGATGGTTAAGGAGCCAGGCAGTGGCACACCCAGTTGATTGCACATTGTACAAAGTGCAAGGACCTGCACAAGAATCTCAGTTCAAGCCCTGATTTCCCATCTGCAAGGTGTGTGTTTTTCTCTCTCCCTTTCTTCTCTCAAGTTCTCTCTGTCCTATCTAATGAGTGGTGGGAGGAAAAAAATGGCCATGAGGTGCAGTGGATAACCTTGGAAGTAAACAAAAAACCAAAAACAAACAATGAAAAAAGAAATTAATGGTTAGTTCTGAGATCAGTAGTCTGTAGAAATCTTGACTCCTGGAAAGCTGTCTAGATCTAGTCAGTGAAGGTCCTAGGAATAAAACAATCAGCAATAGGACTGACTTCCATAGCATCAGAAAACTTCAGCACAATTTGCTGGCCTGAAGTATTGGACTACATAATACTGGCATAATACTGACATGAAAATCAGAAGGTAATTCAAATGCTGAAAAAGTATATGTCAACCAAGAATTCTATAACTAACAAACTATTCTTCAGAAATAAAGGCAGAATGAACATATTCTGAAATAAACAAAAACTTAAGACTGAAGGGATTCATTGTGAATGGATTTTCCCCAAAAGAGATTTTAAATTTCTTTATTAACTTTATTTATTTATTGGACAGAGACAGCAAGAAGTTGAGAGGAAGGGGGAGATAGAGAGGGAGAGAGATAGAGAGATACATGCAGCTCTACTTCACTGCTTGCAAAGCTCTCCCCTTGTAAGTGGGGACCACCTGGCTTGAACCCAGGACCTTGTGCATTCAGCTAGGTGTGCCACCACCCAGCCCCTATAAGAGATTTTAAAGGGCATCTTTCTGGAGCAAATAAAAGGCATTAAACCATTATTCAAAACCAAATAACAAAATAAGGAACTTTGGTAAAGGCAACTGCCTAAGTAAATATAAAAATTAGTATTATTACATTTTTGGTATGTAACATCTTTAAGTCTTCATTTGTTTTATTTATTTTGGATATAAAGAGAGGGAAATTAAGATGGACGGGGGGTACTGGGAGAGATACCTGTAGCACTGTTTCACCACTTGTGCACATGGGGACAGGGGTTTGAACCTGGGTTCTTGTGGACTGTAATATGTACACTCAACCTGATGCACCGTCACCTGGCTCCTGTGACAACTTTATTATACAATTTTAAAGGCAGATGATTAAAAAGGCAAATGCTTAATTGTGACATTAAGTCTATGTTAATAGGCACACAATAGATAAAATGTAACTTGTGGCTATGCTAACATAAAGGAAGGGGTTAAACTCACAGGAGTAGAGTTTTGTATATTTTTGAAGCTAAGTTGATACTAATTTATATTAGAGTCTTACAAGTTTAGGTTGCTAATTTTAATTAAGTGCAATGTCTGTGGTGGCCACTAAAACAATGTATAAAAAAAGACATAAAAGAAAAGGAGAAGAGGATAAATGGTACACAGGAAAGAATCAGTTCAGCACAAAAGAAGGCAGTAATGGGAAGTGAGGAAAAATAATAAAAGGCATCAAAATAAAATAACATAATGATGTAAGAATTTCTTATCAGTTAAATAATTTTAAAAAACTGGATTAATCTCTCCAATAAAAAATACAGAACACATAATGCAACACAATTAAGCTGTACTCAATATATAAGCTTGCTTTAGATTCAAAGACACAAACAAGTAAGTTGAAAGTAAAAAGATGAAAAAAGATTTTCTTTGAAAATAACCAAATGAAAAATGCAAAGAATATGTTAATATCAGACAAAATAGTTTGTAAATAGAAAACTGTTGCAAAAGATATATATTGATAAAAAGGTCATTCATCAAGAAGACATAACATATAACAATTATACATAGTGAACAGTAGGACCATTAAATTTATGAAGAAAACATTCTCAGAATTGAAGGGAGAAACAGAAAGTACTGCAACTTGAACAGAACCTTCACCAAAGAAGAGATTCAAAAGGCCAATAGACATATGAGAAAGTACTAGAAGTCTCGAGAAAAACAAATAAAGACAGCAATGAGATACCACTTTATACTTGTGGAAATGACATATATTAGAAAGAACAGAAACAGTTTTTCTCTTGGGGATTTATCAAAAGGAAACAAGAACACCAATCCAAAGAGATCTGTGTATAGCTATGTTCATAGCAGCACAGTTCATAAAAGCTCAAACTTGGAAGCAACATAGATGCCCAACAAGAGATGAGTGGCTAAGAATGTTGTAATACACACACACACACACACACACACACACACACACGAATACTATTCAGCTGTTAAAAAGCCATGAAATAATTTCCATTTCTTCACCTTGGATAGAACTTAAAGGAATCATGCTAAGTGAGACAAGCCCCCCCACCAAAAAAAAAGGACAAATATCAGATTATCTCACTTAGAGTCCAAATTGTGAACTCTCATATATTGCTGTGGAAATGGAAAAATATTTCAACTGTTGTGGTTGAATTTGGTGGTTCCTTTAAAAAGCTAAGTATATGGAGAAGAAATTACAGAGGCCAGACCTTCCGCCTTCTGTGCCCCATAAAGAATTTTAGTCCATACTCTCAGAGGGGTAAATATTAGGGGAAGATGACTAGAGGGCTCTAATTTCCCATTCCATCAGGACCTGGAGAGAGAGGAGGGGAAAAAAAAAAAAAAAGGAAGGACACCTAGAAGTAGTAGGTGTGACTTAGAAAGGCAAAGAAGGCAGGACCATAGAAAACAATGGGCAAATATATATAAATATAGATAGATAATGGAGAAATAATAGTCACCCCATATCTTGGGAGAACGAATACAGTTTCCAATGGAGGGGATGGAGACACAGAACTCTGGTGATGGGAAACGTGTGGAATTATACTCCTTTTATAATTTTGTAAATCAATTAGTGTTGAATCACTAATACAAATATATTCATGAAAAAAAGCTAAGTGTGGAATCACCATATTGATTCTACAATATCACTGCTAGGTATATATCCCAAAGAACTAAAACATTGGCATGGGAGGTAACTTAGAGCACAGGACTTGATTAAGGTACCAGGTTCTATCTTGTGTCTACATATTGCTAAAGGTCTGACCACTTTCATTCTTTCATGAAATGAGAAATTGAAAACAGGTGGTCAAGTAAATATATATACATACATGACTATAATAGCATATACAGTGAACAAAATGAAATAGTGCAAGTATCCTAATTATAAAAGTGTAATATACATTAGAATATTATTTAATCATAAAAATGAATGACTTGTTAGAGGCCGGGCATTGGAACACCTGGGTAAGGGCACATGTCACTGTGCTCAAAGACTTATAGGCTCATTTGAGGCTCATTCCCCATCTGCAGAGAGGAAGCTTCCCAAGCAGTGAAGCAGCTACTATAGGTGTCTCTGTTTCTTTTCCTCTTTATCTCCTTCTCACTTCTCAATTTCTGTCTGTCCTATCAAGTAAAGGAAAAAATGGCCACCTGGAGTGGTGGATTTCTCATGTAGGCACTGAGTCCCACTGATAACCCTGGTGGGGGAAAAAGAATGACATGTTGATACAGGCTACACCATGACTGAATCTCAAAAACTGTTATAAGAAATAGATAGAAAATTCATGTATTATTTAACATTAATATGAAATATCTAGAAGAGATACATATATAGAGACAGAACACGTGTGATTGCTCAGGATTGAGGGGAGCAGGAAACGCAGAGCATCTGCTTAATGGTTTTCCTTTTAGGCTGATAATAGTGCTTTGGAATGAGACAGAGATAGTGGTTGGACAACACTGTAGCTGCACTAAGTGCTGCTAAATTTCTTATTTTATAATGTTTAATATTGTCATGTAGTGTTCAGCCTTTTAAAAAGCAAAGCAGGTAAAACTTTACTGTCCTAGATAACTCTTGGATTAAAGAGGAAATAAAACTACAATTAAAAATCACAGATGCAGTTTTTGCACTCTAGCCCCAAATCTCCCTCAGCTTTAAATGCAAAAAAAAGAATGAATAAAAACAAATGAATAAATATTCAAATGAAAAACAGAGAAAAGTAAAGTAGTTTAAAAATAGGTAGTATGTGGGCTGGAGAAATAGCTCAGTTGGACAGTGTGCTGCTTTGCACATGTACAATGACAATTCTGTTAATCAAGATTTTCTCAGTGAAGTGATACCGAAGTTAAAAAAAAAGATAAGAAGAAAAGCTAATTATTTCTAAAAGAACTAACCATAAAAGTGATTACATAGATATTAATTATGTATGTCCAATAAGGGAAAAAAAGAGAAAATGTAAATGGTTACAATTAATAATGAAAGAGATTATATAGTGTAGTATAGTATAGGATATGATTTAGAAATTATTTATATGACAACATATTTGAACAAATTTAAAGAATCACTTATAAACAAAATAATATTTTAAACTTTGTGGAAAATTGCATAATGTCTGACTAGATGAATGAAAGTCAAATAATAATATTGTTATTGTTATTATTATTATTAATTTATTTTTTTACCAGAGCAGTGCTTAACTCTGGCTTGTGGTAATGCTGGGGATTGAACCTAGGATCTTTGGTGTCTCAATCATGAAGGTGTTTTTGCATAACCATTATGATCTCTCCCTAGCTTCCAATTAAAGTAAAAAATATTGAAACCTTTTGAAAGGATTGCTTACAAAAGTAGGTGTCAAAGTTGGTGTTAGTATCTTTTTAAACATTTCAAGAAGCAGATAATTCCCATTAAATTTTTTTAGGGCATGAAAATTTTTGTGATTTTTATCAGGAATTTGAACTATAGATAATCTCACTTTTGAAAATGAATGCAAAGCCTCTCAGTAAATTTCAGAAATTTCTTTTTCAGCATACATTTTCTTAATATAAATTTTTATAAGAGTTATTAATTTGGACATGTTTTGCATGCCAGTGTTGATTATAAATGAATTATGTTTTGCAACTAGTATTGCAATTATAAGGAGAAAGTTCTGTGCATAAAACATAGAAGCAATTGTTTTGTCTGATGTCTGATTGCTCTGCCTGGAAAGGGTTCCTTGGCTATGCCATATTGTTTTCATTCTTTTCTGTTAATTTGAGTTGTGAGCTGAATTGTGAGCCAAAATAATAAAGGAGAGGTGTCTAAACTTGTGGATTGAAGAGAAAATGAGAAAATGTTTAGGTTTGTTTTGTTTTGATCATTCACCTTATTCTTTTAGCCAGAGAAATTTAAAAAAATATGCTTTATAACTATCAATATACCTTTATTACAGAAACATGATTTTTAGTAACAGAACTTTAAAAAATTCAATAATAGTATTGTGTAGCAGCAAGACATTATATAGTTTAAAGTAGATAAACTACATGACTGTCACTAATGATAAAAAAAAAGTACTGAATACAGTGTAACATGAAGTCTTGATACACCATTAGTAAAGTAGGATTAGAAAGATATTTGGCAGTTATTTGGTTTTTGTAATAAATGTATTTATCTCAGACAAACAGCCAACCTCATTCTTAATGTTAACCACTAGGGAAATTCCCGTTGAGATAAGAACAAGACAAGGCTGATTGCTATTGCTTCTGTTACTAAACACGGTTCTAGGAGATCTAGTTAGTGTTGTGAGAAAATTACCTTAAATAATTGAGGGTAAATAAAGCATCCATATAATAGCTAGATGCAAGATAAGATTATGAAAAAAATGAATTTTTCTAAATATCAGAAAATATCCCTATCAAGACTGCATCCATACCACACATACTGGAAGATAAAATCAAGTATGTTGAAATATATTTTATAATAAAGAATCTGTAGAACCTGCATATTTCTTGAGGCTATAAGCAAAGATCATGTACAGATAAGAAAGATCTCTAAAGATGATGATCATTTCCCTCAAATTAGTGCATAAGTTTTATGAGATTCCAGTGAGAACTTTAAAAAAGAAATTTAGGAGATTTATTTCAAATCCATAAGTTGGTCATTACATTCTTGGTCACAAGAGGAATAACTGACCTTGCTATATAACACACTAGTTGGTAGCTAGCAGAAGCATTGGCAAGGGTGGACAAGGTATTGCTCTAGTTATTTTCTTGCTTAGAAGCAGACTGATGTGTGCAAAGATAGAAGTACATCCTGGAGGGACTGAGAAGAGAGAGCTAGCTTCTTGGATGACTTCACTATTCTGTGATCTGTTTTTTAACCTCTGTTTAGAAAAAAGAAAAAAAAAATGCTGCCTTAATATTGTAAAATGGGAAGGTTGTGGTAACAGAGCCATACTATATATATATAATTTTTTGTTAAGCCTTGGCTATACCAATCACTAGGTGTAAGTTTCTATATCTCTTTTACTCCATCAGACTCAATAAACTGCAGCTATTTATATAACAGCAGTGATAATGATTCTTGGTTTCACTTTTTAAACAACCATTATTTCCTGGGATTATTAAATATTTAAAGAAATATTTAAGAATTTCCCCCATAAATTTTAATGTTGGCTTTGGTGGTAAGAACAAAGTTTAACTGGTAACAGAATAAGACTGGGTTACTATACTTAAGTAAGTATAAATGTTCTAAGATAGAAATTTGTATTTGCCCACAAAGTTAATGCAGAAAAAGATATATTAATTCAAATGTGTTCCTTAGGATAAAATTGCTGAACTAGGACTAATGTTCATAAACACAGGATCAGGCTGGAATTGATCTTTAATAATTTAACAACAACAACAAAAACCCTATGAATATGTGGTTTTAATTTACTTTTCAATTGAGTAAATGATATATCATACAAATTATAGTAAATATGTACATTTTAAGTCTTACATTGTCTATAAAAATTCATTAAAGAAGACATGTTTGAGATATTTACATAAAATGATTTAAGTTGGAAAGAAAATGGAAAAATCCTCATTCTAAAATTTCCTTGAGTCTTGGCAAGTGAGTCCATTTTTTAAAGGTAAAATTTCCAACTATGACAATGAATAAAAGGGCATTACTGAATCACTGAATCATGTCATAAATTACTCACTTAGTTGAAGCAAGAGAAGAGCAAAATTCCAGCACTTGAGTTTAAGACATCAGATCACTTTGTTAGGTTGATAATGAGTAGGAGCTACTAAAATCTTTGTTACCTCTTCTCCAGGTTACAAGTCTTCTTTCTTAGATTATTCTTCTTAAAAAAAAAAAGTAGACAATTGCACGGCCTGGAAGCTTAAACTACAGGCTCTCGCAATATTGTCTTAACTGTCCTTAGCTCTCCCATATGTTAACAGGGAACTTCCACTGAGAAATCCCCTAACTTGAAGACTTCCTTATTTGTAGTTACCTACAGCCAATCATGGCAGGATATTGAAATGAAGCAAAGTCTACCAGAAAACATTCTGTGAACCACCCGTGACTATGACTGTAGCTCTGACTTCCTTTTGAAGCGAAGATACTTAACTTGAATAATTAAGACATTTTTGTAACCCCCCCAAATTATAAACACAAAAATATTTTTGTTCTGTTCATATCATCATGTAAAAATTTTTTAAATAAGTTTATTTGATAAATGGCTTTTTTAGTTTGTATGAATTCACTTTTTGACCTAAACAATGTATTTATCAATAGAAGGAAAAGCCTAGATGAGAGTGTAGTTGTCTTTGCTTCAGAACCTACTGTTATCACTTGGATAAAGATTAGTAATAAGTAATGTAGTTTATGCTTGGATTCCAGAGCTTGATTTCAAGTTCTTTAAAGGTGAGGTGGTGGAATTAAATGTTACTGGGCAACCTGAAGCAAAGAATGGTGTTGAGACAGGTTTTCTGGGTTAAGAATGAAAGTTTGCTGCTTTGTGGCTAAGTTTATATTCTAGTATACTGTAAGAATTCTTTGCAATATATTCCTTTACATATATCCTTTCAGGCTACCCAGAGCCACAACATTTTTTTTTGCATGCAAATGGAGCATGCACCACATGACATTTTTTTTGTTATAAAGTTTTAGATTTGGAAATGTCCTTAGACACCATCTGTTCCATTTCTTTTTTATCACAGATGAGGAAACAGAAGAGTGTAAATGCTTTAAGTCACAAAGTTAGAGGCAGCACTCATTAAAATCTGAGTCTTTTGTACTTGAGTATATATATATTCTTTATTTATTGGATAGAGACACCCAGAAATCAAGAGGGAAGGGGGTGATAGGAAGAGAGACACCTGCAACACTATTTCACCATTCAAAAAGCTTTCCCTCTGCAGATGGGGACTGGGAACTCCAACTTGGGTTCTTAGACATTATAAAATGTTCTCTCAACCAGGTGCACCGCCATAGGCCCCTTGAGTACATTTTTTACTTTGCTTTCAGAAATTCAAGTTATTGAGTAGGAAAAAAGACCGTGGCAGTCTAGTGGCTTCCTTGTTCCAGAGTGTGAGGCCTTATCCAAAGTTCCAGTTAGCAAAAGGCCTAGACTCCAGAACTTCTGATGCTCAGTCCACTTTAAAACACTGTCCAGGGGCAGGTGGTGGTGCACCTGGTTGAGCACCCAGGTTGAAGCCCCCAGTCCCCACCTGCAGAAAGAAACCTTCACAAGTGGTGAAACAGTGCTGCAGGTGTCTCTGTCTTTCTTCATCTCTATCTTTCCCTTCCTCTCAATTTCTTAATAAAAAAAATTAAAAACAAACAACAGCAACAACAACAAAAAAAAAAACACTGTCCTGCCGACATGAGGGTCACATGGTATCTCCTAGACAAGTGGTGTTAAGGGAGTACTAAGGGAGTATGAGAGGTTGTACCTATGTGTTAAAGACTATATTGTAAACCATTAGCCCCCCCATTAAAAAACAAACAAACAACAACAATGCCCTATCTGAAAGTAGATATTAAGTAAACCTGAGATCTTGTGATGAATGGTGAAACTAATATATACAAGGAAATGTTTTGAAGTTATCTGCAATGATAAATGGTAAAAACATTCCAGTTACTCATGATGAAGTACTCTTCCTTAATCACCATGCATTTTATAACTTTCTTACTGATAACTTTCTTGTGTGCAATGGAAAGATAAAACCGACCTAATACTATAAATATACCAAAAACAAAAAGTGGGACAGTCATAAATGGAAGGAAAACTTCTCAAGAATTTGTACAAATTTTTTATAAAAAATGTATATATATGCATTTTAAAAATACATATAAAATACATATAAATATATATATACATTTTGTATATATATACAAAATACATATATATACATTTTGTGTTATATATATATATGTATATATATATGACACACACACAAAAGTTTATCTTCTTTTTAAAAAAATTTATTAAAAAGGGTTTGACTAAATTTGGAGTAGGGCACCAAAGTAAAAGCCTTGGGTTAAGGGTGAGAGTGTACGGCTTCATGGGGAGGGCGGGGGTGGGGGGTGGGCTGGGACACAGACTTGATGGTGGGAATGGTGTTTATGTACACTATATTAATTTGTAGTCATATAAATCACTATTTAATTAATATGATAGGGGAAAAATTGATTGAATGTCTCAAACTTTTTAATGCACAGACCATAAGCTGAGTCTTTGATATATTGACTTTCTTAAAAGCTTAGACCAGGGAGAACAGAAGCAACTGGTGGCACAGCTATATACAAAAAATATCAAAGGACATAAATTACGGTGATGTTGTGTATGATACAGCAAATTCTAACAATAGGATTTTTCAAAGTTAGCCCAATTACCAAATAATATGATTATAGAGATAACTATCTATTGCCTTCTTAAACCCCAAGTCAGCAGGAACCTCCCACTTCCTCTATAGAGCCTATATTTCCCTAGTCCTGGAACCTCTAGAGTGGGGCTCACTTTCCTGCATACTTCTCTCAGTTCATATCAAATGACATCACATCTGCTGATCCCAGCCAAATCCATGCATGCTCAGCATGCTTCACGTCAGACTGTGTCCAGAGATGTCAGGCATGGAATGTCAACCCTTCAGCCTCATTACTCAGGCGAGACCTTTCCTTTCATAGGATTCTCTAATTCCAGTCCCGGTGGGTCACTTCCCAACAAAGTCTCAAAACCTAGACATAGACCAGGTCCTATGAGATAGGGCAGATGTACACGTGAATCCATAAATTAGGGCAAAATATATACCTGAAAGCAAAAGCACACAATAGTCTACAGTGAGACAGTATGAAATTCATAACGAAATAGTTTCTACTTAGACTTAGATACTCTCCTCACCTATTTCCTATTATACTTCCCTCACTCACTCTCAAGCTATCCTTATCAAAGCAAGGACTGTAAAAGCTGAATAAAAGCAAGACACTGGCATATTTTATCAATGACTCTTTAGTCACTAGTCTGGAGTCCTGAGATTCCCAAACAGTCATGATGGGCATAGACCTTGAATAAATCCCTCTCTCCATTGTTACCAGTAATCTCTATCAGGAACAATAAAATAGACCCCTTTGTGGGCCCCCATAGGACCTTGCCCTCAACTTGGATCAACAATGGTAGAGAATGTTCCATCCTCTGAAGGGAGGCTGGACAACATAATGTATGCTACACTTGAGGAAGATGGGTCCTGATACTGGGGCAGCTTGGAATGTTTCTACTGATGACCACAGAATGTGAGGTCGGGTCTACAGGGATGCAGAGGTCACATAGGCTCCTAAACTGAATATGGGCCACAGATCAGATCAAATCAGTGGGGTTTATAGTCAACAATATTTATATACCTTTCCCATATTTGGGAGCTACTCTCTTCCCAGATCCAGCTTTCTGGTCCTTTTTCCAGTCATGACATCATCTCCCCAGACAATAATTAGGATCCATCTGCATATCTGATTTCAGGCTCAGGGAAAAAAAAAAAAACTAGTATAGCCACATTCTCTTTGTAATATAACTAAAATATGCCTACTAACTATCTACAAAATGGAGCCCCCCCCCCCAACTCTTCATCTGCAGTATTCATCCAGCCTTTAGGTTCATGATTAGTCAACAATTTGTTTGGCTTTATATGTTAACTCTCTTTTCAACCACCAGGTTCCAGATGCTAGCATGATACCAAACAGACTTCCCTGGACAGACGACCCCACCAATATGTCCTGGAGCTCCAATTCCCCTTAACCCTGCCCCAGTAAGGAAAGAGAGACAGGCTGGAAGTATGGATCGACCTGTCAACGCCCATGTTCAGTGGGGAAGCAATTCCAGAAGCCAGACCTTCCACCTTCTGCATCCCACAATGACCTTGGGTCCATACTCCTAGAAGGTTAAAGAATAGGAAAGCTGTCAAGGGAGGGGATTGGATAGGGATTTCTGGTGGTGGGACTTGTGTGGAGTTGTTTCCCTCTTACCCTATGGTTTTTTCAGTGTTTCCTTTTTATTAATAAATAATAAAAAAAAGTTTTTTTGTTTTTTTTTTTTTAACCAAAGAACTGCTCAACTCTGGGTTATCATGGTTTGAGGGACTGAAAAAAGTTTGTATATATATATATATATTTTTTTTTTTTCAAAGCAAAACTGTCCTAACTGGAAAGTGTCCTTTGCTCTCTTTTTTGTTTGTCCCTTTCTTCTGTTTATGCTGGCATGTGAGCTTGGCTATTACCCAAGAGTCGGCTTGCCTTGGGTATATTGGCTCTAATCTTGTGGAGCATTGCTTGAGAAAGGGCCTTGAAGCTGAGATAGATAAGCTATAGTTAGATATATATATATATATTTTAATTTATTTTTATTTTATTTATTCCCTTTTGTTGCCCTTGTTGTTTTATTGTTGTAGTTATTATTGTTGTTGTCGTCGTTGTTGGATAGGACAGAGAGAAATGGAGAGAGGAGGGGAAGACAGAGAGGAGGAGAGAAAGATAGACACCTGCAGACCTGCTTCACCGCCTGTGAAGCGACTCCCCTGCAGGTGGGGAGCCGGGGTTCGAACCGGGATCCTTATGCCGGGTCCTTGTGCTTTGCGCCACCTGCGCTTAACCTTCTGCGCTACAGCCCGACTCCCTAGTTAGAGATATTTTTTAAGTAAATTCTGTTTGAGTACATGGAACCTAAAAGTTGTGCGCTGACTAGCTTTAGTTTTAATAAAAATGTGGGCAGATAGAAGTTTTTATCTTTGTAGTCTCCAGTGGTTTATTTTTCCCTCACCCTGTCACTGTGTCCTCTCAAAAATCAAAACCCATGTGTCCAGAGCAGACAAAAATGTAGAAATCCCTGCAGGGAGAAAGTCCAGAGTTGATAAGGGTTATAATACAATGAATGGCTCAAAGAATGAAGACAAGGATACCATGGGGCAGGTCTGCGAAAAACTTGCCTAAAATAATCCCTGGAAAGTAGAGCCTTCCCTGAGGATAGTGGAAGGCAAGAAAGCCAGAACTTTTTTTTTCTTTTTTAAAATTTCTTTATTGGAGAATTAATGTTTTACATTCGACAGTAAATACAATAGTTTGCACATGCATAACATTTCCCAGTTTTTCATATAACAATACAACCCCCACTAGGTCCTCTGCCATCCGTTTTGGACTTATATTCTCTTCCCTCCCCTCTCCCACCCCAGAGTCTTTTACTTTGGTGCAATACACCAACTCCAGTTCAGGTTCTACTTGTGTTTCCTCTTCTGATCTTGTTTTTCAACTTCTGCCTGAGAGTAAGATCATCCCAAATTCAGCCTTCTGTTTCTGATTTATTTCACTTAACATGAATTTCTCAAGGTCCATCCAAGTTCGGCTTTACACAGTGAAGTCACCATTTTCATAGCAGAGTAGTATTCCATTGTATATATATACCACAACTTGCTCAGCCACTCATCTGTTGATGGACATCTGGGTTGCTTCAAATTGTGCTGCTAAGAACATATGTGTACACAGATCTTTTTGGATGGGTGTGTTGGGTTCCTTAGGGTATATGCCCAGGAGAAAAATTGTAGGATCATAGGGTAAGTCCATTTCTAGCCTTCTGAGATTTCTCCAGACTGTTCTCCACAGATGTTGGACCAATTTATATTCCTACCAGCAGTGCAGGAGGGTTCCTTTGACCCCACAACCTCTCCAGCATTTGCTGCTGCTACCTTTTCTGATGTATGACATTCTCACAGGAGTGAAATGGTATCTCATTGTTGTCTTTATTTGCAGTTCTCTGACAATCAAAGACTTGGAGCATTTTTTCATGTGTTTCTTGGCCTTTTGAATCTCTTCTGTGGTGAATATTCTATCCATGTCCTCTCCCTATTTTTGAATGGGGTTATTTGTTTCTTGTGGTGGAGTTTGGCAAGCTCTTTATATATTTTAGTTATTAAACTCTTGTCTGATGTATGGCATGTAAAGATCTTCTCCCAATCTGTGAGGGGTTGTTGAGACCAACATTTTCCTCTGCCTATTCATTGCCAAAGAAAAAGCAGAGATACATATAAGGTGTTGTGTGGGCAGAGAAGCAGTTCTGCAAGCTGGTTCAATACATCATAAGATGGTTTGACATGTAAGAATTGAGCAAGAAAAGGATCAAGGGTTAAAATATATTTTATACATTTTTGCACATTCTCAGTGAAATCACTCTGGCTTTTCTAGGCTAACCTTTTGGATAGTTGTCCATGTCCTTCCCCTAAAACTATTAATTGACTTTTTTTTTTAATGTGGCAAAGGGTTATTTATAATCTTCATGAAAGATGTAATTTAAACGTTCTTGGCATTCTGTCCTTAAAAATTAAATCTGGGGGAGTCGGGCTGTAGCGCAGTGGGTTAAGTGCACGTGGCGCAAAGCTCAAGGACCTGTTTAAGGATACTAGTTCGAGCCCTCAGCTCCCTACCTGCAGGGGAGTTGCTTCACAGGCGGTGAAGCAGGTTTGCAGGTGTCTATCTTTCTCTTCCCCTCTCTGTCTTCCCCTCCTCTCTCCATTTCTCTCTGTCCTATCCAACTACAATGACATCAATAACAACAATAATAACTACAACAATAAAACAACAACGGCAACAAAAGGGAAAATAAATAAATAAATATTTAAAAAAATTAAAAAATATTAAATCCAGGTGATACACAGGTAGACTGAGCAGTTAAGAAGTACCTTAGGCTGGGGTCGTGGTGTTGTACCTGGTTGAGCACACATATTACCATACACAAAGACTGGGGTTCAAGTCCCCAGACCCCACAAGCATGGGAGAAGCTGCAATAGTGGTAAAGCAGCGCTGCAGATGTCTTTCCTTTTCTTTCAACCTGTATCTCCCCTTCCCTCTCAATTTCTCTTCTAATAAATAAATAAACATTAAAAAGAAGTACTTTAGGACTATTATTTTTTGTGAATAGGGATAAAAGTAGGACCTTTGCTTCCTTAGTATTCTGTCATTCTTATTATAATGTTTACATAATTTTGGTTATTAAAGAATATTTATAATTTAAAATGTATTGATAAGACAAAAATCCAGGAGGGCGGGCGGTAGTACAGTGGGTTAAGTGCACATGTATGAAGCACAAAGACTGGTGTAAGGATCCGGGTTTGAACCCCGGCTCCCCACCTGTAGGGGATCACTTCACAAGTGGAAAAGCAGGTCTGCAGGTGTCTATCTTTCCCTCCCACTCTTTGTCTTCCCCTCTTATCTCTATTTCTCTCTGTCTTATCCAACAACAACAACAACAACAATAATAATAACCACAACAACGATAAAATATCAAGGGCAACAACAGGGAAAAAATAGCCTCCAGAAGCAGTGGATTCATGGTGCAGGCACCGAGTCCCAGCAATAACCCTGGAGGTAAAAAAAAAAAAATCCAAAAGTATCTTGACAGATTCCATTTATAGACTGATCTATTTTAAAATTTTATTTATAAAATGAAATATTGTCAAGACCATAGGATAAGAGGGGTACATTTCCACACAATTCTCACTACCAGAACTCTGTATCCCATCTCCTCCCTTGAAAGCTTTCTTATTCTTTATCCTTCTGGGAGTGTGGACCCAGGATCATTATGGGGTATAAAAGGTGGAAGGTCTGGCTTCTGTAATTGATTCTCCCCTGAACATGGGCATTGACAGGTCATTTCATACTCCCAGCCTGTCTCTCTCTTTTCCTAGTGGGGCAGGGCTCTGGGGAGCAGGGTTCCAGGACACACTGGTGATGTCATCTGCCCAGCGAAGTCAGGCTAACATCATGGTAGCATCTGGAACCTGGTGGCTGAAAAAGAGTTAAGATATAAAGTAGAACAAATTGTTGACTAATCATGAACCTAAAGACAAGAATATTGCAGATGAAGATTTGGGGTCTGTGTTTTGTAAAAAGCTAGTAGGTCTATTTTAGGTATATTCCAAGGGGTCCATAACTTTACTAGTTTTTGTCTGAGTCTGATGGCTAACATGCAGGTAGACCCAAGATATTGTCTGGGGAGATGGTGTCATAGTTGGAAAAAGGACTAGAAAGCTAGATCAGGGAAGAAAGTAGTTCCCAAATATGGGAAAAGTATATAAATATTGTTAACTGTAAATAGACTTATCTTAATGTGAAGTTTAAAAATTGTTTAGTCATTACTTCCACCCTACACTCTATACCAACTTACAGCCATCCACCATAGTTATGTGGTCTTAGAGGTCTAGTGACCATTAGGTACTCATAGACTCAAGATCCTGGTTGCTTCCCATTTCCTCTTGGTCTTGGTGCTGTAGCTGCTGTTGGACACCCCTGACCATGAAACTGTAATTGTCACATAGGTCTCTATTTGCACATAACTTTGATTTTCTTCTTTCACAGAATACCGCTTAGCTCTGGCTTATGGTTATGCAAAGGATTGAACCCATGAATTTGGACCCTCAGGTAGGAGAGTTTCTTTGCATAACCATTATGTTATCTACCCCTGCGACTGCATATGTACATAGATCCTTATGTATCCTGATTTTTTTCTCTCTCTCATGAAACTAATTCTATATCTCATACGAAATTAATAAATAAGAAAGATAAAGAGAGAATCCTAAAAAGGAGCAAGAGAAAGGTAAGGAGCCACATACCAAAACCCCCCCATAAAAATCTCAACAGAAATTCTAAAGGACAGAGGAACTAGAAAATATATACAAAGTGCTGAATGGAAAATGCTTTTAACCAATAATACCCAGGTAGGTTTTCACTCAGAATATAGACTTGAGGGATTAATAAACAGCTTTCCAGACAAAAATGGCTAAAGGATTTCACCACTATTAAATTGGTTCTACAAGAAAAAATTTAAAGGACTTCTATAAAAGAAACTATATATATATATATATGATACTATAAAAATAGTGATTACAAAAGAAGTAGAATCATCTGGGGATTATTACAATAAACTCAAGATTTACATGTTTTAACCACCAAAAAACTACACACATGGGCTTGGTGGAGGCATACCTGGTTGAGCACACACATTACCTGTCGGGAAATTGTGAGGATGTGGTTGAACTTGGCAGGGCTTGACTTGGGGCATCCATTCTTTCAGTCTCTCTCCCTACTGAGAGGTTGAGCAAGGAGGGACAGGACTCCCCAAGATTTGCCTCATCTTATCAGACTCCCTGCCTCACAAAGTACCCTGCATTTTTCTGCCTCCAGGAGCCTGGCATTCCTTAAAATATTAAGCCAGCTCCCCCTGCTCCACTCTGCATTCCTAATACTGTGGCCTATCTACATAACCACTGTTTTTCCTGAAAGATCCCCACTCATTCCATTCCTTTGATCTATCTTTCTTCCCTCAAGACCCTCCCTGCTTGCTGGGTATTATTAATCCTACCAGTTAAAACCCTCACAACAGTTGCTAAGGAAGTTCCTGCCTTTTCCAGTCCCTTTCGCCTTTCTGTGCCCCTTTCCAAAGCCATTTCTGTTTCCGACTTTCCATTTCCGGTCCGACCTTTAAAAGCCTGGGCTCTCTGATCAATAAAGAGTCCAATTGCTTTGCTGCTACGAGCTCTGTTCATGAGTCATCTCCCTCGCATCACTGAGTGAGTAGCAGCCCAGGCTACGGTCACATTCTCTCCAACCCAGAGAGTATGTGCCTGGGAAGAAGTACCGCCATGCTAGCCCAGCAATTACCATGTGCAAGGATGTAGGTTCTAATCATTGCTCCCCACCTGCAGGGGGGTCACTTCACGAATAGTGAATCAGGTTTCTGTCTTTCCCTCTCTATTGCCTCTCCCCTATCAATTTCTCTCTATCCTATATCCTATCAAATAAACGACAATAAAACTAAAAGAAAAAAAAGAAAGAAAAAAAATCATTCATTGATAACATGGAGTTTTAGGGGAGGGAGATAAACATAAATTTATCAGTGGAGTTCTTCTTGGGACATGATTTTTAAAATTTAGTTATGAAGACCTTTTTTCCCCCCCTCTCCTCTTACATTAATCTGAGTTCAATAAGAAAATTATATAGTATTTATATATATATAAATTTTATATATAAAATTTATAATTTTCAATAGGGAATATGTGGTATAAACAATGAGTAACTAGTAGCTGGGGAATGAATTGTAGGATTTGTATGTGTAGGGAAAGGTCTGAGTTTATGTCAGAATGATGCTCTGGTTCTCTCTCTCTTTCCATCAAATAAATAAATAAATAAATAAAAATAAATTATTTGATAAAGAATGATGAACTATAACAGGGGTTATCTGTAAAGAGGCAAAGAAACTCAAAATAATTATCTAGTATTCATGGAGGATAATGAAAGGAGTAAAAAAATGCTTTTACTCTTCACTGCTGAAGTTCAGATGTTATAGCTGTGAACCCTTGGCTTGCAAAGAATTTTGCTGAGTCGCTTAAGTTAGAATTGATATGCAGATGGTGGGCAAACAGATAATACCCTCCCAGAGCACAGTTGGGCAAAGTCTGGTAGCTGAATTACAGAAAACCTTTGTCTCATTGGTAAGCTGTCAATAAGTGTGTCAATGAAATTTGATAAGAAGCTGTCTCTGTGTGCCACTAAAATTTGGGAAATGGGTATCACTGGTTGAACCTCAAAAATGGTACTTATAGGAATGGAACAAACAGAAGTGAAAATAAACTTTCAAACAAAGACATACTAGAATGTGGAAGAGAAGTCCTATTCTTTATGTAGCATTATCTCTCTAGATCCCTCTCCTGATAGAGCTTAACATTGTACTTACTGAAAAGGAAGAATAGTTCAAAATCTCAGCTTCATTTTTCAGAGAATATAATTAAGTGACTGTGGAACTGGAGGGAATACATTTTTATCAGACATACTTTTGAATAGTGGACGTTAGTTCTGCTAAACTTTATGTAAATATGTAAATATTCAATAGTATCTTTTATTTAAGTATATTATTTAAGTATATTGAAGATAAATAAAGCAGATGCTAACTGTAAACTATCTCCTCAAATGTTTTCACTAGCAATAGTTTAGGGCTTACCAAATCCTCCTTTACTAATGTCTGGAATAGATTAGACTTTTATTTCTAAAATATTATTCTTGCACATGGTGCAAAGCGCAAAGACTGGCATAAGGATCCCGGTTCTAGCACCTGGCTCCCCACCTGCAGGGAAGTCGCTTCACAAGCAGTGAAGCAGGTCTGCAGGTGTCTGTCTTTCTCTCCCCCTCTCTGTGTTCCCCTCCTTTCTCCATTTCTCTCTGTCCTATCCAACAATGATGACATCAATAACAACAACAATAACAACAACAATAAAAAACAACAAGGGCAACAAAAGGGAAAATAAATAAATATAAAAAAAGAATAATGTGTATAATAATGGTCTCATGGAGGTAATAAAGTTGGTGCCCAGAATGTATGGCTAAGGTAAAGGAAGTAAGAGTAAGTAAGAGGAGAAGGAGGAGAAGAGGAGGAGGTAGAGAAGGAGGAGTAGGTGGCGGAGGAAGAAGGAAGATGAAGGAAGAAGGAAGAATAAAGAAGAAGATCCCCCAGTGAAACCCAGTGGGTGCATGGTGGCTCTGGTGGTGAGTAGGGGCATGGGGTACCTCCCTGTGGGTTCTGGAGAGCTGACTAGGGTGTGTTAGATGACTCAGTGAGTACAGTGATCTGGGTTCCTCCATGTGGCTCTGGGCAGATGGTGGATGAAGCTGGTTACTGGATGCGGGTTCCTCTCCCAGGGCTGACTGGGCAGCAACTGGCATTTGTAGAACAAAGGCTGAACAATGAACTGGGGCTCAATGATTTCAGATAGGGCATATTATGATGTGAGACCGCCTGGGTAAGTCTCTGGCGATACTGTGTGTCTCCAGTAGCAGGAAAACTGGCTCAGTAGAGCTTTTTTTTTTTTGGTGGGGGGTGGGAGGAAGTAGGAAATACTCCTAGTGCATTCTGGTTGTTTTAGTTATGTTTAGATTCCAAATGGATATTAATTATAGCCATAATAATTAAGCAAGTGAAAGGAATCAAAGGGATACAGATTGAAAGAGAAGAAGCTAAATTATCACATTTGCAGGTGACATTGTATATAGAAAAACCCTAAAGAGTCTAGTAGAAAAACCCTAAAGAGTCTAGTAGAAAACTTCTGGATATCATTGAATAATATAGTAAAGTGGCAGGCTACAAAATCAATATACAAAAATCAATGACTTTTTTTTTATAGTTAATCAGTAGAGGTCAGCTGGGACACACATCATATCCTGGGTTAGGACAGTATCAAGTGTGTACCTGTTCATCCCAAACTTCCAGGAGTGTTTATTTATAAATTTATGCATTACATCAAAAAGGAACAAGGGAGATAAAAGGTTTTTTATGGCATTTCTATATACAAATACCAAATCAGAAGAAGAAAAGATACAGAAATAAATCCCCTTCCCATAGCAGCAAAGACAATCAAATATTTGGGAATAAAGTTAATGAAGGAAGTGAAAACTATGAATATACACTGAAAACTATGAATCACTCTTCAAGGAATTAGAGATACAAATAAGTGTTAAACTCATGGATTAGAAGGATTAACACCATAAAATGACCATCCTGCTCGGATTTCATGTTATCCCCATCAAGATACCAACAACCCTTTTTTAAAAAAAAATTTATTTATGAAATGGAGACACTGATAAGAACATAGGTTAAGAGGGGTACAATTCCCACCACCAGAGCTCTGTATACCAACAACCTCTTTTTTAAAGGAATAGAACAAAATATTCAAAAATTTATTTGGAACCAAAAAATCCCCAGAATTACCAAAGCAAACTTAAGAAAAAGGAACAACACTGGAGGCCTTACGCTACCTAACCTTAAGCTATACTAAAGAAATACTATAATCTAAACAGACAGGTACTGGGATCAAAATAGAGACACAGACCAGCAGAATATGATTGAAGACCTGGAAATAAGCCCAAACATCTACTCCAGCTAATGTTTTGGGTTCTCTTTGACAAGAGAACCCAAAACATTAAATGGTGAAGGGAGAGTCTCTTCAACAAATGGTGCTGGGAAAATTGGATTGAAATATGCAAGTGGATGAAATTGAGCCATTATTTATCACCATGTACCAAAAGTCAACTCCAAGTGGTTCAAGGATATGGACATTAGGTTAGAAACTATCTAACACATAGAAGAAAACATGGACAGGACACTTCATGAACTATGTTTCAAAGTAGACTTTAGTGATTCAATTCTAACAGCAAAGAAAACAAAAGTGAAAGTAAACCATTGGGACTACATTAAACTGAAAACTTCTGCATAGCAAAGTGTACAACCATTCAAATAACTTGGGAGATGATCTTTACACAACACACATCAGACAAGGGACCAAGAACCAAAATACATATAGACCTAGGAAACTAACACACACACACACACACACACACACACACACACACACACACACACACACACACACACACACCACACACCATTTTCTGAAAAAAATGGGGTGAGGACATGGACAGAAATTTCACAGAGGAAGAAATACAGGGGGCCAACAGATATGTGAGAAAGTGCTCAAAGTTACTGTCCATTTATTTGTAGTGAAGTGAAAAAAACAACAACAATGAGATATCACTTTTCACCTATGAGAATTTCATACATCAGAAATGACAGAAATGACAAATGCTGAAGAGGATGTGGACAAAAAGGAACACTTCTTTACTACTGATGGGTGTGCAAAATGGTCCAAGCATTGTGGAAAGCAATTTGGATATTTATCTCATAAGGAATGCACATATCCTATGACCCAGCAATTCCTCTCCTGGGTATTTACCCAAAGGAAACAAAAACACCTATCAGAAGAGATCAATGTATACCTACGTTCATAGTAGTACAGTTTGTAATTCCCAGAACCTGGAAACAACTCAGATGTCCAATGTCTGTGGCTAAAAACATTGACATATATGATAGAATATTACTCAGCTATTAAAAAGTTGAAGTTGTCTTCTTTACATCCTCTTGAATGAAACTTGGGCACATTATGTTGAGTGAGACATAAAAAAAAATAAAAGGACAAATATCAAATGATCTCGCTTAGCAGGACTTGATAAAGTAGGGAACTGGGAGGAGCAGCACAAAGTGAAGCATGAACCGGACATGGTACATTGCACCAAATCAAAAGACTCTGGGGAGGGAGGGGGGAGAGGAGATAAAGAAAAATTTGGGGCCTGGTACATAATTAAATTATATGCATATGTCAATGACTGTACTGCAAAGCATTAGCCCTCTCAAAAAATATTTAAAAAAAAAATGTTGGACTCAACAGTATGCAGTCCTGAGCTCAATTCCAGGCATCACATGTGCCAGATTGGTGCTCTAGTTCTCTTTCTTTTTCTCTTTCACTCTCTAACAAAAACAAAACAAAACATAAATGTTTCTTAAAAAAACACAATTCCAGGTATTATGCAGAGAAAGTTTATGACAATCGTTTTAAGCAGAACTCCAGACTGTCTTATAAGATCCTCAGAATAAATCAATGCATAAGAAGAAAGAACTGGTGAGGATCCCAGTTCAGGCCCCTGGCTCCCCCCACCTGCAGGGGAGCCGCTTCACATGCGGCTTTTCTTTCTCTTCCCTTCTCTGTCTTACACTCCTCTTTCCATCTCTCTCTATCCTATCCAACAACAGGGACATCAATAACAACAATAATAACTACAACAACAATAAAAACAACAAGGGCAACAAAAAGGAAATAAAGAAATACATACTAAAAAAAAAAAAAGAAGAAGAAGAAGACAGAACCAGAGGCCAGGCAGTAGCATAGCAGGTTAAGCGCACATGGCGCAAAGTGCAAGGACTGGCGTAAGGATCCGGGTTCTAGCCCCCAGCTCTCCATCTGCTGTGGGGTCACTTCACAGGGTGAAGCAGGTCTGCAGTTGTCTATCTTTCTCTCCCCCTCTGTCTTCCCCTTCTTTCTTAATTTCTCTCTGTTCTATCCGGCAACAACAATAGCAGCAGCAGCAACAGCAACAACAACAACAACAACAAGAGTGACAACAAGGGCAACAAATGGGAAAAATGGCCTCCAGGAGCAGTGGATTTGTGGTGCAGGCACCCAGCCCCAGCTATAACCCAGGAAGCAAAAAAAAAAAAAAAAAAAAGATTAAAAAAAAAAGAGAGAACCAAAATTAAATATTGATAAATAAGATGTAAAATTTATTAAGAAACTGAATTTTTGGTCAGAGACATATAACAGTGGTTATGCAAGAGACTTTGTATCTGAGCCTCCAAGGTCTCAGGGTCTACCTTACACATAAACATAAGCCAGAACTGAGCATTACTGTGGAAAAAAATTGTAAGAAACTTAATTTTGTCAAATATTCTAAGAAGTGTTGTATACGAATATATTATTATACTGAATCATTTCAATCTATGAAATAGATTTTGTTCTTCTTTTACAGGTGAAAAAATAAAAGTACTGTGATTGCAAAACTGCTAATGTGAAACTAGCCAGTATTCATATCAGTCACTGTACTATTGAAACCATTTAAACACAAAGTTTAAATTCAGACTACATCTATAAACAAAACAAGATGACTTAATTTATAAACTTGTTTTCTCTAAGTATTGACTTATATAAATGTGGTTGGACCGGTTTGGCACTTAGAATTACTCTTAGGGACTTTCATCAGACTGAGCAAATGGAGGGTTTTGTTTTTTTTTTTGGAAGACAACTTAATGGTTTACAGTTTTACAGTTGCTGACACATGGGTACAATTTTTCAGCTTCCTGTAGTAGGTGTTTGCAAACCACCATCATCTCCCAACTTAGACGGGAATTTATGTATGTATGTATGTATGTATGTATGTATGTATGTATGTATTTATTATTTTTTAAAGATTTTATTTATTTATTAATGAGAAAGATAGGGGGAAAGAGAGAAGGAGCCAGATATCCCTCTGGTACATGTGCTACCAAGGATTGAACTCGGGACCTCCTGCTTGAGAGTCCAATGCCTTATCCACTGCACCATCTCCTGGACCACTGGAAATTTATTTTGTAAGCTACAGCTATAACTAATAGAACAGAAGAATTCTAGGAATCTCAGGTCTTCTTTCCCAATAATCCTGAATTAACTTTATTTAGCAACTATGTATCCCAAGTTTTTATTTATTTACTTTTTTGGTGTTCCTAATCCTCAGTTAATGATCTAGTTCTGATCTTCCTAGTTTTGGTATGATTACTAGACTCAAACAATCCATGTTCCTGTGGTAGGTTGAACACATGGCAAAGCAGCACACTATCTAAGCAAGCTACTTTGCCAGCCTAGTATTTCCAGTTCAGAATTTACAGACTGGGCTTGACTCTTGCTCCTCCCTTGCTTTGTTCTTGAGTTTATTTGACTCTGATTCATTCATCCCATTGTTATACTTTATAGGAAGGGACCCGCCACTGCCTTCATAGGTTGTCTACAAGTAAAGATTTTAAGTTAATGTAGCTTCAATTCCCAAAGTCTTTTGATTTCACCTTTTTTTGGTCATTGGGACTGGTTTTGAAATAAGGGGAAAATAGAGTTTTGCCTTTTCTTCAAAATCAACACCATGTCTTAAAAGTGATGGTAGAATTAAATCCCGAAAAAGTCTCAGAAACTTGTTCCTTTTTCTAGGCACCTATACTGTGTGGGCTGCTTATAAATGGGTTCAGAAATGCCTCCCACATAGTGCAAAACAGTCTGTGGCAACAAGCTGAAAGTCAGAAACTCACATTCTGTTATAACTGAAAAAAGAAAAAGTTCTTTTGGTTCATAGCCTGGCATTTTCTTGAATGGATAAGAGACAAGGTCGCCATCATGATAGAAACTATAAATGTGAAACACAAAGTTGGAGAAGGAAGTTAAGATGAGACAAATGGATAGAAAGGATGGGTAACTGGAAGGTTACTGCTCAATGCACAAAAAGCATAGTATGCACAGGAGTAGTTTAGGCAGGCACTGAGATGCTCAGACATGGCTGAGAGAGAAATGCATTTTGTTTAAATAAACACTTCACTGAAATGCTTTTCTGTTTACTGAAAGCTCCTAGGGCCACCAAGATTCAGCCCTGTGACTGCAAATCAAGCTACAGTTGTACCAGAAATGGGGGAAAGGGGGACTGACTTCATTCCAGAGGGCCAATTTAGCAGAAATGCACCACCATTTAATGAGGACCTCTCCAAGGAGATAGATTTGTTCAGTTGGTAAAAATAGTACTATGCATTTTATGCTTTGGAACTGACGCAGAAATTACAGGATCAGGAGTCGGGCAGTAGTGCAGCGGGTTAAGTGCACGTGGCGCAAAGAGCAAGACCAGCTTAAGGTTCTCAGTTGCAGCCCCCAGCTCCCCACCTGCAGGAGAGTCTGTGAAGCGGGTCTTCAGGTGTCTCTCTTTCTCTCCCCCTGTCTTCCCCTCCTCTCTCCATTTCTCTTTGTTCTATCTAACAACGACGACATCAACAACAACAATAAAAAAACAAGGCCAGCAAAAGGGAAAATAAATATAAATAAAAATAAAAAGTATTAAAAAAAAGAAATTACAGGATCAACTAAATAGGTCAGGAATGTTCAGGGCAACCTGAACACAGATACCAACAACCAGAACCAATCGAATAGAAAAGGAGTTTATTGTCTTGAAAAAACTTAAAAGTAAGACACAACTGAAGGCACAATGCTAAGTGAGACAAGCCAGAAAGAGAAAGACCAATACCAAATGATCTAACTTATAGGTGGAATTTAAAAATATTTTTATTTATTTTCCCTTTGTTGCTCTTGTTTTATTGTTGTAGTTATTATTGTTGTTATTGCTATCGTCATTGTTGGATAGGACAGAGAGAAATGGAGAGAGGAGGGGAAAACAGAAAGGGGAAGAGGAAGACACCTGCAGACCTGCTTCACCTTCCATGAAGCGACTCTCCTACAGGTGGGGAGCTGGGGGCTCCAACCTGATCCTTACTGAGGTCCTTGCACTTTGTGCCACTTGCGCCTCAAACTGCTGCGCTACCACCCAACTCCTTACAGGTGGAATTTAAGAATAAAGGACAGTAAGAGGGAGGACATAAGGTTAAACTTGGACTGGGTGTTGCTTATTACATCAAAGCAAAGGAATCTAGGGAAGAAGGAGAAAGGACAGAAAGAAGGGATATTGCGGCCTTGGTGTGTCTCCTAGACACCAGTTAAAGGGAGATTAGAGCCTGTGCCTGTGTGTTAAAGACTTTGCTGTAAACCATTGACCCCCTCTCATGAAATTAAAAAAGACATTCATTAAAGACCACATAGGCTGCAAAGCAAACTTCAAAAGGAAGTGAGGCTTGTTGTTTTATTTAAAGGAGATTACCTCTTCCTTCCTTCCTTCCTTCCTTCCTTCCTTCCTTCCGACCTCCCTTCCTTCCTTCCTTCCTTCTTTCCTTTCTCTTTTTAAATTTTCTTTTTCCACTAGGGTTATGGCTGGGGCTTTGTGCCACCACTATAAATCCACCACTCCTTGCAGCCATTTTTTCCTTTCCTCCCTCCCCCTTTATTTCTATTTTATTTGAGAGAAATTGAGAGGGGAGGGTTGATAGGGAGAAAGAGAGATAACTGTAGACCTACCTCACCATTCATAAAATCCCCCTCCCCCACAGGGGGGTAGTGAGGACTGGACATGGAAAGGTGCTGGTCCCCTCTTTCTTATGTTTACTTTAAAATTTTTACATAGAGAGGAAGAGAATGAGAGAGAGAGAAATAGATAGATAGATAGATAGATAGATAGATAGATAGATAGATAGACAGAGACATCATAGCACCAAAGTTTTCTTCATTGAGGTAGGGTCCAGGTTTCCACCTGGGTCACACACATGACAAAGCAGTACACTATCAGAGTGAGCTATTTTGTCACCCTGGGAACATTTATACCAGGAACATTTAGTGTAATAAAAAAGACTTAAAATAAAGACTTTTTGAGGGAAAACAATAATTTGTATTAAAACAAATCTCTATTACAGCATAAATATATGTTATTTCTATTAATGTAAAAACAAAAATATGTATTGTGTTAGAACTTAGTAGGATAAAAGAGGAATGGGTTTATAGATCTCTGCATTTTTTAGAACAACAAAGGAAGTAGTACTGTGTTTTTATCTTATTTAAATTTCATGCCCCAAAAAGATACTCAGAAGTATAAATTGGGATTAAAAATCAGGAGGCCTGGTTCTGCTCTGTGACCTCCTCCTAGTAATTAACTGCTGTTGAAACTGATGACTGCTTGGGTGAAGGTGAAGAATGGGTGTTAATTAGACTGCCCTGAAATGGAGCACCACAAAAGGCTAATCTTGGAAATAGAGATTCTTTTTATTGCCTTAACACCTACTTTGAAAATTCCTATATCTAAAAATGAATAAGAAGCTAACTTTTACTGGGTGCCAATTCTGTGACAAGCCAGCCTTTCTCATTCAATTTGTTTTTCTTTACTTTTTAAAAATTTAATTTATTTGTAAAATAAAAAATAGAAAGTATCCACAAAACCATAGAATAAGAGGGGTACAATTCCACACATTTCCCACCACCAGAGATCCATATTCCATCCCCTCCACTGGAAGCTTTCCGATTCTTTATCTCTCTGGGAACATGGACCCAGGGTCATTATGGGGTGCAGAAAGTGGAAGGTCTGGCTTGTGTAATTGCTTCTCTGATGGACATGGGCATTGACAGGTTAATCCATACTCTCAGCCTGTCCCTATCTTTCCCTAGTGGGGCAGGGCTCTGGTAAGGTGGGGTTCCAGGGTACATTGGTGAGGTCGTCTGTCCAGGCGAGTCAGGTTGACAACATGGTAGCATCTGCAACTTCGTATATTTCTTTGCTTCCTCCTTTCTTGTGGGGCTCAGTTCAGTAGTTCTTGTAAGGTGGGGTTGATTGTGGCAAATTCTTTCAGTTTTTGAATATTTGAGAAAGCCTTTATTTCTCCTTCATATCTGAAGGATAATTTTGCAGGATACAGTATTCATGGCAGGAATTATCTCTCCTTTAGAACTTTGAATATGTTATTCCATTCTCTCCTTGTCTAGAGTTTTTAAAGAAAAATTTGGTCTCATAGCTCTGCCTTTGTATGTAACTTTTTTCCTTTCCCTAGCAGATAGCAAAATTTTTTCCTTGTCATTGACTTTTGATAGTTTTACAATAATATGCCTTGGCATTGGTCTTTTTGTGTTTATAAATCTGGGTGATCATTCTGCTTCTTAGATGAGAATGTTCTGATAGTTTCCTAAGTGAGGGAAGTTCTCAGATAAAATTGCTCTGAAAGATGTGATGGGCCTAGACCTCAAATAAATCCCTCTCTCCATTATTACCAGTCATCTCTACCAAGAACAACAAAATAGACCCCTATGTGGGCCCCCCATGGGTCCTTACCCTCAACTTGGATCAACAACAGTAAAGAATGTTCCATCCTCTGAAGGGAGGATGGACAACATACTCTATGCTATACCTGAGGAAGATGTGTCCTGATACTGGGGCAGCTTGGAATGTTCCTACTCGTGACCACAGAATGTGAGGTTGGGTCTACAGGGATGCAGAGGTCACATAGGCTCCTAAGCTGAATATGGACCACAGACCAAATCAAATCAGTGGGGTTTACAGTCAACAATATTTATACCCCTTCCACATAATAGGGAGTTACTCTCTTCCCTGAGCCAGTTTTCTGTTCTTTTTCCAGCCATGACATCATCTCCCCAGACAATAACTTGGATCCACCTGCATATCAGATTTCAGGCTCAGGGAAAGAAAAAAACTAGTACAACTACATTCCCTTTGGAATATAACTAAAATATGTCTACTAGCTATCTATAAAATGGAGGAGCCCCCAAATCTTCATCTGCACTATTCCAGCCTATAGGTTGGTGATTGTTCAACAATTTGTTTGGCTTTTTATGTTAACTCTCTTTTCAGCCACCAGGTTCCAGATGCTAGCATGATGCTGACCAGACTTCCTGTATAGACGGCCCCACCAATATGTCCTGGAGCTCTGATTCCTCAGAGCCCCACCTTACTAGGGAAAGAGAGAGGAAGGCTGGGGGTATGGATCGACCTGTCAATGCCCATGTTCAGTGGGGAAGCAATTACAGAAGCCAGACCTTCCACATTCTGCATCCGACAGTGACCTTGGGTCCATATTCCCAGAGGGATAAAGAATAGGAAAGCTATCAGGGGAGGGGATGGGATACGGAGATCTGGTGGTGGGAATTGTGTGGAGTTGTACCCCTCTTATCCTATAGGTTTTGTCAACATTTCCTTTTTATAAATAAAAACAAAGAGAGAGAAAAATTTGCTCTGAAAGTAGACTGGCATTTGTGGCCTTTGGCCTTGATCTCCTCTTCAGATATACCTATCACTCTTATATTTGATCTTTTGATGTAGTCTGCAATTTCACAGAGAGTTTCTTCAGTCTTTCTAAACCATTCCTCTCCCATATCTTCTGGATTGGAGATTATTTCTTCTGAATGTGTGGATCTACTTCCTAAGCCTTCTACCTGGGCATGGGTGGCAGTTAGAGTTTATTTTACTCCCTGAAGTTCTTACTGAAGTTCTTCTTTCAGGAAGAAGTCTCTCATGTGTTTTAACTTCATAGTAATATGTTCGTTTAATTATTGCCTAATTTTTTCGAGAGTCCTCATAATGAGCTCTATGTAGTCTGTCTCTGAGAGTCTCTCTAAATCTGTAATTCCTTGGATTTCCTCTGTTTCATTTCTGTCTGGTTGATAGGACATAGTTAGCTGTTTAGTTCTGTCTCTCAGCTTGCACATTTTTTTGTGCTGGTTATTGATGGCCAGCAGGTGGTGCTATTGTGATCTCTAGGTTTCTCTTGTTTGTATGATCTGTGGTGGGTGGGATGGCTTGGGGGGTGTTGTTTCTTTGGGCTGTCTTGTGGTCACAAATGCCCTGTTTTGTGTTGTGTCCTTGCCTTAAATTCAGAAGGTTAGGACCCCCCCCCCCCCCCCCCCCCAGTCAAAGACTGAGAGGTTTTAAGCTCCTGGTCTCTTTGTTCTGGCACTAGGAACAATGTTACTAGCTTGCTGCGCTTAAAGTGAAATCGCCAAAATGGCGCAGCTCAGCCCCCACATCGCCCAGAGCTGTGGTTTGACTGCTGTTCTTCAACCTGTACTTCCTCCCCCTTTTTGCTCCAACTGCACATGAGCATCGACCTTTGGCTGCAGAACTTTAAGCTGTAGATTACGACTTCAGTTGGGTCTCTTGTATTTGTTGTCCTGGGAGGAGAGGTGATTTGGTCCCAGTCATTCCATGGCCACTCCTCACAGAAGTCTCCTCTCATTCAATTTCCACAACTACCTTATGTATTAGATATTTTTTCAGAGGATAAAATAGATTTAGATACACTAAACAACCAGGACCACCTGTGGTTGTTTTACACACACACACACACACACACACACACACACACACACACACACACACACACTTCTATCTATTCATAAAATATCTTAAATGGGAATCTGGGGAATGTTATGCATGTAAAAAAAAAAAGAAGTAGAAACCCAAAGCAGAAATTGACTGAGTTTGGAGTATGGCACCAAAGTAAGAAAGCAGAAGTACACTAGAGTTTGCAGTGAGTACCCTCCCTAACACTTCCTCTCCACTATTCCAAGCTTTGGGTCCATGATTGCTCAACAATTTGTTTGGCTTTGTATGTTAACACTCTTTTCAGTCACCAGGTTCCAGATGCCATCAGGATGCTAGCCAGGCTTCCCTGGATTGAAGACCCCACCAATGTGTCCTGGAGCTCAGCTTCCCCAGAGACCCACCCTACTAGGGAAAGAGAGAGGCAGACTGGGAGTATGGACCGACCAGTCAATGCCCATGTTCAGCGGGGAAGCAATTACAGAAGCCAGACCTTCTACCTTCTGCAACCCACAATGACCCTGAGTCCATGCTCCCAGCGGGATAGAGAATGGGAAAGCTACTGGGGAGGGGGTGGGATATGGAGATTGGGTGGTGGGAATTGTGTGGAGTTGTACCCCTCCTACCCTATGGTTTTGTTAATTAATCCTTTATTAAATAAAAAAAATTAAAAAAAAATATCTACACATAATTGGCACTTTTTTTTTTTTTTTTAAAGAATATACAGATGAGTTGCACTTGAAACAGATGTGTAGGTAGGCAGAGCTGTGGTTTACATTATGGCAGTAGGTTGTGATCTGACTTCCCTCATTTTTCATCATGCCTATTTTTCTTTCTGATAAGTCATTGGTTCATCTCATTCTATGCTATGCCCCTTCTCTTTCTGCAGAGCTGTGCTATCAAATACTGGTCTAACTCCCAGATTCTCTATAAGTCATCTAGCTGGTGATCCTGGTCTGGCTGTCTTTCGAAGTTTAATCAGAGGGACAGGATTGGTCCAAGCTTGGAGACATGGATGAAAATTTAATGAGATTCATGATCTTTGAGCCATGATGTGAGCTAGGCCCAGGTGGAGATGGGAAAGTATTATAGGCTCAATCACTAAAGGTTACTTCATTTAAAAATTATTATAATTAATGCTAGTTCCTTCTGCTATCTTCAGAATTTTTGCATTTCTGAATTACTGATGGAATTGACTGCTCTCAAAAGTTAATACTGGGATTGCCTCTTCCCTATATTTTGATGTTTTTGAGACTGCTTGAATAACAGTGAAGCTTAAGGAACAATAATAAAAATAGCAATCTCACACAATGGACACTAAACATTGAATAAATAAAGTTATAAAGGTTTTTCCACCAGGAACATCATCACAAGCCCTCCTGTGGGCCTCTCCAGGATGTTGTTCTCACTATAAAGTAGCAATGGTAGGAACTACCCCAGTCTCCTAAGTAAGGCTAAGTCATCCTCCCCTGCCACTCAAGGAACACTGATTCTGAAATGAGTGCTACTTACAATATCCCCAGCTGTGACCATGAACTGAAAGCTCAGACTGACAGGGATTCAGAAGTTACACAGCCTCCTATGCTAAATATGAATATATATGGGCCCTGGATCCTACTGTTGGGGTAAACAGTTAATTGTATTATTCATAGATTTTCTTCAAGTTTGGGAGCTGCTTTCTGCCCTAATCCAGCTTTCTATCCCTACTCTCAACCCTGACAATATTCTCTTCTTTTCCCAGGCAATTTTTTTTAGGTCACCTGCATGTTAGCTATCAAGTTCAAGCAAAAACTATGAAAGTCATGGGTCCTTGGGATCATACCTAAAATAGAATTCCTAGTTTCTATCCACCCTAAGAAGCAATTACAGAAGCCAGAACTCCCACCTTCTTCACATCATTAAGAATTTTGGTACATACTCCCAGAAGGGGAGAAATGTTAGGGGAAGGTGACCAGAGGGCTCTGAACTCCAATTCCATCAGGACCTAGAGAAAGAAGAGAAAAAAATGGAAGGACATTCAGAAGCAGTAACAGGTATATATGTAACTTAGAAAGGAAGGGAAAGGGGCTGCTGGTGGTGTACTTGGTAGAGCACATATGTTACAATGTGCAAGGTCCTGGGTTCAAGTCCCTGGCCCTCACCTGTAGGGGGAAAGTTTTGTAAGTGATGAAACAATGTTGCAGGTGTCTCTCTTTCTCTCTCCTTCTCTATTTCCCTCTCCCTTTCAATTTCTGGCCTTCTCTATCCAATAAAAACAAATAAAGATAATAAAAAAATAAAAGAAGACAGGGCCATAGGAAAAAAAAAGGGCAAATACATATAAATATAGATAGTTTTAGAAATAATAGTTAACCCATATCTGCAACATTGGGAGAATTACTGTAGCTTCCAATGGAGGGAACAGGGATACAAAACTCTAGTGGTGTAATGGTGCAGAATTGTTGGTATGCTTCTAGTTCTGCTTCTGGGATCCCTTCTGTTACATTGCTTGATGTTGTGGTCTATTTACATGGTCATTTTGTTACATTGGTTTGGTCTCACTCCCCCTGCCTCCGTGAGATTTTAGTTTAGTCCTTGCTAGTTCCGCACTTCTTCCTTCTCCCTGCCCCTACCGTACGTACTTCCTTGGTTCTGGACACAGTGGCTGGAGGAGAAAGATGGAGGAGCACATTGTGTGGTGATTAGGTGGTTGGACTGCTTGCCCGCTTGTGAATAAAGATTAAACTGCATTCTCAGCTCAGCCATGTGTCCCTGGTCGTCTGTTATCCGCCCGTGAAGCCAGCCCGGAGAAAACAATATAATGGCGCCCTGAACAGGGACAAGAATCTCGGCTCCACACACATGCAACAGACCAAAGAAGATCAGATAAGTAAAGCCACGATGGCCTGCCTTTCTACTTATCGAGAGGTTTCTAAAAGCCTCTACTCTTTCTTCATGAGACAGTTTCTCCATCTCTGGAACATTTTGTTATGGGCCACACTTTGGTTTCCACCCACCGCAGGCCCGCCGGAGCCTACTTGCTGCCGTGGGACATGGGGCGCTGGCTGCAGGCTCCCTCTGGGCTGCTCGGCCTCTGGGAGCAGGATGGCAGACATGGCGGGCAGGGCTGCAGCCCTTCCTGGCCCCCGCCCCTGGGCGCCTCGGCCCATGCCTTCTGCAAGGCCGGCCCGCCCACCCTCCTGCTATGAAGTCTGGGAAGATCCTGGACCACCCAGAGACCGCGGGCTCCCTGGAACCCACTGCCTGACAACGCACCCCCCGAGCAACTAAGACAGTATAGATCTAAACTCATGTTTAAAATGACATGTCTTCGTAACAAAAGTTTTTCTCCTTGTGTATTTAAGACCATGTTTATGTGTGTGTTTGAAGTTTGGTAAACATTAACTTTAAGGTTAGAAATGTAACTTTAAGGCTACATTCTTACCAGGCAAAGTTAAATGAAAAAGGTTTTCAACGTAATTCTCATAAAGGTAAAATTAACTTACATTTAAAGTCTGAGGTAAAAATTAGTTAAAAATCAATATATTTTAACTAAGTTGGTCTAAAGAACCTGCTTACACCTAGGGTGTGTCTCCATCTTGTATGGGTGTAACAAAGGGTAAAAAAAAAAGACGTTATTGATATGTAAAGCTCTCAAAAACCTTCTCAATTAGAAATGGTGGATTGCACAATGGTTATGCTAATGATTCTCATGCCTGAGGCTCTAGCAGAGGTTCTTTGCCTTACCATATTTTATTGTGCTTAAATTGGTTAAGGAGCCTTAAAATAAAATGAAAAAGACCTTCCAAATTTATAAAGATACTTAAACCAATTATAATCATCGAGTTATAATTATAGTAAACTTCTAACTTGTTACAAGTTTTATTTTATTTTTTACAAGTAAGTAAATTGCAGCTGTCAAGTTCTCTACAGAAAAGCAGAATTCCAGTGGCTGACCTTCCTCATACAATGTTTCACCCCCTGGCATTCTTCCATGGACATCTGCTTTGGAATGGCACTTCTATCGGACTCACTGGTACACCTCTTGGACACTTTGCACAAAACTACAGTAGCTTCCCTTTATACTTCTGGGTTTCTCAAAGACTGACTGCAGCCAGCTGCCTTGGGACTCTATAGGCAATACCTTCCCTCCTTGTTAGGTAATGCCCAGAGAGGCAGGAAATGCCTGTCGAGGCAAAAAAAAAAAAAAAAAAAAGCCCATAGAGGCAGGAAATGTCCTTTAGCTTGATAAAGCCTTGCCCACAGAGGCAAGAAACGCCCCCCTCAGGCCTTCCCTTGGCATTACACTGGTTCTTGTTGCTTGCTTACTTGTTCCTCCATGTTTGTGCCAGTTTCTTTTTTTTAAAAAAAATGCCTGTACGATATAGGTTTCTGTTCACCCCACACTCCTGATACTATGGTCAATTAGTTAAAAAGAAAAGGGGGAATTGTTGGTATGCTTCTAGTTCTGCTTCTGGGATCCCTTCTGTTACATTGCTTGACGTTGTGGTCTATTTACATGGTCATTCTGTTACATTGGTTTGGTCTCACTCACCCTGCCTCCGTGAGATTTTAGTTTAGTCCTTGCTAGCTCCATGCTTCTTTCTTCTCCCTGCCCCCTATCATACGTACTTCCTTGGTTCCAGATGCAGTGGCCAGAGGAGAGAGATGGAGGAGCACACTGTGTGGTGATTAGGTGGTTGGACTACTCACCCGCTTGTGAATAAAGATTAAACTGTGTTCTCAGCTCAGCCATGTGTCCCTGGTCATCTGTTACCTGCCTGTGAAGCCAGCCCAGAGAAAACAACACAGAATTATACCCCTGTTATCTTATAATTTTGCAAGTCAATATCAAGTCATTAATAAAATGAAAAAACAAAAAAATAAAGCTATAACTTCGTGTAAAAACTGAATAGGTAGCAAGAGAATGAGAGAATGAGTAACATAGACTGTCAGAAAGGCAGACCTTCAGAACTCAGGATCACAGACTTCAGGAGAACTCAGGGATCACAGATCACTAATTTTTTTTCCTTGCTTCAGAGTGATTTGATAAAGAGAATACAAACCTATTTTATTTCTTAAAGAGTCAGTGATTTCAATAAGAAGAGTGCTTAATTAAACATATCTATTCAGCTTTATAGTCTGATGAAACTAATGGCTTAAATTCACATTCAGCATCTGTTTTTTTTTTTTTTTTAGAAAATCAGCATCTATACCTTATCAAAATGAAATATCTGTATGTTTATCACACTTCCTCCAAATGCATCAGAGAATAAAAGTATGATTAAAACCCAGTATGTTTTTATTTGATGTTCTTCTATTTTAGAATGTCCGTCATGAAACTCAAAGCATTTGTCAGACTGTTCTTTTCCCTTTATTTCTCAAAGTAAGTACTGAGTGGGCAGAAGCCATTCCTATTTTATAAACACAGAAAGAAAAGCACTGAAAAGTGGTGTTCTTTGCTTAGAGTCCCATGCCAGATAACATTGATTTCTTTTACTGGGTTATCAGAAGTTGTGGTCATGTTACTTTGGCCTTTATAAGTGCTATAGCAGACTTAGCACTGCTAGGAGGTAATTTATGTATCTTTGATATTTCTGTATGTCTTGAAAACAGAGATGCAGATTGCCTTTTGCTCTGGAATGTCTTTCCAAAGTTTGTATATAGCAAACAACCTTTGCAGATGAGACAGTATTTTCCCCCAGAATAAAGGCAGAGATGCTAATTGTCCATTAAATAAGATGCAAATTCCTTAAGTGCAAGATTCCTTTCTTGAAATGCAGCCCACTACATCTGTGAGCATCCACTTGGGCCCACCCGCATTGCCTCCATGTGACTTGAAGACAAGAAAAATTGACAAAAATATGATACTTATGCTGCTTGTTGTGCCATGAGTAACAGAGTCCTTCATCTCTGACCTGAGAGTTTTTGTGACATTAGTCAGTAATCATGTAACTATGCCAGCTAACTTGTAATCTAATTAGTAAGATAAAATCTTTTTTTTAAAAAATTATTTATTATTGGGTAGAGAAAGAAATTTGAGTGGAGGAGGTAGAGACAGAGAAGGAAAGAGACAGACAGACACCTGCAACACTGCTTTGCCACTTGTGAGGCTTCCCCCTGAAGGTGAGGGATCAGGGGCTTGAACTTGGGTCCTTGCTCACTGGAATGTGTGCACTTAACCAGGTGCACCACCACCTGGCCCCTTGATAAAATATTTTTTTGTTTGTTTTTATTTTTTATTTGTAATTAATAGAAGGTTCCAAGATTGTAAGATTACAGAGTACAGTGCCACACTGCATCTATCACCAAAGTTCTGTGTCCTCATCCTCCCACTTCTCAAAGATAACTGGTTACCACCATAGTTCAGTTATAGAAACAGTTTTATTGATTTTCTTTATTCTTTCTTTCTTTCTTTTTTCCTTTCTATTTCTCCATCTCTCTTTCTTCCTTTTTTCCTTTCTTTCTCTCTGTTGTATTTCAGTTCTCTAGATGCCACATATGAATGCAATCATTTTTTAATTGTCTTTCAACTCTCTACTTATTTTGCTAAGCATAATCACCACCAGTTCTATCCATTTTGTCCCAAAGGACACAGTATTGTCTTTCTGAATGTAAAGTAGTATTTCATTGAATATATATACTACTTCTGTGATAACATGGCCATGGAAATCTCTGGTGAATCTCTGTGCACGCACGTAAGTTGAGTACTCCTCACATTCTAAATGATGGAAATCCTTTTCTCTTTGTCAGGCCAATTTCTTCCTACTTTCCTTTCTTTCCTCCCTCCCTCCCTTTCTTCTTTCTTTCTTTCCTTCCCTCCTCCCTTCCTTCCTTCTTTCTTTCCTTCCTTCCTTCCTTCCTCCCTACCTCCCTTCCTTCCTTCCATTACTTTTGTCTCCCGTTTTTCTTCTTGTCATATTTTTTCTTTCCTCTTTTCATCCTTTTTTTATAGAGCTAATAGAGGGAGGAAGGGAGAGAGAGACAGAAAAGAGAGATACCTGTTAACACTGTTCCACTTCTGGCTAGCCCCCTATCTCTCAGCCTAAGCAGATGGCTTGCACCTGGTTCTATGCACATGGTAATATGTAAACTCTATAGGGTCAGCCACCACCTGGCCCCAGGTTAACTTCTTTTTCATCATCCTTATGGTACCTTCAAGGAACTTATAGTCTTGGGAAAATAAGACCAGGGGATAAACATTTGAACTCCTAGAACAAAGGAATTCTAAGGGCATGACTTTTTCTGAAAAGAGATTGAAGAGGGAAAAATGATTTGAGAACCAAGCTTGATTTAATGTCTCAGTAAATTATCATGTAGAAATGTTATTTTTTTCCTTTTTTATATTCTCCTTGAATCCTTTACCCTAATAAAAATGGTTGACCATTTTCTGGTGCTGTTTGACCTTTTCAATGGTGTTAGACCTAGGACAATTGCCTGGTGATAGAAGTGGGGCTTAAGGAAAGAGGTGGCAGATGTAGAGAACAAGTAAAATGAAATGAAAATTTATAGATAGATGACATAGGTAGGCTTCAGCCCTTCTTGTTTTCTACAACTAAGGAGCAGTTCCTCCCTCTATGAGACTCTCAAGGTGAAACAAATGCCTGCCTAGTGCAAAATGACTGCTTAACCAACACTTTCACATTTGAAGACTATGTAAATGACAATAAAACACTGGCAGTATGTGCAGATTCTTTTGCATACTAGATTCAGAAAGGAAAATATGGTCTGTCTTGACTCTCACTGCTGTCAAGTGTTTAAATTGTCCTTCCAGCATATATTTAAAACACATTGTCATTGCAATGTTGCCAAACAGTGAGCAAGTCAATGTATCTGAGACCGCACAAATGATTGACACATTATAAGTCAAACACAGAGATATGGAACCTCATATTGCTACTTCTTTTTCCAGCTCGGAGGACTGCTGATACAGTTACTGACAGTGTGGAGAGATGTGTAATGTTAGTTCACAGGAACAGGCTGTAGAGTCAGAAGGTAGCCTTTCAACTTCTTGGTATCTTGGCACATGTTGCTTCCTTGAATGGAAGAGAACTGGGGCAAGGGACAGTGATGTTGCTAACACATTTTCAAGCAGTTGTTCTGTGTGTGTGTGTGTGTGTGTGTGTGTTTGTGCATGTGTGAGAATGTTAGAGAGTTCTTATTTGTAAATTTTAGGTTTCTTACCCTTCCCCGCTTTATTTGGGCTTGAGAAAGATGGGTCTATGTGGGATCCACCAGCAGGAACACAAAGCAAGTCAAAGTGAGCATGGGTCTCCTAGGTCACCTGGTCAGCCATGGGTGAGCAAGGTTGTTGGCCTTAATTCAACCCATTTGAAAGGTGTCTTGGGTCTGGTAGGTGGCTTACTAGGTAGAACTCATATCTCACCATGCACAAGGACCAGTGCCTGCACTGGGGAAGCTTCATGAGTGGTAGAACAGTACTACAGTGTCTCCCCTTCTCTCTCTCTGTTTCTAAGCTAAGGAAAAGAAAAAAAAAATTGCTGGAAGCTATGGAGTCATGCAGGCACTGAGCACCAGTGCTAACCCTGGTGAACAAAAAAAGGTTTCTCATAAATAATAACTAAAATTCACTTTTTCAAGTGAAATCTGTACCAGAAATGAAAATTAGAACTGAACTTTTCAATTAGAATGAAGTCCTATTTAAGCAACTGTTTAAAATACTGTAACTGTATTACTGAAATATTTTTGTACTTCTATATTGTAAATAATTGCTAAAAGCAATGCCTTTTTTTTCTCGTTCTTGTAGTCTAAAGTGTAGTTCAATGAACATTTTGACAAATGACTGAAGGAATGTATGTCAACAACTAAATGGCAGTGCCAATGAAAAAATGGCCTTTCAAATATTCTGAATCATGTCTTTAGAGGTTACTCTTTCTATGAAATTTTTCAGCTCTAATGAACACATCTTATTTTATTACATTTTTTATTTCTTTCTAATTAAGCTTATCATGGTTCACAAACCCTGAGAAAATAGCAAGGTTATCAACTGAAATGTATTTCTTGACCTCATTCCCTTAATAAGTATCCCTGGCAATGTTTTTGACTTCCCAAAAGAGTTATTACATAAATTTCATATTATTTAGTTGGAGAAAGAAGAGAACAACATGATCAATGAAATGAAGGCTTTTACATAATTAGAAAAAAAAACACCCTTTGCCTGGCACAACTTCAATCTTCTTTTTTCACCAGCTGCTAAGTCATTTTCATATCCCTAGCTGCTTTCTCCAAGTGCAAACACACCTGTTCTTCCAGTTCAGTACCCATTTTTGCTGGCTCCTTATAAGTAGAAGATGTGTGTTTTGACTTGCATCAGAGAACTGAATAATCATCTCTTTATTCTGGGATGACCGACAATAGCCCTCTTTAGCAGAGGTTGGCAGCTGAGTCATGGTCATCCTCAGAAATTTCTTCCTGTTATTATAAGCAAGTCGGTTTAGTTAGTAAAAAACAAGCAAACAAAACCAAACAAATAAACAACCCCCCACAAACAATAAGAAAAGAAACATCACTTAGGTATAATTGCAAGCCTAAATTTTTCTTTCTCTGGTCAGCTTGCTGCTGTCTCAATCTAGAAAGTCCCTCTGGCCCAGTTGTACATTGTGCAGTGGTCAGAGATTAGAATCTGGTAGGTAGTTCGGGATAACATATCCTGTACCTCCTTGTCTGTTTCAGATAAAGTGACCAACAGAATGGGTCATTAGAAGATAACTGTGGTACCTCTTACACTCACATTCCAGGAAGGAATATGAACTAATACATTAGGGCTGTAAAACACATCTGTAAGTGGCAACAAATAAAAAAAGATATAATAATCAGTGCGCTGGGTGGCAAAAATTGGGGTAACCAATTCCTGTCTACCAAGAGTGGGGAGTTATACAGTTTCAACCCTCGGCATTCTAGATGTTTTTTCTGCAGAATATTCAAGAATGACTGGTACTTTCTTCCTCCTCTTCTCCTCCTCCTCTTCCTCCTTTTTTAATTTGGAGGTGCTATAGGCTTCAACCCCATCTGATTTATAATAATTTCCACCGCAACAGAAAGAGGTTCCATTGTTCTGCTCTATATAACTTCCATCTGGTTAGTACTCCATTCATCTTAATTAGTAAAATATCATCTTTTCTGGTTCTTCCTTGCCAACAAGTCATTCAGTTCTCAAATCACTTCTTCACCTCCATCACATAGTTAAGTATTTTGCAACAGGAAAACTAACATAGCACATTCTTTTCCTGACTGGGAAATGTGAAATTGGCTATAGCAATGCTAATTAAGCAGAGTTGAACATTAGCTTTACTTTAAAGCAGCCCTCCAGAGACTTCCTAGCGCATACCCAGCGTGTCATAAAATAGGAAGCCACACTCCCTCTCAATTAGCATCTATTTATTTGGGAACAACACTAGACAGCAATAAACAGGTGCAGCCTGTTCTTTTCTCTCATATTCTGCCCAGCAGCAGCCAGACTACTGGCTTCATCATCAGCAGAAGCCTTTAGGTTATTAATAAGGTTATGTCAAACTGGCACCGCTCTCTAAGATCTTAGATATGTTCTTCAGCTTAAAGTTGAATCATGATGGTAAGTTAACTGAAGTTAACTGTTGGTATAGCTTACATTAAGAGGATGACTGACTCTTACTAAAAACGAGATTGGTTTGGTGAGAGGTGATTTTAGACAGAAAGTCAGCTATGGTAGCTGGGCATGAGACTGAATATGTCAGGTCTGTGAATCAGGCTGCTTTTAAAGACCTTTCCTGTTATTGCTTTCACACTCTCATCTGCCAGATCCAGCCCTACACCCCTTTCCTCTTGTCTCCTGGTGGCCCAGCCACTATTTTTGTCTGTTTGTTCCCCTTCCTTTGCGGAATTGTAAACCACCAGTGTATGTGTGGTGAGTAGTCAATGTCACACTGCTAGTGTAGTCTAGTATTCATGTTAGAGCCCCCAGACAAACATTTTGAAGTATGAGTTGGGTTTTCAAATGGTTTTCTTTTAGTTCTCATTTAAAAAGCTCCAGACACTAAGAATAAATGCTTTAGAACAAAGCAAAGTAACTTACAATCCATCTACTCTCCTGTGTAAAATATTAGCACCTTAGATTCTATTTAACAGTGTCAGTTTTTCCTGCTTTAAGACCTCAGTGCATTTGCAGATGCAAAGAAGTAATCTTTAAAAAAAATTATTTATTTATTTTCTCTTTTATTGCCCTTGTTTTTTTATTGTTGTTGTAGTTATTATTATCATTGTTATTGATGTCAAGGTTGGTGGATAGGACAGAGAGAAATGGAGAAAGGAGGGGAAGACAAAGATAGGGAGAGAAAGACAGTCACCTGCTGACCTGCTTCACCACTTGTGAAGTGATTCCCCTGCAGTTGGGGAGCCGGGGGCTGGAATTGGGATCCTTACACAGGTCCTTGTGCTTCACACCACATGCGCTTAACCCACTGTACTACCGCCCCAACCCTCTTTTAAAACTGTCTGGGTAAGATGATCCATACTTTTTAGCTCAAACAAGACTCATTTATTTTTCCATATATATATGCCAGAGCTAGCAATTTAATAAATAATGAAGAAGAGAGTGGGAAGAAGAAAAAAGGATCTAAGGCACATATCAATAATATCAAACTTCTAGGCCCCATCTGTTGCATAGTCCATTAGCTGAGAAATTGAAGAGAGTTCTAATAATAGTACTTGGGATTTAAATAGCAACTTTCAAACAAAGAGTTTTACTGTCACTAATCTTATTTCTTTGTACCGTATCCTTTTGGGGCAACTGTCTGGAGCAATTATTATAACCTATATTTTACAAATAGAATACAGTGGGCAGGGAGTCGGGCTGTAGCGCAGTGGGTTAAGCGCAGGTGGTACAAAGCACAAGGACCAGCATAAGGATCCCGGTTCGAACCCCGGCTCCCCACCTGCAGGGGAGTCGCTTCACAGGCGGTGAAGCAGGTCTGCAGGTGTCTGTCTTTCTCTCCTCCTCTCTGTCTTCCCCTCCTCTCTCCATTTCTCTCTGTCCTATCCAACAACGACAACAACAATAATAACTACAACAATAAAACAACAAGGGCAACAAAAGGGAATAAATAAATAAAATAAAATAAAATAAATACAGTGTGACAGGTTTTAGTTGCTTATACAAAGTCATAGTGACAGGACAGATATAGTGCATGTAACAAGTGTTAAAATTGTATTATACGTTTGTAGTGTCTACACTATTTAGATTTCTGCAGAAACAGACCCAAATGTGATGTAATGACATGAACAGCACATTTCAAAAGCTAATTGTGGGCAAAGATCAGATCCATTGCTTAAGGGAGTTCTAGCTGCATACATAGTAATGCTCTTTGTAAATGCATAATAAATGTCCTTTTCCTTGGTGAAAATACATAAAAACCTTTCTCTAACATGAATTTATTCTGTTGGTATAAATATGTATCTGTCATAACCTGAGTTTGTGTGTGTGTGTGTGTGTGTGTGTGTGTGTGTTTAGAGGTGGAATTTTAAAATTTTATTTATAAAATAAAAATATCGGTAAGGGGAGTCGGTCATAGCACAGCGGGTTTAGCACACGTGGAGCAAAGCGCAAGGACTGGCAAAAGGATCTCTGTTAGAGCCCCTGGCTCTCCACCTGCAGGGGAGTCGCTTCACAAGCTGTGAAGCAGGTCTACTGGTGTCTTTCTCTCCCCCTCTCTGTCTTCCCCTCCCCTCTCCATTTCTCTCTATCCTATCCAATAATGATGACATCAATAACAACAACAATAATAACTACAACAACAATAAAAAAACAAGGGCAACAAAAGGGAAAATAAATAAATAAATAAATAAAATTTAAAAAATATCGCTAAGACCATGGGATAAGAGGGGTACAATTCCACACAATTCCCACCACCAGAGTTCTGTATCTTAACCCCTCCCTTGAAAGCTTTCCTATTCTTTATCTCACTGGGAACATGAACCCAGGATCATTATGGGGTGCAGAAGTTGGAAAGTCTGGCTTCTATAATTGCTTATCCACTGAACATGGGCTTTGGCAGATTGATCCATACTCCCAGCCTATTTCTATCTTTCCTTAGTGGGGCAGGGTTCCAGTGAGGTGAGGTTCCTGGGTACACTGGTGAGGTTGTCTGCCTGGGGAAGCCAAGTTGGCATCAGTAGCATCTGCAACTTGGTGTCAGAGTACTGGAGGTTGACATCACAGGCTTGCTGTCTGTGGACACAGTCCAAAGTGAAATATGTCAAGGTGGTACTGGTTGCATTGATTAGGCTGAGATCAGCAGATGCAGTATCAATTGATAGGTGTTGAGAGAAGCCTCCTGAAAAATGAGCCCCATTGCTGAAGTTCCAGGACTGGGAGAAATATGGGTTTTATAGAGAATGGGAAGGGTTTCTGCTGTCTTATATTATTATAACCAAGTTATTTGGAGAATTGGTTGACTTTGAAAATCCCATTGTTAGGACTTTCAAGACTTCACCATGATTTATGCCATTTAGTGCTGTTTATATATAGCTGTAGCTAATATAGTGACACAGCCAGTTGCTTCTGGTCTCTCTGGTCTAAGATTATAGCTGATTTAATATTTCAAACAAAAAGTCATTATTAGAAATGTATTAACAATTTATGCCCACGATTAAAGACTCAATCAGTTTACCAATTTGAAACCTTAAGTGCTTCGATTAGAGGAACAGGAGGACGCAGTGGTAGTGCAGCAGCTTAAGTGCACATGGCGTGTAAAGTGCAAGGACTGGTGTAAAGATCCCAGTTTGAGCCCCCCAGCTCCCTACTTGCACGGGGGTTGCTTCTCTCCCCCCTCTGTCTTTCCATCCTCTCTTGATTTCTCTCTGTCCTATCCAACAACGACAGCAATAAGAATTATAACAACAATAATAACAATAATAAACAACAAGGGCAACAAAAGGGAAAAAAAATAGCCTCCAGGAGCAGTGGATTTGTAGTGTAGGCCCATAGCAATAACCCTGGAGGCAAAAAAAAAAAAGTAGATTAAAGGAACATATACTAAGAACTGGGGTCTATATTTCAAAAAGTTTGAGACATTTGATCTATTTTTTCCCTCTCATATTGATTAAATGGTGATTTATAAAACTATTGGTTAATAGGAGTGTATATTAATACCATTTCCATCACCAAACATCTGTGTCCCTACCCTCACCTTCTATAGTGAAGCTGAACATCTGCCTTCACTCTCGACCTAGAGTTTTTTAGTTTGGTGCCCTACTCCAAATTCAGTCAAATTCTGCTTTGCATTTCCTTTTCTGTTCTTCTTTTTCAACTTCTGTTTATGAGTGGGACCATTCTATACTAATCTTTTTCTTTCTGACTACTTAGCACTTATGGAATAGTGATTCTCAGGGTCTCTTTACCCTCTTAACAATTTTTGAGGACCCCCAAAGAGGCTTAGTTTGTATGAGTATATTAATATTTACCATACTAGCTATTATAGAAATTTAAATATATTAATTAAATTAGAAAAAGTAGCATATACTTATTGATGTAGCTTAACTATTATATAGTCACATAAAATAGAATTACTTTTAAAACAAAAATTATTAAGTATATTGGCATTCTTTTAAATTTTTACTAATCTCCCTTTTTTATGCTTAATAGGAGACAGCTGTATTCTCATGCCTGTTCTTGAGTCCAATCTGTTGTGAAATGTTGTTTTGGTTGAAGTGTATGTTTAAAATTCCAGTCTTAACACAGCTATGTATCTGGAAAAAGAAGTATCTCATGTACCCTCTGAGAACTCATAGTCATAGAATGGCTTTTAGCTTAGAATGTCACGACTGTAATTTCAGGTAAAGTGCTGGTGATTTTAAGGATTGTCACATTGGTTTATATCTCTCATAATTATGGGCATCTATTAAGTTAAACTTAGCAATGCAACTCAACTTTGACTTTCAGCAGTTTTTTTGTTTTTGGACAATTTGGAAAATGACTTTTAAATCTTTGAATATAGAAAATGTAGCAGGTGGTAGAAATGTACACACTAAAACTCATATTTTTACTTTATTCTCTATAGCTGATTTTATAGTGCTCTGGAGACCTCATTTCCCATTGATGGAAGAACATGTTGATTGTGCCAATAAAATATATACATTCATCTTTACACATTCAAAACTGTTTTATTTTTGATAAACACTCACTTCCCCAATATCTCTTTACAGAGGTTAATTTAAGGGAAAGTATAATTCAGGATAGTACTTCATTGTGTCTACAGACTACATTTTGTTTATTCATTCATAAGTTGTTAGACATCTGGGTTGCTTCCACTACTTGGCTATTATGAATAATACTATTATGGACACAAATGTGCAAAATCATTTTCAATTATTTTGTATATTTTGGATGAGGAATTTCTGGACAAATGGTCCCTCTATTTTTACTTTTCTGAAGACCCTCCATACTGTTTGCTGTAGCAGCTAAATTATTTTACAAACCCACCAAATGGTACACAGAGTTTTAACTTCCTCATATCCTTGTCAACACTTGCTATTTCATGTTTTTTTTTTTTTTAAGTAACCATTTTAGTGGGTGTGAGATGATAGCTCATTGAGATTTTAATTTGTAATTTTCTTTTTTAAACTATTTTTTCTTTAAATTTTTTATTATCTTTATTTTTTGGGTAGAGAGTCAGAAATTGAGAGGGGATGGGGGATAAAGAGGGAGAGAGACAGAGAGAAACCTGCAGCACTACTTCACTACTTGCAAAGCTTTCCCCCTGCAGGTGGGGACTGGGGGCTCTAACCTGGGTTCTTGAGCATTGTAACATGTGACTCAACCTGGTGCACTACCACCTGGTTGCAATTTTCTAGTGATTAGTGAGTTTGTGAATCTTTTCATAGCTGACGATTTTCATGTCCTATGAGAGGTGTCTAAGTCCTCTATATTTCTCTTCTTTTTGCTGACATATATTCTTTTTGTGGATTGTGAAAGAAGTCTCCCTTTCTTGGGTCAGGAAAATCCTACAACTAATAGTTCTGTCACTTGTACTCTATGGTGCTTATAAAACTCTATTTCTAGTCTTTTATGGTTGGCTCTTGATAAATAAAATTCAACCTCACAAGTAAAGACTGATACTTGTAAGTCAAAATAACTTGTTTTAGACTATTATCTTTAATTTTTAAAAAATTTTCTTATTTGGGGATTAATGTTTTACAGTTGACAGCAAATACAATAGTTTGTACATGTATAACATTTCTCAGTTTACCACACAACAATACAACCCCCACTAGGTCCTCTGACATCCAGTTCCAGGACCTTAACTTCCCCCCACCCCCACCTATCCCAGAGTCATTTAATTTGGTGCAATACACAAACTCCTATACAAGTTCTGCTTTGTGTTTTTCTCTTCTGATCTTGTTTTGCAACTTCTGCCTATGTGTGAGATCATCCCATATTCATTCTTCTGTTTCTGACTTATCTCAATTAACATGATTTCTCCAAGGCCATCCAAGATGGGCTGAAAACAGTGAAATCACCATTTTTAATAGCTGAGTAGTATTCCATTGTGTATATATACCACAACTTGCTTATTGGACACCTGGGTGTCTTCCAGGTTTTTGCTATTACAAATTGTGCTGCTATGAACGTATACACAGTTATTTTTGGATGGCTGTGTTTGGTTCCTCAGGACATGTCACAGTAGAGGAATTGCGGGATCACAGGGTAGGTCCATTTCTAACCTTCTGAGAGTTCTCCAGACTACTTTCCACAGGGGTTTAACCAATTTACATTTCCATCAGCAGTGCAGGAGGGTTCCTTTGTCCCCACAAACCTTCCATTATTTGTTGCTGCTACCTTTTCTGATGTATGTCATTCTCACAGGAGTGAAGTGGTATCTCATTGTCTTTATTTGCATTTCTCTGATAATTAATGACTTGGAGCATTTTTTCCACATGTTTGTTGGCCTTTCAGATCTCTTTAATGGTGAATATTCTGTTCATATTCTCTCCCCATTTTTGGACGAGGTAATTTCTTTTCTTGTTGTTGAGTTTGGCAAGCTCTTTATATATTTTGGTTATTAGCTTCTTTTCTGATGTGTGGCATATAAAGATCTTCTCCCATCCTCTGTTTGGGTAGTGGTTTCTTTTACTGTTCAGAAGCCTTTTAATTTGATATATTCTTATTGGTTTATTTTTGTCTTGGTCTTCCTTGTAGTTAGTTTCTTTTCATTGAAGATGCCATTAAAATTTATATGGGAAAGTGTTCTGCCAATATTTTCCTCTAAGTGTCTGGTAGTTTCTGGTTACCATCCAAGTCATTGATCCACTTGGAATTTACTTTTGCATTTGGTCAAATATAGTGGTTCAGTTTCATTCTTCTGCATGTTTCAACCAATTTTTTCCAACACTGTTAGTTGAAGAGCCTCTCCTTTCCCCATTTAATAGTCTGGGTACCTTTGTCAAAGATTAGATGCCCATAGGGATGGGAGCTTACTTGTGGGGTCTCAGTTCTATTCCACTGGTCAGTGTATCTATTTATGTTTTAGTACCAAGCATTTTTTTTTATCACAATGGCCCTATAATAATAAAATTTGAGACCTGGGAGTGATCTGTTCTTTCTTCTCAAGATAGTTTTGGCAATTCTAGATCTTTTCTGGTTCCAGATAAACATTGGTAGCATTTTTTCTATTCTCCTAAAAATGTGGTTGGGATCTTGATGGGGATAGCATTAAATTTGTATATGGCTCTGGATAGTATGTTCATTTTGATGATATTAATTCTTCTAACCCATAAACATGGAATGTCTTTCCACTTCTTTGTGTCTTTTCCTATTTCCTTGAACAGTGACTTATAATTTTCAGTACACAAGTCTTTTACTTCTTTGGTTAGGCTTACCTCTAGATATTTTATTGTTTTTGTTGCCATAGTAAAGAGAATTGATTTCTGGATTTCTTCCAACTTAGTGTTTGCATAAAGGAATGCCACAGACTTTTTAATGTAAATTTTGTAGCCGGATACCTTAATATATTACCTAGTAACTTCCAAAAGTTCAAAAGCTTCCTGCTGGATTCTTTAGGGTTTTCTGTTTACTATCATATCATCTGCAAATAGGGAGAGTTTGACTTCTCTTCCAATCTTTTTGCCTTTAGTTCCTTGCTCCTGCCTCATTGCTATGGCAAAAACTTCCAACACTATGTTGAATAGTAATGGTGATAGTGGACAGCCCTGTCTAGTACCTGATCTGAGGGGAAATGCTTCCAGTTTTTAATCATTGAGTATGATGTTGGCTATAGGTTTGCTATATATGGACTCCACTATCTTAAGGAATGTTCCATCTATTCTCACTTTTTGTAGCATTTTGATCACAAAGGGATGTTGTATTTTGTCAAAGGTTTTCTCTGCATCTATTGATATAACCATATGGTTTTTTGGTCTGCATTTATTGATGTGGTGGATCACATTGATTGATGTATATTACACTAACCTTGCATCCCTGAGATACACCCCACTTAGTCATGATGAAAAATCTTTTTAATATACTGTTGTATCTGGTTGTCAATATTTTAGCGTCTATGTTCATCACAGATATTGGTCTATAGCTTTTTTGTTTGTTTGTTTGTTTTGTGCCTCCAGGATTATTGCCGGGACTTGGTGCTTGCACCATGAGTCCACTGCTTCTGGAGGCTATTTTTTCCTCTTTTGTTGCCCTTGTTTTTTTTATTGTGGTTGTAGTTATTATTATTGTTGTTGTTATTGGATAGGACAGAGAAATTGAAGGAAGGGAAGACAGAAAGGGAGAGAGAAAATAGACACTTGCAGACCTGTATCATCACTTGTGAAGCAGTCCTTCCCTGTAGGTGGGTAGGCTGGGGTTGGAACTGGGATCCTTAACACTAGTCTTTGCAATTTGTGCCATGTGTAGTTAACTTGCTGTACTACTGCCTGCCCCCCCTAGTTTTCTTTTTTTTTTTTTGTTGTATCCCTGTCTGCTTTTGGTAGCAGGGTGATGTCAGCTTCATAGAAGCTGGAAGGGAATATTTCTGTGTCTTCAATCTTTTGGAAGAGTTTTAAAAGTAGAGGTATTAACTCTTCCTTGAAGGTTTTATAGAATTCACTTTTAAAGCCATCTGGTACAGGACTTTTATTCTTGGGAAGGTTTTTGATAACTATTTCAATTTCTTTGGCTATGATTGGCCTGCTCATATTTTATAGTTCTTCTTTATTTAATTTTGGAGGTTTGTAGGTATCTAGGAACTCATCCATTTCTTCCAGGTTCTCTAGCTTGGTGGCATATAGTTGTTCAAAGAAGCCTCACATGATATGTTGAATTTCTGTAGTGTCTGCTGTGATATTTGCTCTTTCATTTATAATCCTGTTTATGTGAGTCTTCTCCCTTTTTTGTTTTGTGAGTCTGGCTATAGCTATGTTGATTTTATTTACTCTTTCGAAGAACCAACATTTAGGTTGGTTGATGTTTTGTATGTTTTTCTTTATTTTCAATTTTATTTAATTCTGCCCTAAGTTTAGTCATTTCAGTCTTTCTGGCTGCTTCAAGATTCATTTGTTCTTCTTTTTCCAAGTCTTTAAGGTGTGCACTCAGGTTGTTTATTTGAGCTTTTTCTTGTTTCCTAATATGCGATTAAATGGCTATGAACTTCCCTCTCCCTATTTCACTCAACATGATAACATGATTTTTTCAAGATCCATCCAAGATCGGCTGAAAATGGTGAAGTCACCATTTTTTTTTTTTTACAGCTGAGTAGTATTCCATTGTGTATATAGACCACAACTTGCTCAGCCACTAATCTGTTGTTGGACACCTTGGTTGCTTCCAGGTTTTGGCTATTACAAATTGTGCTGCCAAGAACATATGTCTACATAGATCTTTTTGGATGGATATGTTGGGTTCCTTAGGATATATCCCCAGGAGAGGAATTGCAGGATCATAGGGTAGGTCCATTTGTAGCCTTCTGAGAGTTCTCCAGATTGTTCTCCACAGAGGTTGGACCAATTGACATTCCCACCAGCAGTGTAGGAGGGTTCCTTTGACCCCACACCCTCTCCAACAATTGCTGCTGTTACCTTTTCTAATGTATGACATTCTCACAGGAGTGAAGTGGTATCTCGTTGTTGTCTTTATTTGCATTTCTCTGACAGTCAGAGACTTGGAGCACTTTTTCATGTGTTTCTCGGCCTTTTGGATCTCTTCTGTGGTGAATATTCTGTCCTAGTCCTCCCCCCATTTTTGGATGGGGTTATTTGTTGTCTTGTTGTTGAGTTTGGCAAGCTCTTTATATATGTTGGTTATTAACCTCTTGTCTGATGTATGGCATGTAAAGATCTTCTCCCATTTCTTGAGGGGGTCTCTTGGTTTGGGTAGTGGTTTCTTTTGCTGTGAAGAAGCTTCTTAATTTGATGTAGTCCCATAGGTTTATACTTGCCTTAGTCTTCTTTGTAATTGGATTCGTTTCATTGAAGATGTCTTTAAAATTTATTCGGAAAAGAGTTCTGCCAATATTTTCTTCAAAGTGTCTGATAGTTTGTGGTCTAACATCCAAGTCCTTGACCCACTTGGAATTTACTTTAGTATTTGGTGAAATACAGTGGTTCAGTTTCCTTCTTCTGCATGTTTCAACCCATTTTTTCCAACACCATTTGTTGAAGAGACTCTGCTTTCCCCATTTAATAGTCTGAGACCCTTTGTCAAAGATTAGATGTCCATAGGTGTGGGGGCTCACTTCTGGGCTCTCAATTCTATTCCACTGGTCAGTGTGTCTATCTATTCATGTTCCAGTACCAAGCAGTTTTGATGACAATGGCCCTATAATAATACAATTTGAGATCTGGGAGTATGATGCCTCCAGTTGTGTTCTTTCTTCTCAAGATAGCTTTGGCACTTCTAGGTCTTTTCTGGTTCCAGATAAACATTTGTAGCATTTGTTCTATTCTCCTAAAAATGTGCTTGGGATCTTGATGGGGATAGCATTAAATTTATAGATGGCTCTGGGTAGTATATTCATTTTGATGATGTTAAACATGAACATGGAATATCTTTCCACTTCTTTGTGTCTTTTTCAATTTTCTTGAGTAGTGACTCATAATTTTCAGTATACAAGTCTTTCACTTTTTTTGTTAGGTTTACTCCTAGATATTTTATTGTTTTGTTGCTATAGTAAAAGGAATTGATTTCTGGATTTCAATTTCTTCTAGCTTAGTGTTTACATAGAGGGATGCAACTGACTTTTGAATCTTAATTTTGTAGCCTGACACCTTACTGTATTGACCGATGATTTCCAAAAGCTTTTGCTGGATTCCTTAGGGTTTTCTATGTATACTATCATATCATCTGCAAATAGGGAGAGTTTGACTTCTTCTCTTCCAATCTGTATCCCTTTAATTCCTTGCTCCTGGCTGACTGCTATGGCAAGAACTTCCAACACTATGTTGAATAGTAATGGTGATAGTGGGTAGCCCTGTCTAGTACCTGATCTGAGTGGAAATGCTTCCAGTTTTTCACCATTGAGTATGATGTTGGCTATAGGTTTGCTATATATAGACTCCACTATCTTGAAGAATTTTCCATCTATTCCCATTTTTTGTAGTGTTTTGATCATAAAGGGATGTTGTATTCTGTCAAAGGCTTTCTCTGCATCTATTGATATGACCATGTGGTTTTTGGTCTTACTTTTGTTGATGTGGTGGATCACATTGATTGATTTATGTATATTAAACCTACTTTGCATGCCTGGGATGAACCCCACTTGGTCATGATGAACAATCTTTTTAATATACTGCTGTGTCCTGTTGGCTAGAATTTTGTTCAATATTTTAGCATCTATGTTCATGGGAGATATTGGTCTGTAGTCAGAGTGATGTTAGCTTCATAGAAGCTGGCAGGGAGTATTCCAGTGTCTTCAATCTTCTGGAAGACTTTTGAAAGTAGAGGTGTTAGTTCTTCTTTGAAGGTTTTGTAGAATTCATTTGTAAAACCATCTGGTCCAGGACTTTTATTTTTGGGGAGATTTTTGATAACCGTTTCAATTTCATTGTCTGTGATGAGCCTGTTCATGTTATCCACTTCCTCTTTACTTAGATTTGGAAGTTGGTAGGTAGAAATCGTCCATTTCTTCCAGGTTCTCTAGCTTGGTGGCATATAGTTGTTCATAGAAGCCTCACATGATATGTTGAATTTCTGTGGTGTCTGTTGTGATACCTCCTCTTTCGAATGAAATAGTGAATCTATCTGATTTATTTGGGTCATCTCCCTTTTTTGTTTTGTAAGTCTGGCTAAAGGATTGTTGATTTTGTTCACTCTTTCGAAGAACCAACATTTACTTTCGTTGATCTTTTGTATGGTTTTCCTATTCTCAATGTTATTTATTTCTGCTCTAACTTTAGTGATTTCTGTCCTTCTGGTTGTTTTAGGGTTTCTTTGTTCTTCTTCTTCTAGGTCTTTAAGTTGTGCAATCAGGCTATTTATTTGTGCTTTTTCCTGTTTCCTAATGTGTGCTTGTATAGCTATGGAATTCCCTCTCAGTACTGCCTTACCTGTGTCCCAAATATTTTGATATCTTGTGTCTTCATTTCATTGAAGTCTTGAAACATTTTTATTTCTTCCTTGATTTCCTCTTTGACCCAGAGGTTGTTAAGAACTGTACTGTTGAGCTTCCACATTTTGGGACTGTTACTACTCTTTTGTTGATTGTTAAGTGTTAGTTTAATTCCACTGTGGTCTGAGAAGATGCTTGGGATGATTTCAGTGCTCTTGAATTTGCTGATGGCTGTCTTTGTGGCCTAACATATGGTCTATCCTTGAGAATGACCCATGTGGATTTGAGTAAAATGTGTATTCCAGTTTCTTGGGATGGATGACTCTGAAAATGTCCAACAGTTCTAGTTTATCTATGTCTTCATTTATCTCCCTTATGTCTTTATTGATTTTCTGCCTGCATGATCTGTCAAGTTGAGAGAGTGGGGTATTGAAGTCCCCTACTATGACTGTGTTGCTGTGAATATATCGTTGTAGCTCTTTCAGTAGACATTTGATGTATTTAGATGGCTTCTCATTAGGTGCATAGATGTTAATGATTGTTAAGTCCTCTTGGTTGACTGATGCTCTGAGCATTAAGTAATGTCCATTCCTATCTTTTTAAATCTTATTTATTTTAAAATCTATCATGTCAGATATGAGATTAGCTGTTCCTGCCCTTTTTTGTGGGCCATTGGCTTGTATGATAGTTTTCCATCCTTTCACTTTAAGTCTGTGTTTGTCTTGTTGAGTTAGGTGGGTTTCCTGTAGATAGCATATTGTTGGGTTATATTTTCTGATCCATATTCCTACTCTGTGCCTTTTAATAGGTGAATTCAGGCTATTGACATTTATTGATATCATAGATTGAAGATATTTTAATGCCATTCTTGTAGAGTTTTAGAGTGTTCTCATATATGTCCTACTTATGATGGTCTAACTGTTTATAGAAGATCTTTCAGAACTTCTTTCAGGGCAGGCTTGGTGATGGTTGATTCCTTCAACTGTTGCTTGTCTGAGAAGGTTTTGATGCTTCCATCTAGTCTGAATGACAGTCTAGTAGGATATAGTATTCTTGGTTGAAAGCCTTTCTCATTGAGCAATCGATAGATAGATATCTTGTCATTCTCTTCTGGCCTGTAGTGTTTGTGTGGAGAAGTCTGCTGCTAATCTTATGGGTTTTCCTCTGTAGGTGACTCTTTGTTTTTCTCTTGCAGCCTTCAGGATCCTTTCTTTACCCTTATTCCTTTCATTCCAAATGGGATGCATCTTGGTGTCTTTAAGTCTGGGTTAATTCTGCTTGGGACCCTCTGGGCTTCTTGAATCTTTATGTCTTTGATGTTGTCTAGACTAGAGAAGTTTTCAGCTATTATGGTCTGAAGAATGCTTTCTTCCTCTCCCTCTCTTTCTTCCTCTGGTAAACCAATAATCTGTATATTGTTTCTTTTGAAGTCATCCCATAGGTCTCTGTTGTTTTCAGCATTTCTTAATCTCTTTTTGAGATCTCTTACTTCTTTTGTAGTTGTCTCTAATTCGTCCTCGATCTTGCTAATTCTGTCTTCAGTCTCATTGATTCTATTCTCTCTGCCCTCTACTGTTTTCTGGAGTTCATCTATTTTGTTACCCTGTTCTGATACTGTTTTAGCTTGTTCAGCTAGTTGTGTTCTTAGCTCAGCTATTTCAGCTTTCAGCTCTCTAATAACCTTGAGATAGTGTTTTCTTACAGAATCTCATTTGTTGTTCCTGTATTTCTGACTACAATTCTTTCAAACTCTTTACTCATTCCTGTGATTTTTTTCCTTAGCTAATGTTTTGATGTTGAACTCGTTATTTTGTGCTTCACCCTTTGGCGGGCTTTTAGCAGGACTTTTGTCCTGGTTAGTTTCTCCAATATTTCTTCTTGTTGGTTTACCCATTTTATATATTATGCTATGAGTTACCTCTCTTAGTACTTTTCAAATTACTGATCACTATTTCCTGGATTGACTTGTGTCTAAATAAGGCAATTAAAGGGTTCACAGTGGTTGAAGTTAACAGTTGTTTCAATAGTCTTTTAATCCCTGAGTTGGAGCTCAGTGATTTAAAAGCCTCTTTTTTTTTTTCTTTTTTATTTTCTGTAGGCTATGGGAGCCTGAGGGCTTCTAAACTATAAGTAGGCTTCTTAGCTTAATCACTCACTCCTGACCAAGAGATATAGCAGGGTGTGGCAGAGATCGTCCAGCGGTTATGCAAAGAGACATTCACAGCCCCACAGCTATGCCAACGAGGTATAGGTCTTCTCCTGAGTTTCCTGGTTAGATCCCTGTCCCCAGGTGTCCCTCCCTGCTGCTGCTCCAGATTCTGAGGGCAGTAGCAATGGAGACTCAGAGTTGCACTTGGTGAGTCTCTGGGGAGTCCTCTCCTCCCTTCAGCTGTCCCTTTGTTGGTGGAACAGACTGGAGGTGGTGTCTCAACTGGTAAACCGCCGGACTGTTACCAGCCACTTTGTCTCTCCCTAGGCTTCTCTCTGTCACCAGCCATGTGTGTTTGCACTCACGGTTGATTTGGTGGGTTCCTGTAGTCATTTTAGTCCTGTCTTGTTTCAGTCCCAGGTGCTTTCCTTTGGTATTTCTAGTTGATCCGGGAGAGGAGAGGAGAGAAACAGATCTGCTGCTGCTCGTAGCCCCGCCTCTGGCATTCCATAAGTTTATTTATTTTTATTTATTTTTTATTTAAGAAAGGATTAATTAACAAAACCATAGGGTAGGAGGGATACAATTCCATACAATTCCCACCACCCAATCTCCATTTCCCACCCCCTCCCCTGATAGCTTTCCCATTCTCTATCCCTCTGGGAGCATGAACCCAGGGTCATTGTGGGTTGCAGAAGGTAGAAGGTCTGGCTTCTTTAATTGCTTCCCCGCTGAACATGGGCGTTGACTGGTCGGTCCATACTCCCAGTCTGCCTCTCTCTTTCCCTAGTAGGGTGGGTCTCTGGGGAAGCATTCCATAAGTTTTTAACCAGTCATCTGTGGATGGACATTTTGGCTGCTTCTAAATTTTTGCTATTGTAGATATGCAGCTATGAACATTGGTATGCATATATCCCTTCGAATTAGTGATATTATCTCTTTTGTATAAATGCCTAGGAGTGGGATTGCTGAATCATAATGTATTTCCATCTATATTTGCTTAAGGATTCTCCATACTGTTTTCCATATTGTACCATTTTGCATTCCCACCAGCAGTGTATTAGAGTTCCTTTCCACATACTTTCCAACATTTATCTTCTGTTTTGTTGATGAAGTCCATTCTTGCAGGTGTGAGGTGGTATCTCATTGTGGTTTTAATTTGCATTTCTCTGGAGATGAGTGAATTAGAGCATTTCTGCATATGTCTGTGGGCCATGTGTATCTCTTCTTTGGAGAACTGTTTATGCATGTCCTGTTGCCCACTTTTTTAGTGGGTTGTTACTTTCCTTTTAGTTGAGCTGAATGAGTTCTTTATAAATGTTTGATATCAAGTGCTTATCTGAAGTATGATGTGCAAATATGTTCTCTCATTTGCTAGGTTTCCTGTTTATCTTTATGGAGGTTTTTTTCTTCTTTTTTGATGTATGGAAGCTTTTTAATTTGATATAGTCCCACTTGTTCAGTTTTGCTTTTGCTTCCCTTGCTCATGGGGTGAAGTCTCCAAATATGTCTTTAGTGTTAATGTCATGAAATGTTTCACCAATATGTTCTTCTATGTATTTTATACTTTCATGTCTGATATACAGATCTTTGATCCATTTTCAGTTAATTTTGATGTATGGTGTTAATTGGTGGTCTAGTTTAATTTTTCTACATGTGGCTCTCCAAATCTGCCAACACCATTTGTTAAAGAGATTTTCTTTTCCCCATTGGTCATATTTGGTCCTTTTGTCATGTATGAGGTGTCTGTACATGTATGGATTGAGTTCTGGGCTCTCTAAGCCTCCCATAATATGTTGAATTTCTGTGGTGTGTGTTGTGAATTTTTCACCTTCCTTTACGATCCAATTTATTGGGGTCTTCTTTTTTTTTGTTTTGTGAGTCTGGCTAAAGGTTTTTGATTTTGTTTACTCTCTCAAAGAACCAACATTTAGCTTCATTGATCTTTTTTATGGTTTTATTATTTTCAATGTTATTTATGTCTGCCCTAACTTTATTTATTTATTTATTTATTTATTTCAATCTTTCTCATTGCTTTAGCATTCCTTTTTTGTTCTTCTTCTAAGTCTTTAAGGTATGCAATCAAGTTGTTTATTTGAGCTTTTCCTTGTTTCTGAATATGTGATTGAATGGCTATGAACTTCTCATTAAATACTGTCTTAGCTGTGTCCCAAATATTTTGATAGCTTGTTTCTTCATTTTCATTGAACTCTCAAAACATTTTTTTTTCTTCCTTAATTTCCTCTTTCACCCAGTAGTTCTTAAGTAGTGTACAGTTAAGTTTCCATATTTTGGAACTTTCACTAATTTTTTGTTTATTGTTTAGCATAAATTTAATTCCACTGTGGTCTGAGAAGATACTTGGGATGATTTCAGTGCTCTTGAATTTGTTGACACTGTCTTTGTAGCCTAACATATGGTCTATCCTTGAGAATGACTCATGTGAACTTGAATAGAACATTTATTCCAGTTCTTTTGGGTGAATGACTCTGAAAATGTCCAATATTTTTAGTTTATTTATCTCTTCATTTATTTCCCTCGTTTCTTTATTGAGTTTTTGCCTGGGTGATCTGTTAATTTGAGAGAGTGGGATGTTGAAGTCCCGTATTATTACTGTGTTGCTGTTAATATATTGCTGTAGCTCTTTCAGTAGATGTTTGATGTATTTAGATAGCCTCTCATTGGGTTCATGTTATTAATTATTAAGTCCTCTTGGTTGACTGATCCTCTGAGCCTTAATTAATAACCATCCCTATCTATTAAAATTTTTTTATTTTAAAGTCTATTGTGTCAGATATGATAGTAGATGTTCCTGCCCCCTTTGTGTGGTCAATCTTGTTGAGTTAGGTGGGATTCCTGCAGACAACATCTGGTTGTGTTGTGTTTTGTGACCCATCTTCTTACTCTGTGTCTTTAAATGAGTGAATTCAGGCCATTGACATTTATTGATATAGAATGAAGATATTTTAATGCCTTCACTGTAGAATTTTAGTGTGTTTTATGGCATGTTCAAGGTGATCTGATTGTTTATAGGAGACCTTTCAGAACTTTCAGAACTTTCTTCAGGCAGTTGATAGTTGATTCCTTTAACTGTTCCTGTCTGAGGAGCTTTTTTGCCTCCATCTACTCTGAATGATGATCTAGCAGGATACAGTAGCCTTGGTTGCAAACCTTTCTCATTGAGCACTCAGTAGATATCTTGCCGTTCTCTTCTGGCCTTTAGTGTTTGTGTGGAGGAATCTGCTGCTAATCATATGGGGTTTCCTCTGTAAGTGACTGTTTTTCTTACAGCCTTCAGAATCCTTTCTTTCTCCTTATTATTTTTCATTCTAAAAATTATGTATCTTAGAGTCTTTATGTCTGAGTTAATTTTGTTTGGGACCCTCGGGGCTTCTTGAATTTTTATGTCTTTTATGTTGTCTAGATTAGGGAAGTTGTCATTTGTTATGTCCTGTAGAATGCTTTCTTCCCCTCCCTCTCTTTCTTCCTCTGGTAGGCCTATAATACTTATATTATTTCTTTTGAAACCATCCCATATGTCTCTCTTGTTGTTTCCAGTGTTTCTTAATATTTTTTGAGATCTTTTACTTCTTCATTAGTTTTCTCCAATTCATTCCCAATTTTGCTAATTCACTTTCTACCTCATTTATTCTATTCTCTCTCTCCTCTGCTGTTTTCTGTAGCACAGCTATTTTGTTATTCTGTTCTGATACTGTATTAGCTTGTTCAGCTCATTGTGCTCTTAGCTCAGCTATTTCAGCTTTTAGCTCTCTAATTACCTTGAGATAATTATTGTTTTCTTTAAAAGTCTCATTTGTTGTTTCCACATTTCTGATGACATTTCTTTCAAACTCTTTCCTCACTTCTATCACTGATGTCTCAGTTAGAGTTTGGATGTTGTCTTCATTCTTACGTGCTTCTACCTTTGGTTTTTTTTTTTTTTTTTTTTTTTTTTTTAATCTGGGCTTTCTTCCTGGTTCACTTATCCAATGTTTCTTCTTGGTTTAACCATTCATTGTATATAGTGTGTTATGAGGTCCCTCTCTGTACTTTTCAATTCACTGATCACTCTTGCCTGGATTAACTTGTGTCTAAGTAAGGTTCTTAAAGAGTTCACAGTTGTGGAAATTAACAGTTTTTTTCAATGTTATTTCAATCCTATTTTTTATTTAGTGACTTATTAGTGGTTTTTAGTGTCACCCCCCCGTCCAACTCTAACCAAGTATTCCTCATATGTTTTTTTCTCACCTGATATTTTAAAATTTTTATTATCATTAATTTTGATTTAATAATGACTAAAAAATTGTAGGATAAAAGAGGTACAATTTTATATAATTCCCGCAACCAAAGTTGCATATCCCATCCCCTCCACTGAAAGGTTCCCTGTCCTTTACCCTTCTGGGAGTATTGAACAAAGATATTTATGGGGTGCAGAAGCTGAGAGGTCTGGCTTCTGTATTTGCTTTTCTGCTGGACATGGGTGTTGACAGGTTAGCCCAAACCTCCAGCCCATTTCTATCTTTAACTCTTGGGGTAGGGTTCTGGGGGGGGGGGTTTGGGGGGTGGGGTCCAACTTCACACATTGGTGAAGTTGTCTGCTCAGGAAAGTCAGTTTGGTGTCAAGGTAGCATCTGCAACTTGGTGGCTGAAAAGAATGAGGATATAAAGAACAAATTGTTTAATAATTAGGAACATATAGGTAAGAATATAGCATATTTGGGGTTTTCATGTTGGAAAAAGCTAGGTAGTCTATTTTAGGTATATTCCGAAGGGCCCATGACTTTACTAATTTTTGCCTGAGCCTGAAAGCTAATATGCAGGCATCCATATGTTAGGGCAAATTACATACCTTGAAGTAAAAGTGCTCAATTACCTTCAGTGATTCAATAAGCACAGCAAGCAAGTAGAAAGACCTAAAAAAGACACCATAAAGTACTTAATAAAATATTTTTACTTAGACCTTGGCACCCTCCTTCCTATTTCAGCTCCTTTGATCACTCTAAATCTAACCTTGTCCAATAAAGTAAGGACAACATAAGCTGGATAAAGGCACAAGAGACTGGTACACTTTTACTGATGGCCTCTTTTGTTCATTACCAGGCCACCCCATCTTCTGGGGCCCTACTCAGGGAATCCTTTGATTACCACATAGATCTGATGGGTTTAGACCTCTATCTGATCCCTTTCTCCACCATTACTGGTAATCTCCATCATGAACAACATCATAAACATTCATGTGCCCCTCTACAAGACTTTGCCCTCAATGTAGAACAACAATGATAGGGACTGCCCTATTCTCCAAAGGGAGGCTGGCTCAACATATTCTGCCAGTTGAGGAAGACTGATTCTGAAATGAGTATAGCCTAGAATATTCCTAGCTATGACCATGGAATGTGAGTTCAGACTGATAGGGGTGCAGAGGTTATACAGACTCCTGTACTAAATATGAATAGACATGGGTCCCAAGTCAAATCAATGGGGTTTACAGTTTACAGTGCTTATATACTTTCCCCATATTTGGGAACTACTCCCTGCCCTGATCTAGCTTTCTAGTCCTGTTCTCAACTCTGACACGATCTTCCCAGACAATACTATTATCCCACCTGCATATTAACTGATATTTTAAACTTTTAATCAGGAAAATGAAAAGGCAGCACTGCCCTGTAGCATGCTTTCTCATTATTTTGCAGCACTATTCACTTAAAGCCTTCATATCTCACCTCTATACAGATGAATGCAAGGCTCATAGAACAGGGAGAAAGAAAAAGAAAATGAAAAGGCATGCAGAGAAGTATGTGGGTCATCTGGGAAGTGATGGCTGACCTCATGTAGAAGTAGATGCCTATTTTTATTCATTGTTCTATGGTACTGTCTTCACTGCCTTTGCAAGCTTCATCCATACCTACTACAACTTCTGAGTGTCCTTCTACATTTCTCTTTCCTCCTAGACAAGGGAAACTGCACCTGAGTTTCTTAGGTGTCCTACAGACACTCCTTTCTCTCAAAAAACAAAGGTTTCTGGTCACAAAAGTTCTGGGTCTCTGTAGAACTGGGGCCCAGATTTTCCTAGGTTACCCCTCCAACACTTCTCCTAGGAGCATGGACCAAAATTCCCCTTGTGGTGCAGAAGGAAGTTTATTATCACCTGTATTTTTTTTCTCTGCTAGAAAAAAAAATAAAATGCTCTGGGAGGTGGCGCAGTGGCTAAAGCACTGGACTCTCACCCATGGGGTCCCGAGTTCAATCCCTGGCAGCATATGTGTGATGTTTGGTTCTTTCTCTTTCTCTTGTCTTTCTCATTAATGAATAAATAAAATCTTTAAAAAATAATTTCTTCTCTGTTGGATATGTACATTGGGTGATAACTCCATCCCTTGAGCCTGTCTCTCTTTCCCTAGCAGGTAGGACTCTAGAGAAATGAGTTTCTGGGACATGCTGGAAAGTTCATCTATCTAGGAAGGTCAAGATGGGATTATTATTTTGCATCTTTTTGGTTGAAAGTCAATAAGGTATAAAACAGGAAAAAATGTTTAATAACCAGGGACTAAAGAATAGGAATTGAAACAATGAGAATAGGGACCCCAGGGTGGAAAGAAGCCAGGATGTCTATGTTAGGTATGTTTCTAGGAGCCCAGGACTCTAGAAATCTTTGCTTGAATTGGTAGCCAACATGAAAGTAGACTAGACGTATTGTCCGGGAGGTTGTGTCAATGAAGAATAGAAATTGAAAGATGGTTAGGGAAGAGAGTGGCTCTATTTTTTAAAGTTTGAACTAAAAAAAATATAAATACAATGAACTGTTTACCACATTGATCTAACCCAGGGCCCATGCACAATACTATTTTTTTAAAATTGCAAAGTACTATTTATTTTAATATTTAAGCTGTAAGTTCTTTAGTCATACTGTTGATGGATGTTTAAGTTGTTTATGTTCTGGTTATTGTGACTAGTACATTTATGGATATAGTGGTGCATATTTCCCTTTTAATTATTGTTTTTATGTTCTTTGGATAAATGTCCAATAGTAGTATTTCTGAATCATAAAGCATTTCCATTTTTGTTTAAGGAGTTTCCATACTAGTGAAATAAGTCAGAAACAGAAGGATGAATATGGGATGATCTCACTCTCAGGCCGAAGTTGAAAAACAAGATCAGAAAAGAAAACACAAGTAGAACCTGAAATGGAATTGGCGTATCGCACCAAAGTAAAAGACTCTGGGGTGGATGGGAGGGGAGAATACAGGTCCAAGAAGGATTCAGAGGACCTAGTGGGGGTTGTATTGTTATATGGGAAACTGAGGAATATTATGCATGTACAAACGATTGTACTTACTGTTGAATGTAAAACATTAATTCCCCAATAAAAAAAATCAGAAAAAAATTGCAAAGTAGTATTTATTTTAATATTTAAGCTGTAAGTTCTTTAGTCATACTGTTGATGGATGTTTAAGTTGTTTATATTCTGGTTATTGTGACTAGTACATTTATGGACATAGTGGTACATATTTCCCTTTTGATTATTGTTTTCATGTTCTTTGGATAAATGTCCAAGAGTAGTATTTCTGAATCATAAAGCATTTCCATTTTTGTTTAAAGAGTTTCCATACTATTTTCCATAGGTTTTGTATTGTTTTAAATTTTCTCTTGCAGTTAAAAAACCTGGAGCTGGGGAGATGTGTAGCAGTAGCACACAGGACTTTTAAGAGGTCCCAGGTTTGATCCTTGGTGCCAATAATACTTAGAACTGAATGGTGATCTGGTCAAGCAAACAGATAAAAAGTTGAAGGTCCTCAGAACTTGAGGCTGACTTTAGGATTGGGAAATCTGGGATTTGTGCAGGCTTTGATATTAATTGAGTAAACTGGGCTAAGACATTTGACAGCAGTCTCTGTTTTCTAATCTGTTTATAGAACCTGAGGAAAGGTTTTCAAAGTTTCGAAGATATTATTTCAGATCAAGTAGTTTGAAAGGTGTAAAATGTCCTATTTTGACTTGGTATTTTAATGATATTTTCAACCTATAACTATCAAGATTCAATTGACATGTGGATAAATCTCTGGTACATTATAATAACTAGCTTTTTCACTGCATTCCGTCAAACATCTGGTCAAATTCATTGTAATGTTGTTATGACTGAATCGACTAATAGGCTTGTGTAGAAAATATCCAAAATAGCCTGAAAATTTAACTTTGCTATTTAATAAAAAACTTCCTGTTTGCCTTGTTAATAGCACCTGTATGACTCACTTCTGAGCCAGATGTTGTACTTCATCATTTCATAATGTGTCGTTTTGCACACCAACTTTCTTTTGATAGTTTTTATGAAGCAAAATCTATTTCATCCCATCATTATGGTATTGTTGATGACAGCTGCAACACCTGAATAAGTAGTTTTAGCATCACATGGACATAGAAATGGAAAATTTTTTCAGAATGGAGCCAGCAGGGAATGAAGCATATGGTAGAAAGTGGAAAGCATGAAGACTAGTTTTTATAACAAATTCCTGTGAGTTTTGACAAGACTCTCTGATATCCTGTCAAACCACCACAGGACTGAGGAGCAGGTAGCTCTTCTCTATTTCTAGGTTCAACACTAAGATTTGCCTGAGGAAAGAACTTTATTACATTGCCATCCAAAAAACTACCGGGAGACATTCAGTTATTTTTTATAAAATATAATAAAGAAATTATTTTTAGTCCTAGGTATTCATCAGATTAATCTGTATGGACACTTAGAACCTCCTCTGAACCTGATATACACTTACCCTTGGACCTGTTAATTGAGTACATAAAGAGATAAGCCACAAGTATGTATATTTTAAAGATCTTAGGATGTCTCTTATGTTCAAAAAGTTAGACCACAATATACTAGAAAATCTAATGATTTAATGAATGACTAATGAATTTAGTGAAAGGTGAACTTTTATGTGACTGAATAAATAAACCTTCGTTTGCAGGATAACATCTGTAATGTACATATGGACTAAAAATACCATGAATATGTAAAATGGTCTTACAATTTAATGAACAGTAACGGGTATTGTACAAATTGGAGAGTGAGTTTTATGGAATACCAGTTACCAAAATGTGTATAAGTGGACATAGTTGACTCTGTGTCTTCTCTCTCTCTTTCTTACCTAAAGGTTTCTTTTTTCTTTTTAATTTCTTTATTGGGGAATTAATGTTTTACATTCAACAGTAAAAACAATAGTTTGTACATGCATAACATTTCCCAGTTTTCCATATAACAATACAACCCCAACTAGGTCCTCTATCATCCTCTTTGGACCTGTATTCTCCCTATCCACCCACCCCAGAGTCTTTTACTTTGGTGCAGTACACCAACTCCAGTTCAGGTTCTACTTGTGTTTTCTCTTCTGATATTGTTTTCAACTTATGCCTGAGAATGACATCATCCCATATTCATCCTTCTGTTTCTGACTTATTTCATTTACATGAATTTTTCAAGGCCCATCCAAGTTCGGCTTTAAACGGTGAAGTCACCATTTTTTATAGCTGAGTAGTATTCCATTGTGTATATAGACCACAACTTGCTCAGCCACTCATCTGTTGTTGGACACCTGGCTTGCTTCCAGGTTTTGGCTATTACAAATTGTGCTGCTAAGAACATATGTGTACACAGATCTTTTTGGATGGGTGTGTTGGGTTCCTTAGGATATATGCCCTGGAGAGGAATTGTAGGATCATAGGGTAGGTCCGTTTCTAGCCTTCTGAGAGTTCTCCAGACTGTTCTCCACAGAGGTTGGACCAACTGACATTCCCACCAGCAGTACAGGAGGGTTCCTTTGAACCCACAACCTCTCCAGCATTTGCTACTGCTACCTTTTCTGTTATATGACATTCTCATAGGAGTGAAGTGGTATCTCATTGTTGTCTTTATTTGCATTTCTCTGACAATCAAAGACTTGGAGCATTTTCTCATGCATTTCTTAGCCTTTTGAATCTCTTCTGTGGTGAATATATTCTGTCCATGTCCTCTCCTTATTTTTTGGATGGGGTTATTTGTTTTCTTGTTGTTGAGTTTGGCAAGCTCTTTATATATTTTAGTTATTAGCCTCTTGTCTAATGTATGGCATTTAAATTTCTTCTCCCATTTCTTGAGGGGGTCTCTTGGTTTGGGTAGTGGTTTCTTTTGCTGTGCAGAAGCTTTTTAATTTGATGTAGTCCCATAGTTAATGCTTGCCTTAGTCTTCTTTGTAATTGGATTTGTTTCATTGAAGATGTCTTTAAAATTTATGCAGAAAAAAATTCTGCCAATATTTTCCTCTAAGTATCTGATAGTTTCTGGTCTAACATCCAAGTCCTTGATCCACTTGGAATTGACTTTTGTATTTGGTGAAATATAGTGCTTCAGTTTCATTCTTCTGCATGTTTCAACCCATTTTTTCTAACATCATTTGTTGAAGAGACTCTGCTTTCCCCATTTAATAGTCTGAGCACCTTTGTTAAAGATTAGATGTCCATATGTATGGAGACTTACTTCTGGGTTCTCAATTCTATTCCATTGGTCACTGTGTTTATTCATGTTTCAGTACCAAGCAGTTTTGATGACAATGGCCCTATAATACAATTTTAGATCTGGGAGTGTGATGCCTCCAGTTCTGTTTTTTATTTTCAAGATTGTTTTGGAAATTTTAGGCCTTTTCTGGTTCCAGATAAACATTTGTAGCATTTGTTCTATTCTCCTAAAAATGTGGTTGGGGTCTTGATGGGGATAGCATTAAATCTGTAGATGGCTCTGGGTAGTATATTCATTTTGATGATGTTAATTCTTCCAACCCATGAACATGGAATATCTTTCCACTTCTTTGTGTCTTTTTCAATTTCCTTGAGTAGTGACTCATAATTTTCAGTATACAAGTCTTTCACTTCTTTGGTTAGGTTTACTTCTAGATATTTTATTTTTTTTGTTGATATAGTAAAAGGAATTGATTTCTGGATTTCAATTTCTTCTAACTTATTGTTTGCATAGGGGTATGTGACTGACTTTTGAATGTTAATTTTGTAGCCTGACACTTTACTGTATTGCCTGATGATTTCCAAAAGACTCTTGCTGGATTCCTTAGGGTTTTCTATGTATACTATCATGTCACCTGCAAATAAGGAGAGTATGACTTCTTCTTTTCCAATCTGTATCCCTTTAATTCCTTGCTCCTGCTTCATTGCTATGGCAAGAACTTCCAACACTATGTTGAATAGTAATGGTGATAGTGGGGAGCTCTGTCTAGTACCTGATCTGAGTGGAAATGCTTCCAGTTTTTCACCATTGAGTATGATGTTGGCTATAGGTTTGCTATGTATAGACTCCACTATCTTGAGGAATTTTCCATCTATTCCCAGTTTTTGTAGTGTTTTCATCATAAAGTGTTGTATTTTGTCAAAGTGTTGTTGTATTTTGTCTCTTCATCTATTGATATGACCATGTGGTTTTTGGTCTTACTTTTGTTGATGTGGTTGATCACATTGATTGATTTACCTATATTAAACCCACCTTGCATGCTTGGGATAAACCCCACTTGGTCATGATAAACAATCTTTTCTATATACTGCTATATCCAGTTGGCTAGAATTTTTTAAAAAAATTATATTTATTTATTTATTTCTTTTGTTGTCCTTGTTTTTTTTATTGTTGTAGTTATTACTGCTGTTGTTGTTGCCATCATTGTTGGATAGGACAGAGAGAAATGGAGAGAGGAGGGGAAGACAGAGAGGTGGAGAGAAAGACAGATACCTGCAGACCTGCTTCACCACTTGTGAAGCAACTCCTCTGCAGGTGGGAAGCTGGGGGCTCAAACTGGGATCCGTACGCACGTCCTTGTGCTTCACACCATGTGCATTTAACCCACTGTGCTACTCCCCTACTCCCTTTGGCTAGAATTTTGTTCAATATTTTAGCATCTATGTTCATCAGAGATATTGGTCTGTAGTTTTCTTTTGTGGTTGTATCCCTGTCTGTTTTTGGTATCAGAGTGATGTGGCTTCATAGAAGCTGGAAGGGAGTATTGCAGTGTCTTCAATTTTCTGGATGACTTTTAAAAGTAGAGGTATTCTTCTTTGAAGGTTTTGTATAATTCATTTGTAAAACCATCTGGTCCAGGGCTTTTATTCTTGGGAAGGTTTATGATAGCTGTTTCAATTTCATTAGCTGTGATGGGCCTGTTTATGTTATCTAGTTCCTCTTTGCATAGTTTTGGAAATTCATAGGTATCTACAAAATCATCTGTTTCTTCCAGGTTCTCTAGCTTGGTGGCATATAGTTATTTATAGAAGTCTCATATGATAAACTGAATTTCTACAGTGTGTGTTGTGATACCTCCTCTTTCATTTACAATCTGATTTATTTGGGTCTTCTCCCTTTTTTGTTTTGTGAGTCTGGTTAAAGTTTTGTTGATTTTGTTCACTCTTTCAAAGAACCAACATTTACTTTTGTTGATCTTTTGTATGGTTTTTCAAAGAACCAACATTTACTTTTGTTGATCTTTTGTATGTTTTTTTTTTTACTTTCAATGTTATGTATTTATGCCCTAACTTTAGTGATTTCTGTCCTTCTGGTTACTTTAGGGTTCCTTCCTTCTTCTTCTTCTTCTCCTTCTTCACCTTCTTCTCCTTCTTCTCCTTCTTCTCCTCCTCCTCCTCCTCCTCCTCCTCCTCCTCCTTCTTCTTCTTCTAGGTTTTGACGATGTGCAATCACGCTGTTTATTTGTACTTTTTCTTGTTTCTTAATGTGTGCTTATATGGCTATGAATTTCCCTCTCTGTACTGTCTTAGCTGTGTCCCAAATATTTTGATAGCTTGTGTCTTCATTTTCAGTGAACTCTTAAAACATTTTGATTTCTTCCTTAATTTCCTCTTTGACCCAGTAGTTGTTAAGTAGTGTACTGTTGAGCTTCCACATTTTGGGACTCTTACTAATCTTTTGTTGATTGTTAAGTGTTAGTTTAATTCCACTGTGGTCTGAGAAGATGTTTGGGATGATTTCACTGCTCTTGAATTTACTGATGCTGTATTTGTGGTCTAAGATATGGTCTATCCTTGAGAATGACCCATGTGGTCTTGAGTAAAATGTGTATTCCAGTTTCTTGGGATGAATGACTCTGAATATATCCAACAGTTCTAGTTTATCTATTTCCTTATTTAGCTCCCTCATGTCTTTTTTGATTTTCTGCCTGGGTGATCTGTCAAGTTGAGAGAGTATGGAGTTGAAGTTCCCTACTATGACTATGTTGCTGTTAATATATTGCTGTAGCTCTTTCAGTAGTTGTTTGATGTATTTAGATGGCTTCTCATTGGGTGCATAGATGTTAATAATTGTTAAGTCCTCTTGGTTGATTGATGCTTTGAGCATTAAGTAGTATCCTTCCCAATCTTTTAAAATTTTATTTATTTTAAAGTTTATCACGTCAGATATGAGAATAGCTGTTCCTGCCCTTTTTTGTGGGCCATTGGTTTGTATGATAGCTTTCCTTCCTTTCACTCTAGTCTGTGTTTGTCTTGTTGGGTAAGGTGGGTTTCTTGTAGACAGAATATTGTTGGGTTGTGTTTTCTGAGCCATCTTCCTACTCTGTGCCTTTTAATAGGTGAATTCAGACCATTGTCATTTATAGATATCAATGATTGAAGATATTTTAACATCATTGTTGTAGATTTTTAGAGTGTTCTGATAGATGGCATATTTATAGTGGTCTGAGTGTTTATAGGAGAACTTTCAGAACTTATTTCAGGGAAGGCTTGGTGATAGTTGATTCTTTTAACTGTTGCTTGTCTGAGAAGGTTTTTATGTCTCCATCTAGTCTGAATGATAGTCTAACAAGATACAGTAGCCTTACTTGAAAGCCTTTCTCATTGAGCACTCGATAGATAGATATCTTGCCATTCTCTTCTGGCCTATTGTGTTTGTGTAGAGAACTCTGCTGCTAATGTTATGGGTTTTCCTTTGTAGGTGACTCTTTGTTTTTCTCTTGCAGCCTTCAGGATCCTTTCTTTACCCTTATTCCTTTCCATTCTAAATAGGATGTGTCTTGGTGTCTTTAAGTCTGGGTTAATTCTGTTTGGGACCCTCTGGGCTTCTTGAATCTTTATGCCTTTGATGTTTTCTAGACTAGAGAAGTTCTCAGCTTTTATGTCTTGAAGAATGCTTTCTTCCCCTTCATCTTTTTCTTCCTCTGGTAAGCCAATAATGTGGATATTATTTCTTTTGAAGTCATCCCATAGGTCTCTGTTGTTGTTTTTAAGTGTTTTTTAATCTCTTTTTGAGATCTCTTGTTTCTTTTTTGGTTGTCTCTAATTCATCCTTGATCTTGCTAATTCTGTCTTTAGACTCATTGATTCTATTCTCTCTCCCCTCTGTTGTTTTCTGCAGTTAATCTATTTTGTTACCCTGTTCTGATACTGTTTTAGCTTGTTCAGCTAGTTGTGTTCTTACCTCAGCTATTTCAACTTCCAGCTCTCTATTAACCTTGAGATAATTAGTGTTTTCTTCCAGGGTCTTATTCGTTGTTTCTGCATTTCTGATGACAATTCTTTCAAACTATTTACTCACTCCTGTGATTATTTCCTTAACTAATGTTTGGGTGTTGACTGTTATCAGGTCTCTCTCTCAGTACCCCTCAAATTACTGATAACTCTTGCCTGAATTGATATGTGTCTAAATAACATAATTAAAGGGTTCACAGTTGTGGAAATTGATAGTTGTTTCAGTATTATTGTAATCCCTGAGTTGGAGCTCAGTGGCATAAAAGCCTCTTTTGTTCTTTTTCTTCTTGTAGGCTATGGGAATCTTTTAAACTATAAGTAGGCTTCTTAGCTTAATCACTGACTCTTGACCAAGTGATAAAGCAGGGTGGGGCAGAGATAATCCAGTGGTTATGCAAAGAGACTTTCACAGCAAGGTCTCCCTGCCACTGCTCCAGATTCTGAGGGTAGTAGCAATGGAGACTCACAGTTGCATTTGGTGAGTCTTAAGGGAGTCCTCTCCTCACTTCAGCTGTCTTTTTGTCGGTGAAAAAGACTGCTGATGGAGTCTCAACTGTTAAACTGCTGGACTATTACCAGCCACTTAATCTCTCCCTAGGCTCCTCTCTGTCCATAAGCCACACGTGTTTGCACTCACTGGTGATTTGGTGGGTTCCTGAAGTCATTCTATTTCTGTCTTGTTGCAGTCCCAGGTGGTCTCCTTTGGTATTCCTAGTTCACCAGGGAGAGGAGAGGAGAGGAGAGAAACACAGCTGCTGCTGCTCTGTAACTCCTCCTCCAGAAGTCTCCTGTATCTTCTCTTTATTATCATTATTTTTTTATTGGGGGGTTAATGGTTCGGAGTACCGTTGATGACACATGGACACAATTTTCCATCTCATCATGGTAACTGTCTGCAAAACACTCTCAGCCCCAGCTTAGGTCCTTTTGTATCATCTTGTACCAGGACTTGTAAGTCTACTCTCCTCTTCACTCTGTCCTCCTTCCCTAGAGTCCTTTGCTTTAGTGCAATATAGCAAAACCAGTCCAAGTTTACTTTGTATTTCTCCTTTCTGCTATTGTTCCTTAAGTTCTGTCTAAGAGTAAGATCATCCCATATTCAGTCTTCTCTCTTTGGTTTATCTCATTTAACATGATTCCTTCAAGCTCAATCCAAGATGAAGTGAAGACAGTGACTTCATCATTTTTAATAGCTGGGTACTATGTGTCTCCTCTTTTACCAGAATATAAAGTCTCCGGGGGCAGAAAGAGTTGGGGCAGACATTTCTCACACCTAGTATTTTTTTCTTTCTGTTCAGCTTCACTTTTGAAATATTAAATATTATTTTTATGTTGATATTTTAAAAATAATGGTAAATCATTTAATGTGAGAGACATGCCTTTTAGATTGCTTTTTACAAAGATGTAGAAGAACATTATTAAAATTTCCTTCTTTTGTTTGTCACCTGGGTTGCTTCCAGGTTTTGATTCTTACAAATTGTGCTGCTATGAGCAGAGGTATACACATATTTTTTTGATTGAGTGTGATTGAGTCCTTAGGATATTCTTTCTGCCCAATAACAGATGAATGGCTGAGAAAGTTGTGGCATAGATACACTATGGGATACTACTCAGCTATTAAGAATAATGAATCCACCTTCTCTGACCTATCTTGGATGGAGCTAGAAGGAATTATGCTAAGTGAGCTAAGTCAGAAAGACAAAGATGAGTATGGGACTATCCTACTTATAAACAGAAATTGAGAAAGAAAAACAGAAAGGGAAGTGCAAAGCAGAATTGGAGTTTGGAGTATGGCACTAAAGTAAAAAACTCTAGGTGGAGGGTGAGGGTAAATTTTCAGCTTCACTTTAGGGGAGTGGGTGTAGGGACATAGACCTTTGGTGGTGGGATTGGTGTTAATATACACTCCTATTAACCTATATTCTTATAAAATACTATTTAAAAAATTTTCCTTCTCTCATTTGGTCCCTGGTTTATTCCATCTGACAAACTACTGGGGACAAGTTTGAGTCAGATATGGATAAGCAGGTATGGGAAACTTGACATATTGTTTGCCTCAATTTCTTTCTTCTGTGGAGCCATTCCTAATTCTGTTGGAGGGTGGAAAAAAAGTGATGTTGGAGCTGGAAAAAAAAGAATATATAAATGAATAGGAAGCAATTCAATAAGCTTTTAAAAACTATTTTAAAGTTAGTAGTATTTTAGAGCATCTGCTGAAAATATTGCTTAACTGTGGCATTCCCTTTTTTTTTCTTTTTCCACTTCAGGGCAATGAAATTTTATGATTCACTAAATACATATTTTGACATCTGGCTTCACTGCTTTTTTTCTTGCATACTGTAAATTTTCATCATAAGAATTTTCTTCTTGTCAGTCTTTTGATACTACATTTTCAAGCATTTTATGAGTGATTTACAGATGGTGGTACCTGACTGCCTTAGGTCTTAGTCTCCTCTGCACACCTTAGGCTAGGTAAGCATTAGGGTAAGGAACAGAAATGTTGAAGTTATATCAGTATATGATAGCTTTTGTGCTAATCTGCATAATTTTTACTCTCGTGTTTGTTTACTTTGTTAATGCAAAGTCTTTTTTTTTACAGTATTTTTTAATTTTTTATTTTTTTATTTTTTTATTTAAGAAAGGATTAATTAACAAAACCATAGGGTAGGAGGGGTACAACTCCACACAATTCCCACCACCCAATCTCCATATCCCACCCCCTCCCCTGATAGCTTTCCCATTCTCCATCCCTCTGGGAGCATGGATCCAGGGTCATTGTGGGTTGCAGAAGGTAGAAGGTCTGGCTTCTGTAATTGCTTCCCCGCTGAACATGGGCGTTGACTGATCGGTCCATACTCCCAGTCTGCCTCTCTATTTCCCTAATAGGGTGTGTCTCTGGGGAAGCTGAGCTCCAGGACACATTGGTGGGGTCTTCAGTCTAGGGAAGCCTGGCCGGCATCCTGATGACATCTGGAACCTGGTGACTAAAAAGAGAGTTAACATACGAAGCCAAACAAATTGTTGAGCAATCATGGACCCAAAGCTTGGAATAGTGGATAGGAAGTGTTAGGGAGGTACTCACTGCAAACTCTAGTGTACTTCTGCTTTCAGGTATATATACTTTGCAATAGTTTATAGATATGTGTGAACATATGCTCTCTCTCACAAAAACTGGTGTATATCTAGGTTTTGGGACTTTGTTAGAAAGTGAACCACCGGGAGTCGGGCTGTAGCGCAGCGGGTTAAGCGCAGGTGGCGCAAAGCACAAGGACCGGCATAAGGATCCCGGTTCGAACCCTGGCTCCCCACCTGCAGGGGAGTCGCTTCACAGGCGGTGAAGCAGGTCTGCAGGTGTCTATCTTTCTCTCCTCCTCTCTGTCTTCCCCTCCTCTCTCCATTTCTCTCTGTCCTATCCAACAACGACAACAACAATAATAACTACAACAATAAAACAACAAGGGCAACAAAAGGGAATAAATAAATAAAATAAATATTTAAAAAAAATAAAAAAAAAAGAAAGTGAACCACCTGAGATGAAATTAGAATACACTATGAAAGGAAAGGTCTCACCCGAGTAATGAAGCTGAAGGGTTGTCATTCCACACGTGAAGTCTCTGGACACAGTCTGAAGTGAAGCATGTTGAGGTGGCAATCGTTGCATTGGTTAGGTTGTGATCGGCGGATAATGCAAAGTCCTATATCTAGCATTATTTAGACATAGTTTCTTAAAGATTTGAAGATTCTCTTGCTTTAAAATTTTATTCTGTGTTTATGTACACTCCTAGCAAAATGTAGTCATATAAATCACTAGTTAATTAATATGAGAGGGGAAAATTAATTGTATGTCTCGAAGTTTTTCAAGACACAGACTGAATCTTTTTAATATATAGGCTGTGTAATTGATATGCAGACTCTCTCAAAAGCCTACACCAAGTAGATCAGAAGCAACCAATAGCACAGCTATATACAAGATACTGAGTACTGTACAGCAAACCCTAACAAAAGGACTTTTCAAAGTTAACCCAATTATCAATTAATGTGATGATAACATTAACTATCAATTGTCTTTTTGAACCCTAAGACAGCAGGAACCTCACATCTCCACTATAAAGCCTCTACTTCCCCCAGTCCTGGAACCCTTGGATTGGGCCCACTTTTCCGTATGCCTCTCCTAATCCATATCAAATAATATTGCATCTGCCGATCACAACCTAACCAACTCAACAATTGCCACCTCAACATGCTTCACTTCAGACGGTGTCCAGAGACTTCACATGTGGAATGACAACCCTTCAGCTTCATTACTCGGGTGAGACCTTTCCTTTCATAGTATACTCTAATTCCATCTCAGGTGGTTCACTTTCTAACAAAGTCCCAAAACCTAGATATACACCAGTTTTTGTGAGAGAGAGCATATGTTCACACGTATCCGTAAACTACTGCAAAATATATACCTGAAAGCAGAAGTACACTAGAGTTTACAGTGAGTACTCCCTAACACTTCCTATCCACTATTCCAAGCTTTGGGTCCATGATTGCTCAACAAATTGTTTGGCTTCGTATGTTAACTCTCTTTTCAGTCACCAGCTTCCAGATGTCATCAGGATGCCGGCCAGGCTTCCCTGGACTGAAGACCCCACCAATGTGTCCTGGAGCTCAGCTTCCCCAGAGACCCACCGTACTAAGGAAAGAGAGAGGCAGACTGGGAGTATGGACCGATCAGTCAACGCCCATGTTCAGCGGGGAAGCAATTGCAGAAGCCAGACCTTCTACATTCTGCAACTCATAATGACCATGCTCCCAGAGGGATGGAGAATGGGAAAGCTATCAGGGGAGGGGGTGGGATATGGAGATTGGGTGGTGGGAATTGTGTGGAGTTGTACCCCTCCTACCCTATGGTTTTGTTAATTAATCCTTTCTTAAATAAAAAAGCAAAAAAATTTTATTCTGGCAACTCTAGTTGTAATTGCTGCTACCAGTTTTGGAACTGTGAATCATGTGAGATCCTGAGATGTTTTAATTTTGAATCTTTCTTTTTAAAATTAAAAAAAACTTTATTATTGGAAAGAGACAGTCAGAAATGGAAAGTGAAGGGAAAGACAGAGACATACTTGCAACACTGCTTCCCCACTCATAAAACTTTCCCCCTGAAGGTGGGGACCAGGGACCCACACCTGAGTCCTTGAGTATTGTAACATGTGCACTCAACCAGGTACATCACCACCCAGCCCCTTAATTTTGATTTCTTCTACTGATTTTGTGTTGTAGAGAAATAAATGTTATATTGACATAAGGTCTGATATTTTCATGATGAAATCTATAAGTCTAAACTGGATATTTAAGATCAACCAAAAGAACTTTAGTTTATATAATTGTTTGATACGTGGGGCCACAAATATAAGTCTCTATTTGTGAATGTAAGCTTTGGCCTGTGAAGCAGATGATAAATTAGGAATGACTATTGATCATAACATCAAAAAATGGACTTCTAGAGAGTGTTTTCTTCCCCTGTCCCTCATCTCCATTTCTTTAATTTTATGCATTTCTCTTAAAGTGCCATTTTAGAATTTCATTAAATTCTGATTATCCCCATTGGGAGAACCTGTGATGAGGATTGTCTGTCAGTAATAATCTCTGTAACATAACTCTGTGATGAGGTATACAAGGAAGGTTCTGGGTCTGAACCCCAATTGCATGTGCTGGAGAATTTAGGACATTGTGAAGTTCCAGCTCACTAATAACCACCTTGATTAGTGAAGCTGAGAAAATGTGATAAGATCAATGCATATACGTGTACACTTTTAGAAAAGTAGCTCAGGATCCCTTAGGAAAACTTTAACATCTGATACGTCAACACTGAGCCCTGACTTGTCACATTAATTCCTTAACTGATATTTCCTAATCTTAAGCATTGCTACGAGAGTGTGAAGTAATGTGTTTGGGGTGGGTTTCTCTTTGTGTTTACAAGCAATGCTCTCTGAGGCACAGAGTTAATTGTTGAAACCCCACTATAAGAATTCTGAATTTTAAGTCTTAAAGCTGTAGCTAGAAGTTTGGAATGGATATTAACCCTGAATATTATTATTTCCCAGTAACTCAGATTTCTATAAATATACATTTATTTTGAGTCTGTGGAACAGTTTCTAGTTTTTTGTTTGGTTTTATTTTGCTTTAAATTTTAAAATATTTATTTATTTTATTTGATAGGACAGAGAAAAATTGACAGGGGAAGGGGATATAGGGAGAAAGAAAGAGACAACTGCAGCACTGTTCCACTCATGAAGCTTCTCCCTTGCAGGTGGGGACTGAGGGCTTGAACCTGAGTCCTTATGTATGGTAACATGTGCTCTCCACCAGGTGAACCACTACCTGGTTCCCTTGCTTTTACTTTTTACATTGGTATTGATGAAGAAGGTTTTGTCAGTTTTGGGCAAGATACTGATTAGTGACTTTTGGTTGAATAATCAACCAATTTGAGGTCAAAGGATCAATCTTATTTTCCTGTCTTTATTAAAGATAAGTGCTTTATCATGTAGCTAGGATTTGACTAGGGCTAAAAATTATTATAACTGAAGTCTAACTTGGAGAACAATGCTTGATTTACACAATTTAATTATAAATTTTTATGTTTCATAGGCTGTCTCCATGCCACTCACTGATTTTTCCTCTTGGTAACTTGTGTATATAACTTCTATAAAATCTGACTAAAATATCAAAATACAGTTTCATATTCATTGCCTTTTGCATTTGGACATAACCAGATTGCCATATCACCAGGAGCACATGATTGATTATTCATGAAGACACATTAGGTATTATAATTATTAGCTTTTAAGCAAATCAAATAGGCCTAGTCATAAAACTGAACAGATTAATAAGATCAAGGACAGTAAATGAAAAAAATGGGGAGGCTAACTTGCAAATATGATTAAAATGTCATATATTGAAATTGAGGAGATGTAAAATTAAGAAAGTTACAAGCATAAAATGGCAAACACCAGCTGAGTCGACAGGGAATGCCATATGTTATATGTTCCTCATGCCTTTTCCCCCCTCTGGCTTTTTTCAAAAAAAGACTATATATATATTCATACATTACTCTGGCACATGTATCATTAAGGATCTCCTTGGAAAGGCAAGTTGATATATTTACTTTTTAGAATAAAAAAAGTCTAATGTTATTTTCTGCAGCAGGTTTGCATTTATATCAGTAATCCTATGACTCTATTCATTGTTGAAGATTTAAAATTCTAGTTGGTTTTCTTGTGATTTTCCTGTTGGATTTTATCTGTCCAAGTTCTGAGCTCTGTTGTCTCTATGTTTCTGTTGATGAGCATCCAAGGAATAGTTTTGGAGCCTGCTCCCATGTATTTTTCCCACAATATTTATTTAACACAGCATAAACAACTGATCACAAAAGATAAACAATGGTAAAACGTGCTTAATCTTATTGTATTTAAGCCACGCAAACCTGGGAATTTATTACATGGAGACAAATGTGAATTTTACTTTATTTGATAGTGTGGAATTAGTTTTGGAAGCCCCAATGAATTTTTCTAGTTATGCTACCTGTGTCTATTTACTTAACTTTTTATCCCCTCCAAATCATTGCTCAGAATCTGTCTGAAAACTTATATTTTTCAATGTAAGCAACTATGAATAATAATCAGTAAAGCACCTTAAGTAACTAGAATTTCTAGCTATTGAGAAAATCAACAGCTTTCACAAAAGGAACAGCTATTCATCTTATTGGCTCATCTACAATTCTCTAGGCCTTAGAAGTCTCTGACTTCCATACTTAGCCTTCCAGAAGGCAATAGCAACTACATTTTCTCTACATAGAAGATGTTTATGGTTTCACAGAGTATATACGTTTATGATTTCATAGAATATGTATTTCAATTCTTTTTCTTAGGGGGTTATCTTGTATATATACATAATGGAATGCTACTCAGCTGTAGGTAGTAATGAGAGGGGTTGAGTGGTGGTGCACCTGGATGAGTGTATATGTTACAATGCGCAAGGACCCAGGTTGGAGCCCCCAGTCTAGATCTGCAAGGGGGAAGCTTCACTAGCTGTGAAGCAGGGCTATAGGTGTCTCTCTGTCTTTCTCCCTATCTCCCTCTTACTTTTTGATTTCTGGCTGTCTCTGTTCAACAAACAAATGAAGACAATAGGAAAAAAAGAGAGAAATTTGTGTGTGTGTGTGTGTGTGTGTGTGTTGTGTGTGAGAGAGAGAGAGAGGAGAGAGAGAGAGGAGAGAGAGGGGGAGAGATAGAGGAGAGAGAGAAGGAGAGGCAGAGAGAAAAGAAAGAGAGAGGGAGAGGTAGAGAGAGGGAGAGGGAGAGAGAGAGAGCGCTCAGGTCCCAGCTGGACCAATTGGGCGCCCCGGAACTCAGCAATGGTGCCGCTAGCAATTGTACGCCAATCTTGGCCATCACCACCCTCTTGCAGATGCTCTGAGTGAGACAGCGCAGCGAAATCCCTGCACACTTGCTAGCACGCCCCATAGCCGACCTTTCTGGACGGCTAGCAGCTTCACTGTACTTGGGGAGATAGGCGAATGAAGTACTGGAGAATCTGGTAAAGCACCATTGAGAAACAAGTGAGTGTTCTGCATGTTAATGGATTTAATGGAGAAACTTATTATCCCTAGATGATGACTACAGTTTTTCATCTTCCTGACTATGTTCAGTCACTTTGCATACTGGAATAACTCCTTTTAGGAACTTCTAATAAGAATACTGTTCTGTCTGTGGGGGGAGGTGGGATGGGCCCTATCACTTATCATATAAGTGATATAACATATAAGTGGGGAAAAAAGTAACAAATCACAATTTGGCAAAAAATGTAGTTTAATAATCCAAAAAAAGCATCTGTGTAAGTGATTGTCAAGACTACTATACTAAAAATTGGCATTTAAAAGCTATGACAAGTCCTTATTTGACAACCTACTGTGCGCTACATGCTGTGCTACCCCCTTGAACCCGACTTATACCTGTCTGCAACTCTGATCTACAAGTAAATTATAAGTATTAACGTGATAAGTAAAAATTCTCTGTATATTTCAGCAAAAAATTAAGTGATGAAATATTCTCCTTTTCTAAATCTTGAATGAAATTTGAAGGAGTCATGTTAGTTAAATAAGATAAACTAGAAGGAGAAAGATGAATACTAGACAGGAGCTACTTAAGAAGAAAGGCAAGATGAAACACAGAGAGAAGCCTGGACTGATTGTGTTATATTGCATCAAAGCAAAGGACTTCAGACTAGGAGGAGGCAGATGGGAAGGTGTCTACTATCCAGTACATGATGATAAAGAGTAATTTGGGTGGGTAGTGGGAGTGATGTGCAGACACTAATTAGTCAACAACTATCCTATAAACCATTATTCCCCCGATAAAATGATAAAAAGGCAAGTGAATGAAAAACAGATTTTGGAAAGTAAAGTCATCAGTAGTTTTAGAATATGGAGAGATGAAAAAGACAGAGGACAATTTGGAGATGGAAAGTGTAAGATGAAAAATGATATATAACCATAGTCCTTTTTTGCATTCTTTCTCCCCATCAAGTCATCACATTGAAGGTCTTCTGGGGGTAGTTTCTCATGAAGATATCTATCAGTAATCTAGAATACCACTATCCCTTTTTCAGAATGATTTAGAAAAATATGCTTAAGTAAATTTTGTTGGTATGCATGAGACCCCTTCTGTTTCGTTTAAATCCCCCATGCTTAACACTATTCTATTTACATAACCACTTCATTCTATTTACATAACCGCTGTTAACAAGCACCACCCTCCCTTCCAGGGCATTAGTGGTTCAGTGATAGAATTCTCGCCTGCTCCATCCCCTCTCCTTGTCACACTCTGATTTTCACCAGTCACTTTTCTCTCCACCCTCTCTATGTCACATCCGGTTTCCACCCTACTTGGCAAGTATATATAAAGACAGCATTGTGAGTTTTAGGGTACTTTAGTTTAGTTTTGCTTAGCTCAGCTTAGATTGTGCTGCATCCTGCATGAATAAAGAGATACTGCCTACAGCTCAACCATGAGTCCCTGGTCGTCTGTTACCCGCCCGTGAAGCCAGCCCGGTGAAAACAACATAGCCCGGCGAAAACAACAAAATTTAATATTCCTGTTTGAACTAAATCATTTGATGTGAATCACAAGGTAAAATGGCATAGTGTCAGTCCTCTCACTGGTTTCTTGAAAAAACTGAAGGCAAGCTTTTTTTTTTTTTCTTTTGAAAATAAGGAAAAAAATGGTTATTGTTCCTTTTTAAAAATTTTTCATTTATTTATTTATTATTGTGTAGAGACAGAGAGAAATTGAGAAAGGAAGATAGAGAAGGAGAAAGACAGAGAGACACCTGCAACCCTGCTTCACCACTCGTGAAGCTTTCCCCCTGCAGGTGGGGACCAGGGGCTTGAACCTGGATCCTTACACACTATAATGTGTGTGTTTAACCAAGTGTGCCACCACCTGGCCCCAGTGGTCATTGTTCCTATTATTGATTTTTCACAATAATATTTCATCCTGTGTGATGATCAGGTATTGAGTATCCTAGGAAAGGTGAACTAGATGAAAAGAAAGGAAGAAGGAAAGATAGAAGAATTTTATGATTTTAAAACATTTCTAGAGTACTGGTATCTAACTTTGTGTTGTTTTCTTGCTTTAGCTGATTTCTCTGTTATGCATCTTCATAATACAGTCATTTTTGTGAGATGTTACTTTTATTATGGTTACTGGAAGAGTCTTATCTCCTCCAACACACTTTGCAGTCTAACTCTTTCTGTCTGTGTAATTTTACTATTCAGAATTGCTTTTTGCTGGTCTTCAAAAATACACCAATGTAGCTGGGGAGACAGTATAATGATAATGCAAAGGACTTTCATGCCTGAGGTTCTGAGGTCCCAGATTCTGTCCTCAGCACCAGCATAAACCAGAGTTGATCAGTATTCTGGTCTCTCTTTTCTTAAAACAAATAAACAAAATACCAACCCCCCCAAATAAACAAAGAAACAAAAAAAAATATCTGTGAAAAGTAAATATAGTGGGGAAGATAGCACCTGAACTTTCAGCATTGAGTACTAAGGTTTGTGGGTGGGAGTGGATTTACTTTAGTGAGATAAAAATACTTCAATGGAACATAAAGATTAAGTGTTCAATGGAACATAAAGATTAAGTGTGAGGGAAGCAATGTTACAGGAAGATAACTGAGGGGAAAGGGTGAAGTTTTGTAACTTGGTGCTCAAAGAAACAAGTTAGAAGCAGAACAGAGTGGCTACTCTAGAATTGAACAGACATATTACTTAAAGTGATGTTTTGGGAAGCAGGATAATGAATGTTATGACTTTCCTCATTTTGCTGAGAATCAGATACAAACAGCGTTACATTATATTTTAAAACAAACAAGTCAGAGGGCTCTGATAGAAGCACACTGTAGTTGTGACCATGTATGACCAAATATAAGCCATAACAATATATTTACCTGTCCCTGCAGGAATTAAGACATTTGGTGAATTAAGACATTTGGTGAATCTCAAACTTCAAGTAAAGTTTTAAAATTCAGAAAATACAAAGAAAAAATTAGATGTAGTCTAATCTTTCAAGGACAACTGCTGATAATATTTTAGAATATTTCCAGGCCTTTTAATTTTAAATTAATAATACTTACGATTTTATGATGAATTCATAATTGCACAAAATTCAGATAATTCAGAAAGTATAAAGAGAAAAAGCAGAGGGCAAGCAGTGCCTCACTGTTAGAGCACACAAACAAGAGGATCCAGATTCAAGTCCCAGTCCTTACCTTCAAGGGAAAAACTTTCTCTCTTTCTTTCTATATATATCTTTGTTTCTTTCCCTCTATAAAAATGGCCTTCAGGAATTTTGGCCCATACTCTCAGAGGAAAATAAACGTTAGGGGAAGATGACTAGAGGACTCTGAAACCTAGTTCTATCAGGACCAAGGAAAAGAAGAGGAAAGACATTTGGAAATAATAACAGGTATAGTTGTGACTGAGAAAAAAAGGCAGGACCATAGGAAAAATGTGCAAATAGAGATAGATAGACAGTTATAAAAATAATACTCAACCCATACCTGTGAACTTGGGAGAATCATTGTAGTTTCCAGTGGAGGGAATAGGGACACACAACTCTGGTGGTGAAAATGGTGTGGAATTGTTCTCCTGTGTATTGTAATTTGTAAAGTAATACTAAATTACTAATACAAATTTTAAAAAGAAAGGAAGTAAAGACAGGATGGAAAGAAAATGGGCAATAAGATATAGATAAAGATGTAAATGTAAGTACACTCATTTCAGGACCCATCTTCCTTGGGTGGTGGTAGAGTATGTTGTTCAACCTCCCTTCAGAGAATGTTCATTCCCTACCATTATTGATTCATATTGAGGGCAAGGTCCTATGGGGCCCACAGAGGGGTCCATTATGTTGCTCTTGATGGAGATGACCAGTGACAGTGGTGAGAGTGATCTGTTTGAGGTCTAGGCCCATCATATATGTGTAGGAATCCCAGGGCTCCCTGACTAGGGCCCCAGGTGATGGGGTAGCCTGGTAATGACTAAACAGTCATCATAAAGGTATTCCAGTCTCTTGCCTTTATTCTGCTTTTGTAGTTCTTTATCTGACAAGGTTAGTTTTGGAGTGATTGAGGGACATGTAGTAGGAAGTAGGAGAGTGAGGGCTCGCTCCAGGTCCCCTGCCCTCCTGTCTAGTGGTGGAGAAGGGTCAGAGCAGCCCCCTGGGAGTCCATGTGATGAAGGCAAAGTGCTTGAGACAAGGCAGCCCCCTCTGGGAGAGCCTCAGTGGGTCATCTCATTTATTGGGGGAATAAAGGCAATCAGATATACCCATAGCTCAGGGAGAAGGTTGAGGGAATCATTAACCCAAACACAAAGCAACACAATGCATAGTCACATTTTGACCTACAAACTATTTGATCACAAGTGGAAAGTTACCATACGATGTTTGATCATGAGCTTCACAACGCATATTTCCCTGGGGGTAAATTACAGGTACTTCAGGGCAGGGGGAAAGAAGGGCAGTTGTGTAACAGGATGTTTGCAGTGGTTTTCAAGTTTGACCAAGCACAATATACAGTAATTTATGGCCTTTGTTTTAAGGAGAGAGGAGTGGCATGTGTAGAAAGTTAGCCCCTATCCAGAGAAGCCACCTGTCATTAGTTAACGAGGTCAGGGGGGCCTGCCATTTTCTTGACCTGGAGTGGGGAAAGCCTGAGGTCGACCTGCTCAGATCTCATGGAAACAACAGGCTGAACTTCCCAGATAGTAGATTCACTCTCCAACATGTCCTCCTTTTTTCTTTTATAAAAATTAAGGGGTAGATATCATAGCAGAGATTAGAGTTCAGAGTCAAAATAGGGTTGCTGGGGGTCAGTGGGTAGAGGCTTGTAGGGGTGAACTAGAGCCTGATTAACAATTACTCTTGTTATCTAGCTGAATGAACTTAAGCAGGAAAGGGGCAAGGAGAAAGAGCAAACAAATCAAAATCAGGGGTCCCACAAGGGGGAGGACCCAGGTGGTCAATGGGCCCTGTAGCCATGAAGAGGAAGACCTAAGGGCATAGCGGCTGCAAAGGTCATCACTTAATTTAGTCAGGGTCTGTATATTTTGTTCAAGCAGTCTAGATTCATGTTAGGAAAATAGACTTAGGGGTGATATTTGATAACAACAATGGATTTGTATCCTGCCAGAGAATAGTCTTCGGTGCCAATCAGATGAGAAATCTTGGTTTGGTCACTTGTATAAATCTCTCTAACCTGAAACTGCTGATATAGTACTAGGGAGGAGGTAGTCAGGGCAGATAGGGTAATTAGTGTGCCAACAAGGTTAGAAGTTATATGGGGGTGCAGATAGCCAAGGCAGAATTAGCACTGAGTATAGCAGTCAGAGTGAGGAGAAGAACAGTGGGGGAGGAATTGGGTGAAGGGCAAGTAGCCTTAGCTTGGGAGATGAGATCATAGAGACCTTTCCAAGTCACCTGCGCCACCATCTTCCTTTGACATTTTTGATTCTTGGTATTTTGACTTATGAAGAATCTGGCCATCTTGTCTGTAGGTGGGTTGGTGTTTGACATTTCGAACTGGTATCCATAGAGGCTTTCGTTGGTCCTATGGAAAAACACAAGCAAATCCTCTTCCCGTGGTTAGGAGGGAGTCTGGTCCTTTCCATAAGCCATGTAGGGAGTCCTTCCATCTGACCCATATGGGGGGGGGGGTTTGTGGATGGAGATTTCCAGTGAATAATCATGGAAGGTTGATAAAAATTTTTATAGATATTAAAAAGAGTGAGTGTAGTTAAGGCCATTGTTAATTGTATATTTGGGGTAGGTTCCCTCTTTTTCTTTAATTAAATGATGTTTTAAAGTTTGATGTGCTCTTTCCACTATGGATTGTCCCTGAGGGTTGTAGGGAATACCTGTGGAATGGCTATTATATGCCAAAGAGAGCAAAAGTCTTTGAACCATGCATTAGTAAATGCAGACCAATTGTCTATTTTTATTTGTTGAGGCAATCCCATAACAGCAAAACATGAAAGCATGTGAGCCACGAGTTTCTTAGTACTTTCTCTGGTCTGTGCTGTACCCCACATGAACTTTGAATAAGTATCTATAGACACAAAAACATATTTTTGTTTACCAAAACTAGGAACATGAGTGATATCAAATTGCCAGAGGGCATTGGCCTTAAGGCCTTAGGGATTTACCCCAGGGGTCTGAATGCCAGGAGTGTTAATTATTGAAGCACAGGAGAAGCAGGTCCTTAAGATTTTCTTAAGATGTGATGTTGGGATGTCTGGAAATTTGTACTGTAAACCCTTAAAGTTGACACGTGTTAATTCATGGAAGGACTGTGCATCCTCAAGGGAGGCCGTAGAACTCCTGTGGAGGCCAGCTTGTCAACATTACCATGTGACAAGGGGCCAGGGTGGGGGCCATGAGCCTGAATATGTTGAATATATATGGGCTCTTTCCTACTAGTAAGGATAGTGGACACCTGGATCAGCAATGGAGAAAGGATGCTGTCATCTAGGCAAACAGAAGAACGAGACAGCCATGGCAGGAGATTAACCACATAAACACCATCTGAGAAGTATTTAAAAGGACCAGGGAGGTGACTCAGGGCCAAATAGACAGCAAACAATTCCTTATATTGAGGAGAATTATCAAACAGGGGGTGCAAAAGAGTTTCAGGGCTGGAGGAGTCAGGGGCATGGTATATAATTACAGCTGCCCCTCTACAATGGGTGTATCAGTGAACTATGAAGCAGAGAAAATATGTGTCCCTAGCCAAGGCAGAAGAGGGAGGACTGCTGTCCATTTGTTTAGGGGATAATGATTATCTAATAATCCAGGAAAACCTTCTAGGCTGATGGCCACAGAAGTGTGGTTGCGTTGTAGCCACTGGAGGTCAGTCAAGGAAAAGAGTGTAACAATCACATCAGGATCTTTCCCTAGCACTTGGAGAGATCTATCTTGTCCCTGTCTGATCATAGAAGACAAGGGATCTAGTTCTGTCAGCAATCTAGGGGTGTCCCCAACAGAGATATGGAGCCATTCAAGGACCCCCTGGGGCTGATAGAGGGCACCTACCAGCGTGAGTGTGGAGTTAAAGATAAGGAGACTTACTGGAGAGTCAGGGTCATACCTGTCAATCTCTAGGTCACATAGGGCCTTGTTATTAATTTTAAGGACTTCTGTGACCTCAGGAGTTAATACTCTTTTAGATATCCAGGCTGTTTGCCTCTATGAAGAAGATCAAACTGAGGCTGCAGCACACTGATGGGTAACTTAAGCCAGAGCTGTAGCCTGTTTAAGTTTCTCAAGAAACTCTGAAGGGAGCAAAGTTAAAATTGTCAGGAAAAGTTAATACTGGTTTAAGGGGGCAGATAACAGTTAGTGTAATATCTGCCCCGAGAAACTGGATGGGTGGAATTAGCTGAATCTTATCTAGAGCAACTGTCAGTTTGGCATCAGTTAGGAATTGGACTACTCTTGTCTCTGAGCTCTTCAGATTGGTCATTGCTCTCTCCCCAAGTCCATATGTCATCCCTGTAATGATAAAATGTTAACTTATTACTTAAATTATTAGCAAGAACATGTTTTACTGCTTCTTGACATATGGTGGGGCTATTGGCCATTCCTTGGGGCAGGACAGTCCATTCATATCTGTCAGTTGGCCCAGAATTGTTAATAGTAGGAATGTTAATGGCAAATCACTGGCAGTCATTTGGATGTAAAGGAATAGAGAAGAAGCAGTCTTGAATATCAATTGCCACTATAGGCTCACCTGTTGGAATAGCAGAAGCCACCGGTAGGCCTCTCTGGGGAGTGCCCCAGATCTTCATAGTCTTATTAATAGCTCTCAAATCTTGAAGAAGTCTCCATGTTTCCTGTTTTCTTTTTTATAGTAGATACTGGTATGTTCCAGGGACTGTGAAATGGACAGATAAGTTGTTCATTAACTAGTTCTTTTAAAGCTTGTAATTTTTCCCATGGAACTGGCCACTGCTCAATCTAGATAGGGTCATTGTTTAGCCAGTCTAGGGTAGTAGTATCATAACTAGCAGCTGCAGTTAGGATTGGGGGTGTTGGCTCTTGGATTTTAGGTCCTAAAGGTAGCATTCTCCGTCTGAGGAAATTATAACATCTAGGGCCTCAAGAAAGTCACGGCTAAGTAAGTTGGCAGAGAGACCTTTGGCTACTAGAGGGTGGAATTGTCTATGGATTCCATCAGGATCTTCCCATAGCAGGAGGTCGCATGTCTGATAGGCAGGTGTAATGCTTCCAATTCCGGCTAACTGGGGGGCTGGAACTAGGACCCAGTGGGAGGGGAGCTCTTGCTTTCGATGGTTCTATCTGACCCTGTGCCAATTAAACATTTAAAAACTTTCTCTTCTATTTTAATATTAATTTTAGGGTGGTGTCCTTCCTCAATCATAGTTGTCCAGTGGGTTTTTACTGGGGAAGGGCTCTCCCTTGGTTTTGGGGCTGGAAGATGCCCCACATTAAGTTTAAAGATTTCAGTGGAGAGCCATCTTTATGGTATTTGGACCTGCAGTCTTTTTTCCAATGGTAACCCTTCATACACCTGTGACATACAGAGGGATGGCTATTAAGAGCAGGTGCAGCCCAGTTTTGATTAGGGCATTCACTGCGCCAATGTCCACCCTGTCCGCACCTCGAGTGCTGGGGGCAGTGGCTAGAACAAAGGCTTGGGCTATGACTTCAGCCTGTTGAGAGATGGTGCCTATGTCTTGAGCAGCAACCAGCCAGTCATTAAAATGTCCATCTCTCATGCCCGTACAAGCCTGTTTATATTCACTGGTCATCCCCTGTATTATGTGGTATATCATTTCATCTCTAACCACAGGACTGCTAACTTTGCGCTCAGTGCTGGCCTTGACTCTCTGAACAAAACCAGCAAATGGCTTCCTAGCCTTCTAAGGGAAGCTAGTGAGGAATCTTTGGAATTTTGGGTCTCAGGGACTAGCTGTTCCCAAGCCTGCATGGCACAGAGACACACCTGATCAAAGTATTCAGGGGGCCTATGGGCCTGTTGGGCTCCAGTACCTTATCTGTTGCCTTGTCCCAGCAGGCAGTCAAGGCTGTAACACACACCATGGGCATCACTGCGTCTTTTCTGTTGCATACATTCATCATGGCAAAAAGCTTCTCACTGGATGAAAAGCGGCCCTGTCAGGGCAGCCCTAGCAAGGACTCTCCAGTCTTGGGATGTATTTATATTTTGTGCCATGTTATGAAGGACAGACAGTCAAAATTCTGCTTTGAGTTTCCTTTTCTGTTCTTCTTTCTCAAACTTCTGTTTATGAGTGGGATCACCCCATACTAATCTTTGTCTTTCTGACTTATCTCGCTTGATATAATTCCTTCTAGTTCCATCCAAAATGGGTCAGAGAAGGTGGGCTCATTGTTTTTAATAGCTGCGTTCCTGGTTATATATCATAAGGAAACAAATATACCCATTTGTTTAGAATAGCACTTTTTGTTTTTGTTTTTAGCCAAAGTGCTGCTCAGTTCTGGTTTATAGTGGTGTGAAGGATTGAACCTGGGACTTTGGAGCCTCACACATGAGTCTCCCTGTGTAACCATTATGCTATCTATCCCCACTCACAAATACACCCATTTAAAGAGATCTATGTACACATATGTTCATAATAACACAATTTGTAATAGTCCAAATATCATTATTGCTTCCATTACAGAGATATACCATACTTTATTCTGAATTTTGATTCTTATTTTATTGTTTTTCTAGAGACAGAGAGAAATTGAAAGGGAAGGTGGAAATAGGAAGAAAGAGAGACACCTATAACACTGCTTCACTGCTTTTGACGTTTCCCTTCTGTAGCTGGAGATTAGGGGCTTGAACTTGGGTGTTTCTAGACCTCTAACAGACCCCTCTCTCCATCATCACTGGTCATCTCCATCAGAAACAATATCATAAACCCTCTCGTGAGCCTCGATAGGACCTTGCCCTCTATGTAGAACAACAGTGGTAGGGACTGCCCCACTCTCTGGAGGGAAGCTGAGTCAATGTACTCTGCCACTTGAGGAAGACTGGTCCTGAAACAAATGTAGCCTATAGTGTTCCTGGCTATGACAATGAAATGTGAGCTCAGACTTACAGGGATGCAGAGGTTACACAGGTTTATGTGCTGAATATGAATAGACATGGACTCCAGATCAGACTGATGGGGTTTTCAGTTAACAATATTTATATACTTTTCCCATATCTGGGAGTTACTCTCTTGCGTTCTCCAGCTTTCTAGTCCTGTCTTCAACTCTGACACCATCTCCCCAGACAATACTCCTAGCCCACCTGCATATTAGCTGTTGGGCACAGGCAAAAATTAGTAAGTGATGGGACTCTTAGAATATACCTAAAATAGACTTCCTAGCTTTTTCCAAGATGGAGACCCCAAATCTCATCTGCTCTATTCTTACCTTTAGATTCCTGATTATTACACAATTTTTTCTGCTTTATATCTTAGTGCCTTTCAGTCACCAATTGATATTGACACCAACCTGATTTCCTTGGGCAGATGACCTCACCAATGTATCCTGGAACCCTACTTCCCCAGAGACAGGCAGGGAGTATGGATTCACCTGCCAATTGCCATGTCCAGCAGAGAAGCAATTACAGAAGTAAACCTTCCATCTTCTGCACCCCATAATAATCCTGAATCCATATTCCCAGAGAGATAAAGAATAGGGAAACTTACAACAAAGGGGAAGGAATATGGAACTCTGGTGGTGAGAATTGCATGGAATTGAGCCCCTCTTATCCTATAATCTTTTCAATAATTATTAAATCAATAAAAAGAAAAATAAAAAAGAACTTGGGTCCTTGAGAGCATAATAATGTTTGTATTCAACCAAGTATGCCACTGCCTAGCCTCTTATTCCTATTTTGGATGTGGATTTCATGATGAGGCTTTGACACATTTTAATATACTTTAGGTTTTTTTTTTAAGTAGTTCGGGTTAGTAAGACTGTATTACTTTAATTACTTTGTATTACTTTAATGTGGTATCCCTAGAAAGAAAAGAGAAAAACTTTCTAGGAGGGTAGCAAGTCTTAGGAAATGTACTCCAGCGACCAGTGAGCAATGGCTTGCCCATGCTGCCTACTCCAATATGGTTCAAACAATTTTGAAAGTATAGGATAACTCACTTATTTCTCTTTGCTACAGGAAGCTAGGAGATGACCTCAGTACATTGCATTTATTATAGGAAGAGGGCTATAGTTTATCATAAACTTTACATTTTTTAAAATCACTTCCTTGGAGGGGTTATTGATTTATAGTACAGTTGTTGACAAGTGGAATTTCTTTTTCTTTTTAAATTTTTTATTTAAGAAAGGATTAATGAACAAAAACATAAGGTAGGAGGGGTACAACTCCACACAATTCCCACCAACCAATCTCCATAACCCACCCCCTCCCATGATAGCTTTCCCATTCTCTAGGCCTCTGGGAGCATAGACCCAGGGTCGTTGAGGGTTGCAGAAAGTAGAAGGTCTGGCTTCTGTAATTGCTTCCCTGCTGAACATGGGCGTTGACTGGTCGGTCCATACTCCCAGTCTGCCTCTCTCTTTCCCTAGTAAGGTGTGTCTCTGGGGAAGCTGAGCTCCAGGACACATTGGTGGGGTCTTCAATCCAGGGAAGCCTGGCCAGCATCCTGGTGGCATCTGGAACCTAGTGATTGAAAAGAGAGTTAACATAGAAAGCCAAACAATTTGTTGAGCAATCATGGATCACAAGCTTGGAATAGTGGAGAGGAAGTGTTAGGGAGGTACTCACTGCAAACTCTAGTGTACTACTGCTTTCAGGTATATATTTTGCAGTAGTTTATGGATACGTGTACACATAAGCTCTCTCTCACAGAAACTAGTGTATATCTAGGTTATGGGACTTTGTTAGAAAGTGAACTACCTGAGATGAAATTAGAGTGTACTATAAAAGGAAAGGTCTCACCCGAGTAATGAAGCTGAAGGGTTGTCATTCCACTCGTGAAGTCTCTGGACACAGTCTGAGGTGAAGCATGTTGAGGTGGCAATCGCTGCGTTGGTTAGGTTGTGATCGGCGGATGCAATATTATTTGGTTTGGATTGAGAGACACATCTGGGAAAGTGGGCCCTATCCAAGGGTTCCAGGACTGGGGGAAGTAGGGGCTCTATAGTGGAGATGTGAGGTTCCTGCTGTCTTAGGGTTCAAAAAGACAATCGATAGTTAATGTTATCATCACATTATTTGGTAATTGGGTTAACTTTGAAAAGTCCTTTTGTTATGGTTTGCTATACAGTATCCAGTATCTTGTATATAGCTGTGCTATTGGATGCTTCTAATCTACTTGGTCTAGGCTTTTGAGAGAGTCCGCATATCAAATACACAGTCCATATATTAAAACGATTCAGTTTGTGTTTTGAGAAACTTTGAGACATACAATAGATTTTCTCCCTCTCATATTAATTAACTACTGATTTATATGTCTACATTTTGCTAGGAGTGTACATAAACACCATTCCCACCACCAAAGGACTGTGACCCATCTCTCCCGCCCACTCCCACCCCCCACTGGCCCAGGAAGCTACATGTCTACCCCTCACCACTGGGTTTTTACTTTGGTGCCCTACTTACAATTTGGTCAGGTCCTGCTTTTAGTTTCCCTTTCAGATCTTCTTAATCAACTTCTGTTGATGAGTGGGATCATCCCATACTCATCTTTATCTTTCTGACTTAGTTCACTTAACATAATTCCTTCTAGCTCTGTCCAAGATGGGTCAGAGAAGGTGGGTTCATTGTTTTTGATAGCTGCATAGTGACAAGTGGAATTTCTTAACTCCCTTTGATAAGTACTTGCAAAATGTTATCACCCTCCCCTCTAGTTTAAACCCTAATGTTTTGGAATGACAAATATGATCTTTGTTTGTGTCCTCTTACGCTACCAGCCAGAGTGGCAGTGGCAGGCAAAAATATATCTAGGTTTTCCTGTTGCCTGTAGTTAGATAAATGTTGACTTCAGCATAGCATCATTGCTTGCCAGCTAATAAAATATTGCCCGGGTTCATTTTCAAATGTCAGTGCTGCTGTTTAAGGGAAATTACAGAAATGAAGGAAACAAATTAGACTCAATGAGTTAAAGTGCACACAAAGTGAAACCCTACTTGCAGCCACAAACCTCTTATTTTCTATTCCTTGCTGCCTTCCTGGGGTCAGACACCATAAAAAAAATTATTACAAAAATTTACCTTGGAGTGAGGGTAAGAAAATAACCAAGCAAACTGTGAAACACCTGAATAATAATGAAGGGTGCAGTGAGGAATGAAGACTACCCATACCAAGGAATGTGTTAATTTTGTCATCTTCAGGACATGAATACTCTGGCCTGATTTGAAAATGGGTTGTTGAGACCCAAGGCAAGATCACTGAGTTTGCAAGTGTCAAATAGGAAGCAGCAGAATAACCACTGCCAGTTATATGAGTACTTTCAGTCAGAGGCAGCAGAGGCTCCTGTGGAGGCTAGACAGTGTAGATCATCTGTCATCATCTAGAGAATGTCACCTCTCACCTGTGCTGAGAGATGGTGTGCTAGTTTTGTATTACAACTTTGGTAAGGATCTTGGGAAAAAAAGTTGACACATGGTTTATGGATTTTACAACTTGTTACCGCCTCCTAGCTATGGCCCATCTATGCAGACACGTCTATGGTTTTCTTTTTTCTAGAAATGTAGTGAAAGACCTGTAATATCCAGAAAGTGAAAGCCCTGTCTGTGTATTAGGCAGGGCTAGCCAACTTTCTTAATACATATGATTGTATATGCAAATACACTTTCTGGAAGAATATACAAAGAAAGGAATTGAAATAGGGCAGTTCTACTACACTTAAAATTTAATGATGGGAGTCGGGCGGTGGCGCAGTGGGTTAAGCGCATGTGGCGCAAAGCACAGGGACCGGCGTAAGGATCCCGGTTCGAGGCCCCGGCTCCCCACCTGCAGGGGAGTCGCTTCATGGGTGGTGAAGCAGGTCTGCAGGTGTCTATCTTTCTCTCCCCTCTCTCTCTGTCTTCCCCTCCTTTCTCCATTTCTCTCTGTCCTATCCAACAACAAAGCAACGTCAACAATGGCAATAATAACCGCAACGAGGCTGCAACAACTTTTTGTTAGGGCAACAAAAAGGGGGAAAAATGGCCTCCAGGAGTGGTGGATTCATGGTGCAGGCACCGAGTCCAGCAATAACCCTGGAGGAAAAAAAAATTTAATGATAAATGTATAGTATTTTATAATAAATAGCACTGAAATAAATTTAAGTAATAAGACAGTCCTTCCAATTCCATTTAACAAAGTGTCAGCTATTATCAGATAATCTTAATTACTTAGGCTTTCAAAGATTTAGAAATACTTCAATATGACAGAATTGAAGTCAAGATTGTAAAAAGAAGGAACTAAGCTGAGTGCCTCATTTGAAGATTCACTTCCTACCAGTTGGATGATTTTGAAACCTAATTTTTTTCAGCCCATTTTCCTCATCTGCTAAAGAATAGCAATAGTAACAGTAATAATAATAAGTTTTGTGCATAATTATGCAGGTTAAAAGATGACATTTAAGGCAATCTGTTAGCTGTGATATGACTATTATCAGTAAATAACAATAGTGTTTTATGATCAACCAGTGGCAAATTTTATCTTTTACAGTACTAGTGTATGAAATTAATTTGGCATACTATGTGACATTGAATGAACTATGTGTGGTGAAAAAGGAAGCTCAATTTACAGGTAGATGACTGGTCTGAGTCAAGTGACAATTTTCTAGAGAGATCCAATGTTCAGTAACTAAAGTTGTATAACCAATGTCAATATCAAGTTTGGATCTGGAGTTTGGGTCCAAGTCAAGGTTCTGAAAACTAAGTTAGGAAAGTATAAAAGTGAAAGCTAATAAGGCAAAGCAGTGGAGAAGTGAATTTATTTCATTACTGAGAAGATTTTACTGCTAGTCCTAGTGACACAACATAAAAGTTACTTTAAAAAATTTTTATTTATAAAGTGGAAATATTTACAAGACCACAGTATAAGAGGGGTACATTTCCACACAATTCCCACCAACAGAACTCTGTATTCAACCCCCTCCCTTGATAGCTTTCCTATTCTTTATCTCTGTAGGAGTATGGACCCAGGATCATTTTGGGGTACAGAAATTGGAAGTTCTACTTCTGTAATTGCTTCCCCACTGAACATGGACATTGGTGGGTTGATCCATACTCCCAGATTGTCTCTCTTTCTCTGGTAGGGCAGGGTCTGGGGAGGTGGGGATCCAAGACACTTTTTAAAAAATTTTATTTTATTTATAAAAAAGGAAACGCTGACAAAACCATAGGACAAGTGGGTTACAACTCCACACAGTTCCCACCACCAGAACTCCGTATCCCATCCCCTCCCTTGATAGCTTTCCTATTCTTTTTAAAAATATTTATTTATTCCTTTTTGTTGGTCTTGTTGTTTTACTGTTGTAGTTATTGTTGGATAGGATAGAGAGAAATTGAGAGAGGAAGGGAAGGCAGAGAGGGGAAGAGACAGACTGCTTGTGAAGCGACTCCCCTGCAGGTGGGGAGCTGGGGGCTTGAACCTGGATCTTTACGCCACTTGAGCTTAACTCACTGCGCTACCACCCAACTCCCAGCTTTCCTATTTAACTCTCGGGGAGTATGGACCCAAGGTCATTGTGGGATGCAGAAGGTGGAAGGTCTAGCTTCTGTAATTGCTTCCCCGCTGAACATGATCCTTGACAGGTCAATCCATACTCCTAGCCTGCCTCTCTCTTTCCCTAGTGGGGTGGGGTTCTGGGGAAGTGGAGCTCCAGGACATATTATTGGTGGGGTCGTCTGTCCAGGGAAGTCTGGTTGGCATCATGGTAGCAACTGGAACCTAGTGGCTGAAAAGAGAATTAATATATGAAGCCAAACAAGTTGTTGACTAATCATGGACCTAAAGGCTGGAGTAGTGCAGATGAAGAGTTGGGGAGTGGGGCGGGGGGGAATCTTCTTCTTGTAGATAGCCAGTAGGCTATACCATTTTTTTTTTTCCTCCTGAGCCTGAAATCTGATATGCAGGTGGATCCAAGTTATTGTCTGGGGAGACGATGTCATGGCTGGAAAAAGGACCAGAAAACTGGTCTTTTAAAGGAACTGATTAATACACCAGGAACTAGAGTCTGAACATTTGTGTTTAGGTGCCATTAGGACAATGGTAGTGTAAATCAGGCATTCACACTATGCGGGCAGCTTAATTGAGAGGTTGTAGAGACAGTAATTCTACCATGCTAAAGGCACCTAAGTGTGGTCACTGAATTCTTAGTGAGAAATTTCATTTTAAGTAGCATCTTGAAGTGCAAACATCAGAGGACAAGTAAATGTAAAGATTCTAAGACTTATGCATCTTTTTAAAAATCTTTCAACTTAAAAAGATTAAAATAAAACATTTGTTTTCTGTGATTCTTTAAAAAAATTCAGGTTTACATTGCAGTTGCCAGTTTCCATGGTATAAATACTCCTACATCAGTATTTTCAGACTCCCAATTTGACATCACTGAAAGTTGAATCTGGAAGATATATATATATTATCAGCTGTGTGAACTGTTGCAGACAGAATCTAGCAATTCCTACATAGATATCAAGACCATTATATTGAATAGAAACAGCCAAAGTATATCTGTACTATCATCCCATCTATATGTAGTTCAAGATATCATGTTGCATGTAATAAAAGTATGGTCTTTTTGACTGCTGAGTAGTACTTGCTTATATGAACCTGCCACAACATGTTTATTCATTTACCTATTTAGTGAACATTTGGATTACTTTCAGGTTTCCTGTTATTTCAAATGAAAATATGAGGAATATTCTTCACAAGCCTGCTATGTAGAAACATTATTGCATAATTTTCTGCTTATGTTGTCATTTATCTTAAGCAAATATTTAGGAGTTTATTTTACTATATAAAAGTGTTCTCATTTTTGAGGGATGAGGCACCCAAACAAACTGCAAGTGAAAGTATGGAACCAGGATTTCCTAGTGTTCTTTCATTAGATTCTCACATATATGTTATTGGTTTCCACCCTACCCAATGTTAGAAGAGAGGAGGCTATGATTGTTTGTCCACTCAATTATTAGCAAAATAAAAAAATATTTGACTGTGTCCTGTGTGCCTGGCACTATGGTATTCATAGGGATTACAATGGCAAATAGCACATTGTCACTGCCCATAAAGAATTTACTCTAGTAAGTATCAAAACTCTTTTCAACCTGTCAGTTTCTATCACCTTTTTTTAAAAAGAATTTATTTATTTATTCATGAGAATGATAGGAGGAGAGAGGGAAAGAGCCAGACATCACTCTGCTACATGTGCTGCCAGGGATTGAATTTGGGACCTCACGGTTGAGAATCCAGTGCTTTATCCACTGTGCCATCTCCTGGACCACTCTACCACTTTTTTTTTTTTAATATCTAAAAAGACATTTAAAAAGTCACAGCATAGGGCTGGGGAGATAGTGCCATTCATAGTATAAAATATTTTTACATTTGTAGCTCAGATCAATCCTGCACCAAATGCTAGGGTTGAACTCTCGAAAAAAAAAAGTTACTACAAAGGACAAAAGCACCTATCAAAAGGGATATGTACAACTATATTTATAATAGTAGCATTATTTGTAACAGCTCAAACTTGAAAGCAACCAAAATTGTGGCATATATACTCAATGGAATACTACTCAGATGAAAGAAATGATAAAATTTTGGACTCAGGTCCTTACACATTGCAATGTGTGTGGCCAAGTAAGAGTGCCACTGTCTGGCCTCTGGACTTGATTTAGTTTGACTCACTAGTAAACTCACTTAAAATCTATCTAAAGTTATCTTGTTTTTCAGTTAGTAATACTAAATTACAAACAACATTACGCCTGAGGTTTTTTTGGTTTTTTTGTGTAGGAAATTCTGTATGGATGCCAGTGCTTGAAGGAAGAGACTTGAATAATGTGTTTGGCATGGAGGAAGGTGCCTTGGTATGGAAATTCTGCCTTAAGTCATGGGTTACTGTGCCAAAATTTACTGCCAGTGTGTTGCTGGAAAAAAAAAAAAACTGTGGTTTCTTTTTTCTCTCTTAAAAGAATGCTCTAACTACAACCACTAACTAGTTGGAGGAATAAAAAGCCCTGAAGAGTAGAAATCAAACACCAGCAGTTATTCTGAAGACAAATGATTGACTGAACTTAATATTTTCCCCAGCAGCAAGTTCTAGTGTGAAAACCTTGAAACAAAACCTTGAAGAAGAGCAGCAAGTTCAAGTAGCACAAAGTAAAGAAGAAAATTATACTTTTATGGTGTATTGCGCCAAAGTCAAAGACTCCGGGGTGGGTGTGTGGGGGGGGAGAATACAGGTCCAAGAAGGATGACAGAGGACCTAGTAGGGGTTGTATTGTTATATGGAAAACTAGGAAATGTTATGCATGTACAAACTATTGTATTTACTGTCTAATGTAAAACATTAATTCCACAATAAAGAAATAAAAAAGGAAAACTATACTTTTATTTGGTCAACTTTAATTGCTCAATTCAAATTTTTTTGTTTATAGATTTCTAGATTCAGTATCTTATCTCAAAATACATTGTACCACACCAACTATCTGAATAAAAGACAGACACCTATCACATAAGCAATATGTGAGTATAAATATGTCCTACATAACTGCTAGAAAGTGATATTTTCTCACTCTTTCACCTTTCCTGTGTAAATTCAGCAAAATAAGAGCACATAAAGGACAGGTTTATCATGTACATTCCCATTGTTCATAAATATCTATCAGGCTTAGTAGGTTTGCAGCAATCACGTTTCCAGCTTCATTTCTTCCTTGGTAATTAGCATATTTTTTCTTATAGGAACATATGGCAACTTCACCTGTAAACAAACCTTGCAAACAGCTCTGTGTTGTTGAGATCTGAACCAAGTTGTGATTTTATTGAGCCATAGAAATGGAGCATGATGCTGTTAGATGGTGGGATTTAGCACAGACATAATGGTAATATTGTCAGGAACTGGACTGAATCAATATTATAAACTCAGATGATTTGGAGTATGCACAATATATGGAACTAAAGAATAAAGCAAGGGACTCTAGGAATTTTATCCTGCAAACAAAGCTAGGAAAAAAATGAAAGGTAAGAGAGAAAGAAAGTTACTGTATTTGAACTACAAATCCAGGTTTAGTCACTCTTAGAGGAAAATGAAGCTTTTCATTTTTTTGAACTTTTATTCTTTTTTAAAAAAATTTTTATTTATTAAAAGGAAACATTGACTAAACCATAGGATAAGAGGGCTACAACTAAGGAAGCTTTTCTTATCAAAACTGATTTTTACTACTAAGATTCCTATTATCTACTATAAAAAGTCAGGATTGGATATGATTTTCAATGACCTATTTGTCATAACTAAATGGGGAAGGAATAATTACATATGGACACACACACACACAGAATTTTTTTCCAGAGCATTGCTGAACTCTGGCATATTGTGTTGCTAGAGACTGAACCTGGAACCTTTGGAGCCTCATGTAGGAACTGTTTTTTTTTCCATTACCATTGTGCTATCTCCTCAGACCTATATAGTCACATTTAAGAGTCTCTTTTCTGAAACTAAGCATGAAAATTTTGCTTGACAATTACTATATTCAATAAGTTTATCACAACTGTAGCACATTTTTTCTGTTTTTTAAATGTATAACTGTAATCATCCAAAGTTAAAAGTACAACTCACATTTTAAAAATTGAGAGTGTATGTAAGAAAACATAGTACTGAAGCTTCCTTCAATGTAGTGAGGGCTGGTTTGGAACATGGGTCACACACATAGCAAAGCAGCACACTATCCAAGTGAGCTTTTTTGTTAGTAGTCAATTTTAAAAAAAAATTTATTTCTTTATTGGGGAATTAATGTTTTACATTCAACAGTAAATACAATAGTTTGTACATGCAAGTACTCAATTTTTTTATAGGGTTCTAAGACAAATTTAATTTGTTCTAAAACAAAATTTATTAGCCTTTTCAACAAACAGTAGCAGGATATTTTACATCCACATTCAAAAGAATGAATGTGGATCCTTAACTCATACTTTATACAAAAATGAACTCAAAGTGGATCAAGTATCTAAAATAAGAGGTAAAAATACACAAGTCTTAGAGGGAAGCAGGGGTAAGTCTTCATGATCATAAATCAGCCAATGGTTCCCTAGGCATAGAACTTAAGGCAAAAGCAATAAAAACCCAGATAAATTGAATCTCATCAAAATTAAAACCTTTTGTTTATCAAAGACATTGAACAAACTGAAAAGACAGCCTAAATAATGAGAAAAATTTCAAATAAGGTTTTAATGTCAGTACTATATAAAGAATCTTTCAATTCAGAAGAATTGATCCACAACATTGTGAAATGAAAACCACTTGAATGGAAAAAAGAGCCATAGATGAGGAGTTAAAGAATCAAGTTCCAGTCTTACTTATGTCACAAACTCAATATTGATTCTAGTCAACTTAATTTTTTAAAATTGACTGATTGATTTAATAATGGTCGATGGACCAGGCAGTGGTGCACCTGGTTAAGTACACATATTGTACAGTGTGCAAGGATCTGAGTTCAAGCCCTTAGTCCTCACCTGCAGGGGAAAAGCTTCACAAGTGGTAAAGCAGGTCTGCAGGTGTCTCTCTGTCTCTCTCCCTTTCTATCTCTCCCTTTCAATTTCTCTGTCTCCAATAATAAATAAATTAATTAAAAAATTATCAACAAGACATAGGACAAGAGGGGTTCAATACCACAGTTTTTTCTACCACCAGAGTTCTACATCCCATCCCCTTCCATTGGAAGCTTTCCTATTCTTTATCTCCTTGGGAATATAGTCTTAGGATCATTGTGGGGTGCAGAAGGTGGAATATAAGGTGGCTTCTATAATTTCTTCTCTGGTGGACATGGGTGTTGGCAGGTTGATCCATACCCCCAGCCTATTTCTATCTTTCCCTAGTGGGGCAGGACCCTTGAGAGGTGGGGTTTCAGGGTACATTGGTGAGGTCGTCTGTCCAGAAGAGTAAGGTTGGTGTCATGGTAGCATCTGCAACATGGTTGCTAAAAAAGCATTAATCTATAAAGCAGAAAAAATTGTTTAATATTCAGGAAGCTCAAGGTAAGAATATAGCAGATGAAATTTATTAGTCAATTTTATTTGGTATTACTCTTCTCTGTGCAAGTGATAAATCTACGCTAAAAATGTCATTAAGTAAAACAAGAGCAACAAAAAATTTTTTATAAGTGGAATAACAAGGATTTTGTGAACAGATTGATGGCCCTATGAATAATGTATAGTCCTATCTGAGTATGGCATGGTATTCTTCTCTAAGTAATATTTTCCTTCTTTAACCAACTAGCATCCTTTTCTGCAAGCAAATTCTGACACTTGAGGGGAAATTTAGAAGTTAGTAAGGTAGGTCAGAAAAATAGCTGATTTGGATAGTGTACTGACTTACCACATGGATAACTTAGGTTTGAACTCTTACCATATTGAAGGATGCTGCTACAAAAGGATTTATATCCATTTTCTTTAGAGAGAGGAACATTTCTTTTTCAAATGGGAAACTGGATTTAGACTTGAAAAGAGAAACAAAAACCTTGTTATAAGCAACATATCTGGAAGAAATAACTTCAATCCAATATAATAAAGACTCATCGGATACAACATAGAAGAGTAAACATCTTAAAAGTAAATATAGATGGCTACATCTGAACTCAAGACATAATAGAATTGGTAAAGCATTAAGTACAGATGCTAAGTATTATTTTGAAATTACTAGTCTTGGTGTCTAGGGCTACACATTTCTGAAGTTTACAGAGAGCCTTTAAATGTCTGTATCATTTTTAGCCCAGAGCTCTTTTCTTACACAACATCTAAAAATATCTATTAGTTTAAATTGTCAGCATGTAAAACACTTATGATGACTTTTTCTCATCTTATCACTCAAATTATGTTAAAGTTAGAAAGAAAAAAAGTCTGTATAATGAACTATTTGGTGTGATTTCCATGAGGAAATTTAGTCAAAAATAATAATGTTGATTATAGTCTTAATCTCTTAAACTCTTAATAGTACTCACCAAATAGTACTATTTCATATTTCCACTTAAGTGCCCCATAAGCTGTTCAAACTCACAACATCTTTTACAGAACTCAAACTTTTTTTTAAATAATGTTAAAGCTGATGTCCATTTTTATTTGCTTCTATGACTCTACTTTCACTTCCTTTCTAAGGCAAACCTACACCTATTACAATTTCCAGGTGTCCTTGATTTTTCCTCTCCCTTTTCAGACAGGAGAAACAGCATCTGACTTCTTCAGGTATTCAGGAGATTCTCTTCCTTCTCAGTGTTGGTATAAAAACCAAAGTACCTGGTAACAAAAATTCTAGGTCCTGGTAGAACTTAGTTCCAGAGGTCTTTGGTCATCTTCCCCCAACATTTCCTGTTCTCTAGGAATACAGACCAAAAATTTTGGTGGTGGTGTGCGGGGGTTACAGAAAGAAGTTCTGGCTTCTGTAATTGCTTCTCTGCTGGTCATGGACATTGGCAGGTAAATCCATAACCCAGGTTGTCTCTGTTTGTTCCCTCATAGAGTGGGGCTCTGTGAGGTGAGGTTTTGGGACACACTGGTGTGGTCCTCTGCCTAGAGATGTCAAGATGGAATTGCAGTGGTATTTGTAACTTGGTGAAAGGCAGTAATAAATAAAGCAGGACACAAGATGGGTAATAAATAAGAAATAAGAATAGGATAGAACCAATAGGGACCTTAGGGTGGAAAGAAGCTAGGATGTCTATTTGTTTAAAAATAATTCTTATTAATGAATTAATAATAATTGACAAGATTGTAGGATATGATGGGTACAATTCCATATAATTCCCACCACCAGAGTTCCATATCCCCTCTTCTCTGTTGGAAGTTTCCCTATTCTTTATCCCTCTGGGATGTGGACCCAGGATCATTATGGGGTGCAGAATCTTTCCCCATACTTAATACTTATTTTTGTCCTCTGTGTCCTCATCTCAGTATCAATACTCATTTATTTGTTAAAACCATGAACTCAAATCATAGATTTCTTTAAAGACATCCAAGTGACCTCTTTAGATATGACTCATATTTATTCCATTTTTCAAATGGATATAATGAATGCTTTTAAAATGAAATCATGCCCCGATCCAGCTTTCTAGTCATATTTCAACTCTGACACCATCTTCCCAAACAACACCTTTGCTCCACTTGCATGTTAGTTGTAGTGCTCAGGCAAAAATTAGTAAAGTCATGGGCCCCTAAGAATATACTTAAAATTGTGGTCCAGGAGGTGGCATAGTGGTAAAGCTTTGGACTCTCAAGCATGTGGTCCTGAGTTCGAACCCTGGCAGCACATGTGCTAGAGTGATGTCTGGTTCTTTCTCTCTCTCCTCCTATCTTTCTCATAAATAAATAAAATCTTTATAAAACAACAAAAAAGAATATACTTAAAATAGACCTACTCGCTTTTTCCAAAATGGAGATCCCAAAATTTACCTGCTACGTTCTTGTCTTTAGTTTCCTGACTATTAAACAATTTTTTCTGATTTATATCGTAATGCTTTTCAGCCACCAAGTTGCAGATGCTACCCTGATGGCAACTTGACTTCCCTGGATAGATGACTCCACCAATGTGTCCTGGACCCCACCTCTCCAGAGCCCTGCCCCACTAGGGAAAGATATTGACAGTCTGTAAGTATTGCTTGACTTGCCAATGTCCATGTTCAGTGGAGAAGCAGTTACAGAAACCAGACATTTCACCTTCTACAGCCCATAATGACTTTGGTTCCATGCTCCCAGAGGGATAAAGAATAGGAAAATTTTCAAGGGAGGGGATGGGATACAGAACTCTGGTGGTAGAAATCGTGTGGAATTTGTCTATATTTCCTATTTTATAGATAAATTAATGACAAATAAGAAATGAAATCACGTTCTCCACACCTATAGGCAACTAAATTTTGATAAGCAAGCTTAAAAAAAAAAAAGGGATCGGGCGGTAGCGCAAAGCGCAAGGACCTGTGTAAGGAAGGATCCCGGTTAGAGCCCACGGCTCCCCACCTGCAGGGGAGTCGCTTCACAGGCTGTGAAGCAAGTCGGCAGGTGTCTGTCTTTCTCTCCCTCTCTCTGTCTTCCCCTCCTCTCTCCATTTCTCTCTGTCCTATCTAACAATGAACGACATCAACATCATCAACAACAATAATAACCACAACAAGGCTACAACAACAAGGCAACAAAAGGGGGAAAAATCAAATGGAGAGATTCTTTACAACAAATGGTATTGGGAAAAACTGGGCTGAAAGTCACATAAGAATGAAATAGAACCACTATATATCATCATGCACAAAAGTAAACTCCAAACAGATCAAAGAATGGACATTAGGCCACATACCATAATATACATATAAGAAAATGTTGTCAGAATACTCTGTGCTTCCTTCAGAAACACCCTTGAAAAATTAAGTCCAACAGCAAAGAAAACAAAAACAGAAATAAACCAATGGGACCACATCAAACTGAAAAGCTTCTACATAGCCAAAGGAACTATGACTTAAACACAAAGACATATTGTTAATAATATGAGAATAGGGAGGATTATTTTTAAAATATAGTTAGTAACAAATATTGTTTTTAAAAAATTATTAGTGATTTAATATTGATTTACAAAATTACAAGATAACAGAGGTACAAATCCACACTGTAATGTGAACGCTTAACCAGGTACATCACTGCCTGGCCCCATACTAAAGGACTCTGGAGGAGGTTGTGAGGAAGAGAACATTGAGTAACTAGTGCATGATGGAGAAAGACCTGGGTGGGTGGTAGGAATAGTGCAGATGGGTGCAAAAATTAGACATTATATCCATGTGAAGACAACTGTCTTGGAAATTGTTATTTTCCCCAAATAAAATGTTCTTCAAGGGAGTTGGCCGGTAGCACAGTGGGTTATGCACATGTGGCACAAAGCAAAAGAACAGGTGTAAGGATCCTGGTTCGAGCCCCCAGCTCCCCACTTGCAGGGGAGTTGCTTCACAGGCGGTGAAGCAAGTCTGCAGGTGTCTATCTTTCTCTCCCCCTCTCTGTCTTCCCCTCCTCTCTCTTTTTCTCTCTGTCCTATCCAACAATGATGACATCAATAAGAACAACAATAAAAAGGGCAACAAAAGGGAATAAATAAATATAAAAATGTTCTTCAAGATCACATGTAAGATTTTAGTGAACGTTTACAACCATTGTAAGTTCCAGTTGGCCTTCATTGCCAGCTTTGATTGTTCTCTACTTCTCCAGATATTCTTTGCACTCAGTTGCCATATTACTGATTCTTCAGTGTTCATGACCTAGTTCACAGACTGTTGTTTTTGGTACTCAAGACTAAGTGCCTCATCTAAGGAACTTCTTCAGTGCTGTGATGTAGCATTTTATAGTGTAATTAACTTTTATCTTATTTATTTATTTTTTATAATAGTAACCTCTTTTATTCTCCTAAGTTTAATTTATAAAAGAAGCCTTCATCTTAAATCATTAACAAAAGGGAAGATTGGATAAGAAAAGACTGCATATTTGTTATTCATGCCATATGCCTCGCCTTATCCAAACTCAGCCCCTATGTCCACACCCAGTTATACCTTTTTGCAGTAAAATCAACTTTGTGTTGACTTATTCATCCTCCAACTATTTCAGGGGAAGCAACTCTGGTATGCCTAATATAATTATGTTAACCCCTCTTCCCTAACATTGGCTAAAGAATAGTCACATGATCCTGTTCTGATGAAGGAAGTTTGAGTAGTGGTCTGATGATAGTTTCTGTGAGAGGTTTCCTTGCCTCTAAGAAAAAGATACAAGAAGAGATCTGTTTTATTCCTCCTGACATTTAAAAAAAACTTTCCTTTCTTTTTTTAATATTCATTTAATTTATTTATTCCATTTTGTTGCCCTTGTTGTTTTATTGTTATAGTTTTTGTTGTTGTTGTTATTGATGTTGTCATTGTTAGATAGGATAGAGAGAAATGGAGAGAGGAGGGGAAGACAGAGGGGGAGAGAAAGACATACCTGCAGACCTGCTTCACTGCCTGTGAAACGACTCCCCTGCAGGTGGGGACCTGTGGGCTCGAACCAGGATCCTTATGCTGGTCCATTAGCGCTTTGTGCCACGTGCACTTAACCCGATGCGCTAACACCCAACTCCCCCTCCTGACATTTTTATGACTAAAATTACTGTAGACATTATAGTTCCCATAAAAAGAACCATCCTATGTACAATCTTATAACATTAATAAAGCCTTATTTGAGAAGTGGTGCAGGTCTAGCTTCGCGGATGGGAGACAGACGACCAAGGACTCATCTGAGCTGGGAAGCAGTATCTCGTTTATTAATCAGATACATTGCCTTTTATGCATCTCTTCAACGGAAGTGGCAAGCAAAAGGAAATGACTAGGAGGGGGGCGGAGCAAAAAAAGAGCTTGAACAGAATATAGAAAGCTTCCATCTAAGCAGTGGGGATTAAACCATTACCCTGTAGGCAGGGCGGGACCCAGGTAAAACAGTGATTATGTAAATAGACCACATCGTAAGTAATACAAACGAACCTAATGTGATGATCAAAACAGAAGGTCTTATAAGCAGAATTTAGAAGCATACCAACAAAGTGGGAAAGAGCTGGATGTCTTCTGTCCCACTCAAACTCTGCACTTCCTATGTGGGATGGTATTCCACTCATTGGTAAAAGTCTTTTTTTTTTAAATTTGAGTTATATTATTTGCAGCAAAATAATATAAAACATATGAAATGATTCAAAGATGAATTCTAAATAGGCTTTGTTCCACTGAGAATTATTATTCCTGATATGAAGAAGTAACCTTTATTCTACTGAGAAGTATAATATTGGATTTAATTTAACTGCCAATTGCCACAGTCGCATCTAGAATAACAAATTACTACTGCCCCTTATTGGTAGGTATCTTGTTAATATGTTATTATTTGATATAATTCTTAAAGGAAACATTTTATTTTTTGAGGTAATTTAAAATGTCAGAGAAATCAGATTGCATTTTAAGTTGCTGAAATCAGTATCAACAAAGCTGTTTAAATAATAGCCTAGCTAAAAATGTAAAATAAAATAATTTCTTTGTTTTTTATTCTTTTATTGATACAGAGTTAGACATAAAGCCTTTTAGATGCTAAGAATTATGGGAATATTGCAGTTGCAAATGAATGTAAGAAAGTACTAAGAAAGATGTAACTATACTATACACATTTAACTTTGTATAATACAGTTATTTTTAATACTTTTGAGGTATTTACTTTAAATGTTAAAGTATTTATTATATTAATGAATACATAATTATCTTTTAGTTGCATACATTCATGTGTGCATATATACATTGCACTGAATAATGCGTTTTCATTTAATAGTTTTTAATGAATATTTTTTTCATGCAATTATTTCTTTGTTCAAACTGCATGTGAAGGGTTAGTTAACAGTCCATCACCTAGAGAGATGTAGCACACCTACTTTATAATCAATCTTTCTGGTTTGTTGCTTCAGAAGCTTCTTAAGGTGATTGTTATTGCCTGTCAATAACTACTGTAAACCATTAACTTCCCAATAAAGTAGAAAAAAAGATGCTTGTTATTTAAGGAAATATTAAAACAGATATTTTGAGTACAAGTAATATATATCCTTAGAGTGTATTTTAATTTTTTACTGTTGGGTTGTGAGAAAAGTTGTGAAGTATTTTTCTATGCAAAAAGCATCATGATATTTCTGAAAAACTAATAGCTTATCTTTGGGCTATTTTGTTCTATTAATTTTTCTGTGAATCCTTACATTAGTGTTGCTTTTTTTCCTTATTGCTTTTGATAGTCACTGGGGTAGTCACTATTCCAGGATAATTATTTTTTCAGATGGAAAGAGACAGAGATAGACACAGTGAAAGACACTACAAAACAGAAACTTATGTATGGTGGGGGCAGGCTTGAACCTTGATTGTGCTGATGCCAAAACAAATGCAGTATCAAAGTGAACTATTTTACTGGCCTAAAATTGCTATTTATTTGTTTATTTATTTATTTATTTGCATTTCTTGTGGAAGATATCAAAGCACTATTGTTATGTATGTTGATAAAGATCAAGTTGGACCCTCACAATGCAAGGAACATGCTTTGTTTACTAAGTCACTTCTCCTACCAGGTATTACTTTAACAAAAGTTTGTGTATCTTGTAGTGTACAGCAGTTTCTAATAGAAAAAGTTACCTAACAAAAATCTTTCAAATATATTTTGTATCCCCATATTTATTCACTTGGATACTTTGTTTAAAATTGACAAAAATTCTAAAAGGCCTATATGAACTTTTGATTTATCTTAGATATAATTATTGATTTGGTAATAATTAGCATCTCTGCAATATGTAATCATGTTTTTCTAAATTTAATTTATTGAAGCTGTTTTTGTCTCTCAGAAATACTTACAGTTTATTCCTGCTTATTATGTTAAAAGCATTTTCCCTCTTTTTTCAAAACTTTTTGTAGCTATTATATATGCATAAAATTCTTAAGAGTATAATCCTGGGGGGTTTCCCAGAAGATGGCGGAATGAGAAGCTGCTACTGGCTGAGCTCTGACCACATCTCCTGGAAATGGTAGGATTTTCTGCCTTTAGCAGGCCAGTCAATAAGGGGTCCTAGCGGTGACACCAAGGAGGTGACTATAACTTAATTTGGGTTAAGAATTAGAGTAGGGAAAAAAGGGGAAAATTTTTTTTCTTCCTTTTAATTTTCAAGCATACCTCCTTCCAGCCCTCCCCATAACCAGTCGCTGGGGACCAGCTTCTAGTAGGGGAGGGGAGCTCCTTTTCTTTACCAAATTCCTGCCCCACCAGGGAGTATCATTAATTCTAAGTCTATACCCTTCTGAAACCTCTGGCCTTTTTTCTTTCTAAGTAGCCAACCCCCACACCTCACCCCATATAGCTAATAATTAAAAATAAATACAAAAAAACCCTCTTTCCTTTCACTGCCCTTTTATGACTGTTCTTTTTCTTATCTTTTTCTTTTTTCTCTTTCTTTTTTTTTCTTTTTCTCATTCTTGTCATCCCTTCTTCCTTAATCCTACAGCTTCCAAAGTCATAGCCCCCAGCCCCCACACCACAGTGAGCTTTTTTGAATTCACTGATACACATTTGGGAATTTCCTTTCACTGTTCTTTAATTACAGCTCTTTTTCTTAGCTTTTCCCTTTTCTCTCTCTCGTCTCTCTCTCACTCTTTTTTAATCTTGTCATACACTTCTTCCTTCATCTTTGCATTTATGAATTTGTGAATTATTTTGGGGAAGAAATCTGCCTCAGAGTGGACTCTCTATGTGTGTATCTCTGCTCTAGTTCCCTTTCCCCTCTTGTTACCCCTAGAATATACAGTGGATAGTAGATTTGCATAACTGTCTATTCTTGCTATCCTTTCTTTCTTTTCTCTTTCTTCACTGGGATTTGGTTACTATTTTTTCACGGATTGGAGAAATTGTTTGGCTAACTGGTGACGATTAAACTACTTCAATACTTGCTTCAGTTGCTACTGTAATTCCTGAGGTTGGTGAGTGCATTTGTCATAAAGGTATATAGTACAGTGTTACTTGTACTCAAGACACAACAACTGAGGAACAACAGAGCATAAAAAAAAGGAAACACATAAATAAAAAAAATGGGTAGATCAAAAACAAATAAAACTGCTACTCCAATGAATGAAGACAAGAGCCCAGAAGAAACTACAAATCAGCCAGAAGTAACCATTGATAAGAAAAGTATGCAAGCAATACTAAACTTATTAATCACAGAAATGAAAACAACATTGGAGGAAAGGAATGGCACTATTAGGGAAACAACAGTTGAGACCCCCAAGGAAAATACTGATTATCTTGAGGCAATTAGAGAACTGAAAGCTGAAATAGTTGTAATGAAGAAAGAAGCTGAGGCAAGGGAAAGCAGACTAACAGAAGCAGAAAACAGAATTAGACAGAGGATGAGTTAGAGAAAGCGAAGAAAGAGGTGAAAGAGCTCAAAAAGAGATTGAGAGACACTGAAAACAACAACAGAGACATATGGGATGATCCCAAAAGAAGTAACATTCGTATAATTGGCCTGCCAGAGGAAGAAAGAGAGGAAGGGGAAGCAAATATTCTAGAGGAAATAATAGAAGAAAACTTCCCAGACCTGAATAACAGAAAGGACATCAAGATTCAAGAGGCCCAGAGAGTACCAAACAGAATCAACCCAGACCTGAAGACACCAAGACACATCATAGTCACAATGAGAAGATGGAAGGATAAAGAAAGGATCCTAAAGGCTGCAAGAGAGAAACAAAATGTCACATACAAGGGAAAAACATTAGATTATCGGCAGACTTCTCCACTCAAACACTAAAAGCCAGAAGGGAGTGGCAAGATATCTATCGAGCCCTGAATGAAAAAAGGTTTCAACCAAGGATAATATATCCTGCTAGACTTTCATTCAAACTAGATGGAGGAATCAAAACCTTCTTAGACAAACAACAGTTAAAGGAGGCAACCATCACCAAGGCGGCCCTGAAAGAGGTTCTGAAAGACCTCATATAAACAAGAACATCACTATAATACTTGCAATATATCAGAGCAAACAAAAATTTTTTTTGAACAATAGCACTACAATACATTAAATCCATAATATCAATAAATGTCAATGGCTTAAACTCACCCATCAAAAGGCACAGGGTGGGGGGATGGATTAGAAAACATAACCCAACCATATGCTGCTTGCAAGAATCCCATCTGTCACAACAAGATAAACACAGACTTAAAGTGAAAGGATGGAAAACTATCATACAGGCTAACGGACCACAAAAAAGGGCAGGAACAGCCATTCTCATCTCAGACACGATAGATTTTAAATGAAATAAAGTAATAAAAGATAGGCAAGGACATTACATAATGATTAGAGGATCAATCAGCCAAGAAGACTTAACAATTATTAACATCTATGCACCCAATGAGGGACCATCTAAATACATTAAGCACCTACTGAAAGAATTTCAAAAATACATCAATAGTAATACAATAATAGTGGGAGACTTCAATACCCCACTCTCACACTTAGACAGATCAACAAAGCAGAGAACCAATAAAGATACAAGAGAATTGAATGAAGAGATTGACAGACTAGACCTCTTGGACATTTTCAGACTCCTCCACCCCAAAAAACTGGAACACACCTTCTTTTCAAATCCACATAACACATACTCAAGGATAGACCACATGTTAGGCCACAAAGACAGCATCAATAAATTCAAGAGCATTGAAATCATCCCAAGTATCTTCTCAGACCACAATGGAGTAAAACTAACATTTAACAACAAACAGAAAATTATTAAAAGACACAGAATTTGAAACTAAACATGATCCTTAAGAACCACTGGGTCAGAGACTCACTCAAGCAGGAAATTCTAATGTTCCTGGAAACTAATGAAAATGAAGACACAACCTATCAAAATATTAGGGACACAGCTAAAGCAGTACTGAGAGGGAAACTTATTGCCATACAATCACATATTAAACACCAAGAAGAAGCTCAAATGAATGACCTTACTGCACACCTCAAGGACTTAGAGGAAGAGGAACAAAGGAACCCTAAAGCAACCAGAAGGACAGAAATCACTAAAGTTCGAGCAGAAATAAACAACATTGAAAATAAAAGAACCATACAAAAGATCAATGAAGCCAAATGTTGGTTCTTTGAAAGATTAAACAAAATTGACAAACCGCTAGCCAGAATCACCAAACAAAAAAGACAGAAGACTGAAATTAATAGAATTGTAAACGAAGAGGAGATATCACAACTGACACCACAGAAATCCAGAGAATCCTGCGAAACTTCTATAAAGAACTATATGACACCAAGCGACAGAATCTGGAAGAAATGGAACAATTCCTAGAAACATATGCCCTTCCAAAACTGAACCAAGAAGAACTACAAAATGTAAATGCACCAACCACAGACAAAAAAATTGAAACCGTTATTAAGAATCTTCCCAACAACAAAAGTCCTGAACCAGATGGCTTCACAAACGAATTCTACAAAACTTTCAGGAAACAGTTAGTACCCCTACTTCTTAAGCTTTTCCATAAGATTGAAGAAACAGGAATACTCCCTTCCACCTTCTATGAAGCCAACATCACCCTGATACCAAAAGCAGATAGGGACAGAACAAAAAAGGAAAACTACAGACCAATATCTCTGATGAACATAGATGCCAAAATATTAAACAAGATCTTGGCCAACCGGATACAGCAACATATCAAAAAGATTGTTCATCATGACCAAGTGGGATTCATCCCAGGAATGCAAGGTTGGTTCAACATCTGTAAGTCAATCAGTGTCATTCACCACATCAATAAAAGCAAAGCCAAAATCCACATGATTATCTCAATAGATGCAGAGAAAGCCTTTGACAAAATCCAACACCCATTCATGCTCAAAACTCTACAAAAAATGGGAATAGATGGGAAATTCCTCAAGATAGTGGAGTCTATCTATAGCAAACCAACATCATACTCAATGGACAGAAGCTGAAAGCATTCCCCCTTAGATCGGGGACTAGACAGGGCTGTCCACTGTCACTGTTACTCTTCAACATAGTATTGGAAGTTCTTGCCATAGCAGTCAGGCAAGAGAAAGAAATCAAAGGGATACAGATTGGAAGGGAAGAAGTCAAGTTCTCACTATTTGCAGATGATATGATAGTATACATAGAAAGACCTAAAGAATCCAGCAGAAAATTACTGGAAGTTATTAGGCAATATAGCACGGTATCAGGCTACAAAATCAATGTACAAAAATCAGTGGCATTTCTTTATGCAAACACTAAATCTGAAGAAGACATCCAGAAATCACTCCCATTTACTGTTTCAGCAAAATCAATCAAATACTTAGAATAAAGTTGACAAAAGAATTGAAAGACTTGTATGCTGAAAACTATGAGTCGCTACTCAAGGAAATAGAAACTGATAACAAGAAATGGAAAGATATCCCATGCTCATGGATTGGAAGAATAAATATCATCAAAATGAATATTCGCCCCAGAGCCATATAAAAATTTAATGCAATACCCATCAAAGTTCCAGCAAGGTTCTTTAAGAGAATAGAACAAACACTACAATCATTTATCTGGAACCTGAAAACACCTAGAATTGCCAAAACCATCTTGAGGAAAAGAAACAGAAATGGAGGCATCACACTCCCAGACCTTAAACTATATTATAAAGCCATCATCATCAAAACAGCATGGTACTGGAACAAAAATAGGCACACAGACCAGTGGAACAGAATTGAAAGCCCAGAAATAAATCCCCACACCTAATCTTTGATAAGGGGGCCCAAAGGATTAAATGGAAAAAGGAGGCTTTCTTCAATAAATGGTGCTGGGAAAACTGGGTTGTAACATGCAGAAGAATGAAATTGAACCACTTTATCTCTCCAGAAACAAAAATCAACTCCAAAGGGATCAAAGACCTAGATGTCAGACCAGAAACAATCAAATACTTAGAGGAAAACATTGGTAAAACACTTTCCCACATACACCTCAGGGACATCTTTGATGAATCAAACCCAATTGCAAGGAAGAATAAAGCAGAAACAAACCAATGGGACTACATCAAATTGAAAAGCTTCTGCACATCCAAAGAAACTATTAAATAAACAGAGAGACCCCTCACAGAATGGGAGAAGATCTTCACATGCCATACATCAGACAAGAAACTAATCACCAAAATATATAAAGAGCTCAGCAAACTTAGCACCAAAAAAGCAAATGACCCCATCCAAAAATGGACATAGGATATGAACAAAACATTCACTACAGAGGAGATCCAAAAGGCTAACAAACATATGAAAAACTGCTCTAGGTCACTGATCGTCAGAGAAATGCAAATTAAGACAACACTAAGATACCACCTCACTCCTGTAAGAACAGCATACATCAAAAAGGACAGCAGCAACAAATGCTGGAGAGGTAGTGGGGACAGAGGAACCCTTTTACATTGCTGGTGGAAATGTAAATTGATACTGCCTCTGTGGAGAGCAGTCTGGAGAACTGTCAGAAGGCTAGACATGGACCTTCCATATGATCTAGTAATTCCTCTCCTGGGGTTATACCCCAAGGACTCCATAACATCCAACCAAAAACAGGTGTGTACTCCTATGTTCATAGCAGCACAATTCATAATAGCTAAAACCTGGAAGCAACCCAGGTGCCCAACAACAGATGAGTGGCTGAGAAAGCTGTGGTATATATACACAATGGAATACTATGCAGCTATCAGAACAATGTACCCACCTTCTCTGACCCATCTTGGACAGAGCTAGAAGGAATTATGTTAAGTGAACTAAGTCAGAAAGATAAAGATGAGTATGGGATGATCCCACTCATCAACGGAAGTTGAGGAAGAAGATCTGAAAGGGAAACTAAAAGCAGGACCTGATCAAATTGTCAGTAGGGTACCAAAGTAAAAACCCGTTGGTAGGGGTAGACATGCAGCTTCTTGGGCCAGTGGGGGGTGGGAGTGGGTGGGAGGGATGGGTCACAGTTTTGGTGGTGGGAATGGTGTTTATGTACACTCCTAGCAAAATGTAGACATATAAATCAGTAGTTGATTAATATGAGAGGGGGAATATCAATTGTATTCTCAAAGTGTTTCAAAACACAAACTGAATCTTTTCAATATATAGGCTGTGTATTTGATATGCGGACTCTCTCAAAAGCCTAGACCAAGTAGATCAGAAGCATCCAATAGCACAGCTATATACAAGATACTGGATACTGTACAGCGAACCATAACAAAAGGACTTTTCAAAGTTAACCCAATTACCAATTAATGTGGTGATAACATTAACTATCGATTGTCTTTTTGAACCCTAAGACAGCAGGAACCTCACATCTCCACTATAGAGCCCCTACTTCCCTCAGTCCTGGAACCCTTGGATAGGGCCCACTTTCCCGTATGCATCTCCCAATCCATACCAAACAATATTGCATCCGCCGATCACAACCTAACCAACGCAGCGATTGCCACCTCAACATGCTTCACCTCAGACTGTGTCCAGAGACTTCACGAGTGGAATGACAACCCTTCAGCTTCATTAATCGGGTGAGACCTTTCCTTTTATAGTACACTCTAATTTCATCTCAGGTAGTTCACTTTCTAACAAAGTCCCAAAACCTAGATATACACCAGTTTCTGTGAGAGAGAGCTTATGTGTATACGTATCCATAAACTACTGCAAAATATATACCTGAAAGCAGAAGTACACTATAGTTTGCAGTGAGTACCTCCCTAACACTTCCTCTCCACTATTCCAAGCTTTGGGTCCCTGATTGCTCAACAATTTGTTTGGCTTTGTATGTTAACTCTCTTTTCACTCACCAGGTTCCAGATGCCACCAGGATGCTGGCCAGGCTTCCCTGGATTGAAGACCCCACCAATGTGTCCTGGAGCTCAGCTTCCCCAGAGACACACCCTACTAGGGAAAGAGAGAGGCAGACTGGGAGTATGGACCGACCAGTCAACGCCCATGTTCAGCAGGGAAGCAATTACAGAAGCCAGACCTTCTACCTTCTGCAACCCTCAATGACCCTGGGTCCATGCTCCCAGAGGGATAGAGAATGGGAAAGCTATCATGGGAGGGGGTGTGTTATGGATATTGGTTGGTGGGAATTGTGTGGAGTTGTACCCCTTCTACCTTATCATTTTGTTAATTAATCCTTTCTTAAATAAAAAAATAAAAAAAAATTATAAAAAAAGAGTATAATCCTGAAAATTCATCATTTTAAAAAAGTAATTAATTAACTTTTATTTATTTAAAAAAGGAGATAGTGGTTAAGTGCAGGTGGCGCAAAGCACAAGGACTGGCATAAGGATCCCAGTTCGAACCCCGGCTCCCCACCTGCAGGGGAGTCGCTTCATAATTGGTGAAGCAGGTCTGTAGGTGTCTATCTCTCTCTCCTACTCTCTGTCTTCCCCTCCTCTCTCCATTTCTCTCTGTCCTATCCAACAACGACAACAACAACAATAACTACAACAATAAAACAACAAGGGCAACAAAAAGGGAATAAATAAATAAAAATAAATATTAAAAAAAATATTTAAAAAAATAAAAAAGGAGATAGTAACAAAATCATAGGATAAGAGGTGTACAACTCCACACAATTCCCACCACCAGATCTCCGTATACCCTCCCCTCCCCGGATAGCTTTCCTATTCTTTAACCCTCTGGGAGTATGGTCCCATGGTCATTGTGGGATGCAAAAGGTTGAAGGTCTAGTTTCCATAACTGCTTCTTCACTGAACATGAGCATTGACTGGATGATCCATATTCCCAGCCTGTCTCTCTCTTTCCATAGTAGGGTGGGGCTCTGGGTAAGTGGAGCTCCAGGACACATTAGTGGGGTTGTCTGTCTAGGGAAGTCTGGTCGGCATCATGCTGGCATCTGGAACCTGGTGGCTGAAAAGAGAATTAACATACAAAGCCAGACAAATTGTTGACCAATCATGGACCTAAATGCTGGAATAGTGCAGATAAAGTGCAGATAAAATGTTGGGCAGGTGCTCCATTTTGTAGATAGCTAGTAGGCATATTTTAGTTATATTTCAAAGGGCCTGTAGCTCTACTAGTTTTTTTATTTTAATTAATCATTTTTAAATCAGGTTTCTTTTTCTCAAGATGTTCACTGGAATTTTTGTGATAACAAAATATAACTTCCACTATATTATACTTCTGAGTCCCATTTTTTTCTTAAAGTTTTCTTTTCACCTAATTTTTTAAAAATAAAAAAAAATACTTATTTGTTATTGGATAAAGACAGAGACATTGAGAGGGGAGGGAGATATAGAAAGGGAGAGACAGAGAGATACCTGTAGCCAGGCCTCCTTCACACTTGTGAAACTTTCCTCCTACAGGTGGGGACTAGGAGCTTGAACCTGGGTCCTTTCAGACTGTAATGCTAGTGCTTAACCAAGTGCAACACTTCTTGGCCCCGTAGTTCCATTTCTTCATTAATGGTAACTGTTTGTAAAAAGTGAAACACTTATTTTATAAATATAAGACTAAATATTAATATCTCTTGGACATATGCCATTAAAAATTTTCTTTTTTAAAAATATTTATTTACTTTCCCTTTTGTTGCCCTTTTTATTGTAGTTATTATTGTTGTTGTTACTGATGTTGTCATTGTTGGATAGAACATAGAGAAATGGAGAGAGGAGGGGAAGACAGAGAGGGGGAGAGAAAGATAGACACCTGAAGACCTGCTTCACCGCCTGTGAAGCAACTCACTGGTAAATGGGGAGTCGGGGGCTCAAACTGGAATCCAAAATTTTCAATCATTGCCATAAACATTAAAACTATTAAAATAGGCAAGTTATAAAATAATATTTTTCCCCTTCTACTTTATACACAAGAAATGTGAGACCAGTTGCATTTGGTTTTAGAAATTTGATGCCTCACATAATTATGCAGAACTAATTAATTCAAAATCTGTTTATCAACAGTAGTCTGTAGCTACAGCATTTTCTCCCAGAGGCATTAACAAAGGCTTATCACCTGTTTTCTTGCTGTAGTTTGTCTCAAAGGCAAATCAATACAAAAAATAAATGCTATTCCCAGAACTAACACTTTCAACAACTTATGAGAACTTTTAGTATCTGATACCAATTAGTTTCCTTAGCTTAAATTAAAGCAGTTTTATTTAGAAATGAAATGTCTCAAAATAATGATTTTAAAGACATAATATGGTTTTCCATAAGAATTTAAAAAATTAGGTGTTTCTCTCTTCTCCTCTCCCAGGCCAACTAGGAATACCAAAGGAGACCACCTGGGACTGCAACAAGACAGGACCAGAACAACTTTAGGAACATACCAAATCACTTCTTCTAGCGTTTGCCCTTCTTCCGTAGCCAGTCAACAGCATCAGGTTGAGTCTGATGTAAAGTTTCGAGACCTCCTTTGAATCTGGAGAGGTGGCAGTCGTTGACTATGTGGGTCATAGTCTGTCTGTAGCCGCAGGGGCAGTTTGGGTCATCTCTGGCTCCCCAGCAATGGAACATAGAACATAGCATCCCACCGGCCATGGCCTGTTCGATAGCGATTGAGGAGGGCCCAATCATAACGTGCTAGGTCAAAGCCGGGTTGATGCTTGCAGGGGTCTGTGATGAGGTGTTTGTTCTTTACCTCAGCTGGTTGCCAACTCTGTTTCCAAGAGTCTGGAACAGAGAAGTTCAGTGTAGGCGTAGGAAACCAGATTGGATGACGAGGCGTCAAGCGTTGAACAGGGTGGATATCTGCATATATTGGCAGGTCCGGTCAAGCGTAGACGTGGGAAATGAACTTAGATGATGCCGCATCCCGACGAATATCTGGCGGGGCGATGTTGCTAAGAACTGGCAGCCATGGAACTGGGGTGGGATGGATGGTTCCAGAAATTATCCTCATGGAGAAATATAATTTGGAATCGACCAAGTGGACATGGGGGCTACGGAACCGTACTGGGGCACAGTATTCTGCAGTGGAATAGCATAATGCCAGAGATGATGATGGTAGTGCGGAAGCACTCGCGCCCCATGAGGAGCTGGCCAGTCTTGCAATGATGTTATTCCTCACACCCACCTTTGCTGCAGTTTTTATGAGATGTTCGTGAAATGACAGAGTGCGATCGAGAGTAACACCAAGATAGACTGGCTGGGCTTCATGCCAGATTCTCGTATCGTCAAGCTGCACATTAAGCTCACGTGAGGCCGAGGCATGGTGTAGATGGAAAACAGATGATACCGTTTTTGCAGTGCTAGGGATTATTCACCATTTTTTACAGTAATCAGATATCAGAGACATGTCTTTCATGAGTGAGTGCAAACATGTATGGCTTATGGACAGAGAGGAGCCTAGGGAGAGATTAAGTGTCTGGTAACAGTCTGACTGTTTACCAGTTGAAACACCACCTCCAGTCTGTTTCCCCAACAAAAAGAAGGCTGAAGGGAGGAGAGAACTCCTCTAAACTCACCAAATACAACCGTGAGTCTCCACTGCTACTGCTCTCAGAATCTGGTCCAGTGGCAGGGAGGTCCTGTTTTGACACCAGGGACAGAGTGCTAACCAGGAAACTCAGGAGAAGATCTATACTTTGGTGGCCTAGCAGTGAGGCTGTGAGAGTCTCTTTGCATAACCACTGGATTATCCTGCCCCACCCTGCTTTATCTCTTGGTCAGGAGTCAGTGATTAAGCTAAGAAGATTACTTACAGTTTAAAAGCCCTAGGGCTCCCTTAGCCTACAGGGAAGAAAAAGAACAAAAGAGGCTTTGAAGCCACTGTGCTCCAACTCAGGGATTAAGATAATATTGAAGCAACTGTTAACTTCCACAACTATGAACTCTTTAAGTACCTTACTTAGACACAAGTCAATCCAGGAAATAGTGATCAGTAATTTGAGGGGTACTAAGAGAGAGGCCTCATAAGAACTATCTAAAATGGTTAAAGCAACAAGAAGAAATATTGGAGAAATGAACCAGGACAAGAGTCCAGCTAAAAGCTCCCCAAAGGTTGAAGCACAAAATGATGAGGTCAACATCCAAACACTAGTTAAGGAAATAACCATAGAAGTGAGTAAAGAGTTTGAAAGAATTGTCATCAGAAATGCAGAAACAACAAATGAGACCCTGGAAGAAAACATGAATTATCTCCAGGTTAATAGAGAGCTGAAAGCTGAAATAGCTGAGCTAAGAACACAACTAGCTGGACAAGCTAAAATAGTATCAGAACAGGGTAACAAAATAGATTAACTGCAGAAAACAACAGAGAAGAGAGAGAATAGAATCAATGAGGCTGAAGACAGAATTAACAAGATCGAGGATGAATTAGAGACAACTAAAAAAGAAGTAAGAGATCTCAAAAAGATATTAAGGGATACTGAAAACAACAACAGAGACCTATGATATGACTTCAAAAGAAATAATATCCACATTATTGGCTTACCAGAGGAAGAAAGAGAGGGAGGGGAAGAAAGCATTCTTCAGGACATAATAGCTGATAACTTCTCTAGTCTGGACAACATAAAAGACATAAAGGTTCAAGAAGCCCAGAGGGTCCCAAACAGAATTAACCCAGACTTAAAGACACCAAGATGCATCCTATTTGGAATGAAAGGAATAAGGGTAAAGAAAGGATCCTGAAGGCTGCAAGAGAAAAACAAAGAGTCACCTACAGAAGAAAACCCACAAGATTAGCAGTAGACTTCTCCACACAGACACAACAGGCCGGAAGAGAATGGCAAGATATCTATCTATCGATTATTCAGTGAGAAAGGCTTTCAACCAAGACTACTGAATCCTGATAGACTGTCATTCAGACTAGATGGAGGCATAAAAATTTTCTCAGACAAACAACAGTTGAAAGAATCAACTATCACCAAGCCTGCTCTGAAGAAGTTCTGAAAGGTTGCCTATAAACAGTCAGACCACCATAAATAACCCATATATCAGAACACTCTACAAATCTACAAGAATGATGTTAAAATATCTTCAATCTTTGATATCAACAAATGTCAATGGAATTCACCTATTAAAAGGCAGGAAAATGGCTCAGAAAACACAACCCAACAATATGCTGTCTACAGGAAACCCACTGAACTCAACAAGACAAACACAGACTCAAAGTGAAAGGATGGAAAAATATCATACAAGTCAATGGCCCACAAAAAAGAGCAGGGACACCTACTCTCAAATATGACATGATAGACTTTAAAATAAATAAAATTTAAAAAGATAAGGTAGGACACTACTTAATGCTCAGAGGATCAGTCAACCAAGAGGACATCTACTGAAAGAGCTACAGCAATATATTTACAGCAACACAGTCATAGTAGGGGACTTCATCACCCCACTCTCTCAACTTGACAGATCATCAAGGTAGAAATCAATAAAGACATGAGGGAGCTAAATGAGCAGGTAGATAAACTAGAACTATTGGACATTTTGAGAGTCATTCATCCCTAGAAACTGGAATACACATTTTACTCAAGTCTACATGGGTCATTCTCCAGGATAGACCATATGTTAGACTACAAATACAACATCAGAGCATTGAAATCATCCCAAGTGGCTTTTCAGACCACAGTGGAATTAAATTAACACTTAACAATCAACAAAAGATTAGTAGAGTCCCAAAATGTGGAAACTCAACAGTACACAACTTAACAACTACTGGGTCAAAGAGGAAATTAAGGAAGAAATCAAAATGTTTTGAGAGTTCACTGAAAATGAAGACACAAGCTATCAAAATATTTGGGACACAGCTAAGACAGTACTGAGAGGGAAGTTCATAGCCATAGGCACACACATTAGGAAATAAGAAAAATCACAAGTAAATAGCCTGATTGCACATCTTAAAGACTTAAAGAAAAAGACGAAAGGAACCCTAAAGCAACCAGAAGGACAGGAATAACTAAAGTTAGGGCAGAAATACATAACATTGAAAATAAAACCATACAAATGATCAATGAAAGTAAATGTTGGTTCTTTGAAAGAGTGAACAAAATTGGCAAACCTTTAACCAGACTCACAAAATGAAAAAGGAAGAAGACCTTAATAAATTGGATCATAAATGAAAGAGGAGATATCACAACAAACACTGTAGAAATTCAGCATATCATGCAAGACTTCTATGAACAACTATATGCCACCAAGGTAGAGAACCTGGAAGAAATGGATGATTTTCTAAATACCTATGAACTTGCAAAACTAAGTAAAGAGGAATTAGATACCATGAACAGGCCTATCACAGCTAATGAAATTGAAACAGTTATCAAAAACCTTCCCAAGAATAAAATTGCTGGACCAGATGGTTTTACAAATGAATTCTAAAAAACCTTCAAAGAAGAACTAATACCTCTATTTTAAAAAGTCTTCCAGAAGATTGAAGACACTGGAATACTCCCAACCTCAATGAAGCCAACATCACTTTGATACCCAAAGCAGAAAGGGACACAACCAAAAAGAAAACTACAGACCAATATCTTTGATGAACATAGATGCTAAAATAGTGAACAAAATTCTAGCCAACTGGGTACAGCAGTATATTAAAAAAATTGTTCAACATGACCAGTGGGGTTTAACCCAAGCATGGAAGGTTGGTTTAATAGATCAATCAGTGTGACCCACCACATCAAAAAAAGCAAGACCAACAACCACATGGTCATATCAATAGATGCACAGAAGGCCTTTGACAAAATCCAATATCCCTTTAGGATCAAAACTACAAAATGGGAATAGATGGAAAATTCCTCAAGATAGTGGAGTCTCTCTCTATATATTTATTAATTCATTTATTTAAAAAAGCATACATTAATAAAACTGTAGGATAGGAGGGGTACAACTCCACACAATTCCCATCACCAGATCTCTATATCCCATCCACTCCCCTGATAGCTTTCCCATTCTCTGTGCCTCTGGGAGTATGGACCCAAAGTCACTGTGGGTTGCAGAAAGTGGAAGGTCTGGCTTCTGTAATTGCTTCCCCAATGAACATGGGTGTTGACTGGTCGATCCATACTCCCAGTCTGCCTCTCTCTTTCCCTAGTAGGGTGGGGCTCTAGGGAAGCTGCACTCCAGGACACATTGGTGGGGTCCGCTGTCCAGGGAAGTCTGGTCGGCATCATGCTGGCATCTGGAACCCGGTGGCTGAAAGGAGAGTTAACATACAAAGCCAAACAAATTGTTGAACCATTGTGGACCTAAAGGCAAGAATAGTGGAGATGAAGTGTTGGGGGTACTCACTGCAGACTATTGTTTACTTCTGCTCTCAGGTATATATTTTACCCTAGTTTACGGATCCGTGTGAACATATGCTTTATCTCAGGGGACCTGTCTATATCTAGGTTTCCGGACTTTGTTAGGAAGTGCATCACCTGGAATGGAATTAGGAAATACTATGAAAGGAAAGGTCTCACCCAAGTAATGAAGCTGAAAGGTTGTCATTCCACATCTGAAGTCTCTGGACACAGTCTGAAGTGAAGCATGCTGGGGTGGCACTCCTTGCATTGATTAAGTTTCAATCGGCGGATCAATATTATTTGATATGAATTGAGAGAAGCATGCAAGAAAGTGGGCCCCACCCTAAGGTTCCAGGACTGGGGGAAATATAGGCTCTATATTGGAACTGTGAGGGTACTGCTGTCTTAGGGTTCAAGAAAACAATGGATAGTTATTGTTGTCATCACATTATTTGGTAATTGGGTTAACTTTGAAAGGTCCCTTTGTTAGGTTTTGCTAACAGCATCTTGTATATAGCTGTAACACTGGTTGTTTCTGTTATACATGGTCTAGGCTTTTGAGAGAGTCAACATATCAAAGACTCAGCCTATGTATTAAAAAGACTCAGCCTGTGTTTTAAAAAGTTTGAGACATACAATCAATTTTTTCCCTCTCATATTAATTAAATAGTGATTTATATGACTACACTTTAATAGGAGTGTACATTAACACCATTACCACCACCAAAAGACTTTGTCCCATCCCACCCACCCACAACCGACACCCTACCACCCTGGGAAGCCAAATGTCCAGCCTCTCACTCACCACAGGGTTTTTACTTTGGTGCCCTACTCTCAATTTAGTCAGATCCTGCTTTTAGTTTCCCTTTCTGTCCTTCTTTCTTAACTTCTATTTGTGTGTGGTATCATTCCCATACTATTTTTATCTTTCTGACTTAGCTCACTGAACATAATTCCTTCTAGCGCCATCAAAGATAGGTCAGAGAAGGTGAGTTCATTGTTCCTAATAGTTGCATAGTATTTCATTGTGTATATATACCACAGCTTTCTCAGCCACTCATCTGTTGTTGGGCATCTGGATTGCTTCCAGGTTTTAGCTATTATGAATTGTGCTGCTATGAACATAGGAGTACATAAATCTTTTTGATTGGGCGTTATGGAATCCTTGGGGTATACCCCCATGAGAGGAATTACTGGGTCATATGGAAGGTCCATGTCTAGCCTTGTGAGAGTTCTCCAGACTGCTCTCCACAGAGGCTGGACCAATTTACATTCCCACCAGCAGTGCAAAAGGTTTCCTCTGTCCCCACAGCCTCTCCAGCATTTGTTGCTGCTATCTTTTTTGATGTATGCCATTCTCACAGGAGTGAGGTGGTATCTCAGTGTTGTCTTTATTTGCATTTCTCTGACTATCAGTGACCTGGAGCAGTTTTTCATATGTTTGTTAGCCTTTTGGATCTCCTATGAAGTGAATGTTCTGTTCATAGTCTCTGCCCATTTATGGATGGGGTCATTTGCTTTTTTGGTGCTAAGTTTGCTGAGCTCTTTGTATATTTTGGTGATTAGTTTCTTGTTTGATGTATAGCATGTGAACATCTTCTCCCATTCTGTGAGGGGTCTCTTTGTTTGTGTGATAGTTTCTTTGGCTTTGCGGAGCTTTTCAATTTGATATAGTCCCATAGGTTTGTTTCTGCTTTAGTCTTCCTTGCAGTTGGGTTTGTTTCATCAAAGATGTCCTTGAGGTTTAGGTGGAAAAGTGTTCCACCAATGTTTTACTCTAAGTATTTGATAGTTTCTGGTGTAACATCCAGGTCCTTGATCCATCTAGAGTTGATTTTTGTTTCTGGTGAGATTAGGTGGTTCAATTTCATTCTTCTGCATGTTTCAACCCAGTTTTCCCAGCACCGTTTACTGAAGAGAGCCTCTTTCCTCCATTTAATGCTTTGGGCCCCCTTACAAAAGGTTAGATGTCCATAGGTGTGGGAGTTCATTTCTGGGCTTTCAGTTCTGTTCCACTGGTCTGTGTGCCTATTTTTGTTCCAGTACCATGCTGTTTTGATGATGATGGCCTTGTAAAATAGTTTGAGGTCCGTGAGTGTGATGCCTCCATTTCTGTTTCTTTTCCTCAAGATGGTTTTGGCAATTCTAGGTGTTTTCTGGTTCCAGATAAATGACTGTAGTTTTTGTTCTATTATCTTAAAAAAACTTGATGGAACTTTGATGGGTATCACATTAAGTGGAATATATATATAGCAAACCTACAGCCAAAATCATATTCAATGGTGAAAACCTGGAAGAATTTCCCCTCAAATCAGGTACTAGACAGGGCTGTCCACTATCACCATTATTATTCAAACATGGTTGGAAGTTTTTACCATAGCAATCAGGCAGGAGCTAGGAATTAAAGGGTTACATATTGGAAGAGAAGAAGTCACACTCTCCCTATTTGCAGATGACATGATAGTATACATAGTAAAACTTAAGGAATCCAGCAAGAAGCTTTTGGAAATCATCAGACAATACAGTAAGGTGTCAGGCTACAAAATTAACATTCAAAAGTCAGTGGCATTCCGCTATGCAAACACTAAGTTAGAAGAAGTTGAAATCCAGAAATCAATTCCTTTTACTAACGCAACAAAAACAATAAAATATCTAGGAATAAACCTAACCAAAGAACTGAAAGACCTGTATACTGAAAGTTATGAGTCACTACTCAAGGAAATTGAAAAAGACACAAAGAAGTGGAAAGATATTCCATGTTCATGGGTTGGAAGAACTAACATCATCAAAATGAATATACTACCCAGAGTCATATGCAAATTTAATGCTATCCCCATCAAGACCCCAAGCACATTTTTTAGGAGAATAGAAAAAATGCTACAAATGTTTATCTGGAACCAGAAAAGACCTAGAATTGCCAAAACAATCTTGAGAAGAAAGAACAGAACTGTAGGCATCACACTCCCAGATCTCAAGTTGTATTATAGGTCCATTGTCATTAAACTGGAACATGAATAGACACACTGACCAGTGGAATAGAATTGAGAGCCCAGAAGTAAATAAGTAAATCCCTAAACCTATAGAATCTGATCTTTGACAAAGCTGCCCTGACTATTAAATAGGGAAAGCAGAGTCTCTTCCACAAATGATGTTGGAAAAAATTGGTTGAAACATGCAGAATGAAACTGATCCACTACATTTCACCAAATGCAAAAGTAAATTCCAAGTGTATCAAGGACTTGGATGTTAGACCAGAAACTATCAGATACTTAGAGAAAAATATTGGCAGAACTCTTTTCCACATAAATTTTAAAGACATCTTCAATGAAACAAATCCAATTACAAAGAAGACTAACACAAGCATAAACCTATGGAACTGCATCAAATTAAAAAGCTTCTGCACAGCAAAAGAAACCAATATCCAAACAAAGAGACCCCTCACAGAATGGGAGAAGATCTTTACATGCCATACATCAGACAAGAGGCTAATAACCAAAATATATAAAGAGCTTGCCAAACTCAACAGCCAGAAAACAACCCCATCCAAAAACGGGGAAAGGACATGGACAAAATATAGTCACCACGGAAGAGATCTAAATGGCCAAGAGACACATGAAAAAATGTTCCAAGTCTTTGATTGTCAGAGAATTGCAAATAAAGACAACAATGAGATACCACTTAACTTCTGTGAGAATGTCATACATCAGAAAAGGTAACAGCAGCAAATGCTGGAGAGGTTGTGGGGCCAAAGGAACCTTCCTGCACTGCTGGTGGGAATGTCAATTGGTCCAGCCTCTGTGGAGAACAGTCTGGAGAACTCTCAGAAGGCTAGAAATGGACCTACCCTATGATCCTGCAATTCCTCTCCTGGGCATATATCCTAAGGAACCCAACACACCCATCCAAAAAGATCTGTGTACACATATGTTCTTAGCAGCACAATTTGTAATAGCCAAAACCTGGAAGCAACCCAGGTGTCCAACAACAGATGAGTGGCTGAGCAAGTTGTGGTCTATGGAATACTACTACAACGGAATACTACTCAGTTATAAAAAATGATGACTTCACCTTTTTTAGCCGATCTTGGATGGACCTTGAAAAATTCATATTAAGTGAAATAAGTCAGAAACAGAAGGGTGAATATAGGATGATCTCATTCTCAGGCACTAGTTGAAAAGAAGATCAGAAGAGAAAACACAAGTAGCACCTGAACTGGAATTGGCATGTTGCAGCAAAGTAAAAGACTCTGGGTTTGATGGTGGGGGAATACAGGTCCAAAAATAATGACAGAGGATCTAGTGTGGGTTATACTGTTATATGGAAAACTGGGAAATGTTATGCATATACTAACTATTGTATTTACTGTTGAACGTAAAACATTAATTCTCCAATAAAGAAATTAAAAAATATTTTATATATGTATATGTATACAAACATTTTTTTCTTTTTTTTAATCTCTTTTTTTAAATATTTATTTTATTTATTTATTCCCTTTTGTTGCCCTTGTTGTTTTATTGTTGTAGCTATTATTGTTGTTGTCGTTGTTGGATAGGACAGAGAGAAATGGAGAGAGGAGGGGAAGACAGAGAGGAGGAGAGAAAGATAGACACCTGCAGACCTGCTTCACCGCCTGTGAAGCGACTCCCCTGCAGGTGGGGAGCCGGGGTTCGAACTGGGATCATTATGCCGGTCCTTGTGCTTTGCGCCACCTGCGCTTAACCCGCTGCGCCACAGCCCGACTCCCATATACAAACATTTTAATTATTATATTATATGAGTAAATTATTGTAATTAATAGTTGAGTACAAGAATATGTAAGAGAAAGCTAATGTATGGTTAACTAAAAATTATGTTCCGTGTGCATAATCATACATAGCACATGCAAACTGAAATTTAAAATACACTACAGGATGTGTCTTCCTTTGTATAAGATGAACCAAATTGAAAAATGAATTATCAGTCAGTGCATGTGTCTGATTTATGATAGGATTTTCTGTTTAGTTAGGTTTTCTCAAACCTTATTCCAGTGAACATGATGCTTGATAGAACAGTACTTAGAATAAAGTATGAATTTTGGAAAGAGACTTGAAGAGTTTTGGAATTGAACTCACTTTTCCCTATGCTTAAAAAAGCCTATTTGTCTCTTGAAAATTGAATTGAATGTTCCCTTTAAATTAGGTTGAGTTTTAAGTAACTGAAAGATGTTTTATAGTTGACTTTGAAGGCTAAAGGAAAAGATTCACATCTGGTACTGGCTCATTAGACTCAAGGGTTTGATAAGGGTTTTGATACTTGGTCTTCTTTATTTTATAACACAACTAACAGAACTATTAGAAGTTTCCTTATGCCCTATCCAGAATAAATGAGAATCTTCTATACAGCAAAATAATAAACTCATGTTTGAATAGTTTATCAAGGAATAATACATAATCTGTATTGATGAAATTAAGCTGCAATGGAGAATGGGCATAAGTCTTGAACCACTGAAGGTACTGTATCATAGTTAACAATGTATTCCAGAGCTAAGATAGCTTCTTTGAGCTAAGGACATCTGTCTCCTCTATTGTCACAACCTCATATAGACCAAGTATATAGAGATAAAGACATTGAGAGCTATGCAGGAGTACGGGAATGATTAGAGTGCTTTATAAGACACCCACTACCTGTTATTTGCTTTCTTTTTCTTTTTTTTATTAGTGGTTTAATATTGATTTACAAAATTACATGATAAAAAGGGTACAACTCCATACCATTCCCACTACCAGAGTTCTGGATCTTTGATCCCTCCATTGTAAGCTACACTAGTTAAAAAAAAATATATACACATATATATATAATACATATATATGTTTATATATGTATTGTATATATATGTATATAGATTGCATAATGGTTATACAAAGAGACTCTCATGCCTAAGACTTCACAGTCCCAGCTTCAAACGCCCATACCACCATAAGCCAGAGTTGAGCACTGCTCTGGTTAAAACATACATATGTATATATACGTATGTTAAGAATGTATTCCAGAGCTAAGATAGCTTCTTACGTATATATATGTATTGTATATATGTATTATATAAATATATAGTGTGTATATATATATTTTAACTGGTGTAGCTTACAATGGAGGGATCAGGGATCCAGAACTCTGGTGGTGGGAATGGTGTGGAGTTGTACCCTTTTTATCATGTAATTTTGTAAATCAATATTAAATCACTAATAAAAAAAGAAAAAGAAAGCAAATAACAGGTAGTGGGTGTCTTATAAAGCACTCTAATCATTCCCGTACTCCTGCATAGCTCTCAATGTCTTTATCTCTATATACTCGGTCTATATGAGGTTGTAACAATAGAGGAGACAGATGTCCTTAGCTCAAAGAAGCTATCTTAGCTCTGGAATACATTCTTAACATATATGTGTGTGTGTGTGTGTGTGTGTGTGTGTGTGTATGTATGTTTTAACCAGAGCAATGCTCAGCTCTGGCTTGTGGCGGTATGGGGGTTTGAACCTGGGACTGTGAAGTCTTAGGCATGAGAGTCTCTTTGTATAACCAACCATTATGCAATCTACCCCCATCTATTATTTGTATACTATGCTGCTACTTTTTAAAATTTTTCTTAAAACAAAGTAAATTTGAAAGTGAGTGAAGTCTTTTTTTTCATAAATTTGATTATTAATTTGAACCTGTTTGCAAATTTCCAAAGCTGCATTATCCTAGAATACTATATTCAACCCATAAAGTTCAAAATATATTTTAAAAGGATAGACTCTCCAGAGCCCTGACCCACTAAAGAAAGGTAGAAACAGGCTGGGAGTATGATCAACTTAATAATGCCCATGTCTGGCAGAGAAGTGATTACAGAAGCCAGACCTGCCATCTTCTGCATTCCATAATGATGCTGTGTCCATACTCCCAGAGGGATAAAGAATAGGAAAGCTTCAAATGGAGGGGACGGGATATGGAATTCTGGTGGTGGGAATTGTGTGTAATTGTACCCCTCTTATCCAGCAAACTTGTTGATCATTATTACATCAATAAAAAATAAAAATAAAGAAAGGAAAAGAAGGTAGGACCATAGAAAAAATGGGCAAATATATAAAAATATAGATAGCTATAGAAATAATCCGCAGGCCGGAGGAGTAAGAGAACAGGCTATAGACAGATTAATTCCTTTGGAGTTAATCTTGCTCATTAGCAAGATTCCAAGCTTAAAGGGGAGTGAAGTTTCACTCCTCTTTTATCCAAAAGAGGAGTGAAGTTTTTCACAAGCTTAGGTTTATTTATTTATTTATTTATTTACTTTAAGAAAGGATTAATTAACAAAACCATAAGGTAGGAGGGGTTTTTTTTTGTTTTTTTTTAAGGGGGCTCAGACTCTGAGTGGTTGATTTCCTGGATCAAACTCTGCCTCCTGGCGGGGCTGTAAAAATAATCACCTTAGGTTTCCCTTGGGTCAGTTTACCTATCTTTCTTTCTTGAGTTTGTTTGATAGTTGTTTCTTGTAACTGTTTTTTTTTTTTTTTTTTTTGCTTTGTTTTAAGAAGTGAGGTGTTGGGTGTAGCCATTGTGGAATAGTTTAATCTGCAGACTGATACTTAGGTGTTTTTAATCTAATTTTTTCCTTTTTAAAAAATATCTATTTATTTAAGAAAGATACTAACAAAATCATAGGATGGGGGGGGTACAACTCCACACAATTCCCACCATCCAATCTCCATATCCCCTCCCCTCCCCAATAGCTTTCCCATTCTCTATCCCTCTGGGAGCATGGACCCAGGGTCTTTGTGGGTTGCAGAAGGTGGAAGGTCTGGCTTCTGTAATTGCTTCCCTGCTGAACATGGATGTTGACTGGTCAGCCCATACTCCCAGTCTGCCTCTCTCTTTTAGAAGGGTGAGTCTCTGCGGAAGCTGAGCTCCAGGATGCGTTGGTGGGGTCTTCAGTCCAGGGAAGCCTGGCTGGCATCCTGATGGCATCTGGAACCTGGTGGCTGACAAGAGTGTTAACATACAAAGCCAAACAAATTGTTAAAGAATCATGGACCCAAAGGTGGAATAGTGGAGATGAAGTGTTGGGAGGGGGGGTACTCACTGAAAACTCTAGTGTACTACTGCTTTCAGGTATATATTTGCCCTAGTTGATGGATACCTGTGAACATATGCTCTATCTCCTGGGACCTGGTCTATATCTAGGTTTTGGAACTTTGTTAGGAAGTGAATCACCTGAGATGGAATTAGAGAATACTATGAAAGGAAAGGTTTCACCTGAGTGATGAAGCTGAAGGGTTGTCATTCCATACCTGAAGTCTCTGGACACAGTCTGAAGTGAAGCATGCTGGGGTGGCACTTGTTGCGTTGATTAGGTTGCAATCAGTGGATGCAATATTATTTGATAAGAATTGGGAGAAGCATACGGAAAAGTGGGCCCTACCCTAGGGTCCCAGGACTGGGGGAAGATTAGGCTCTATAGTGGAAATGTGAGGTTCCTTCTGTCTTAGGGTTTGAGAAGACAATGGATAGTTACTGTTATCATCACATTATTTGTTAATTGGGTTAGCTTTCAAAAGTCCCTTTGTTAGACATACAATAAATTTTTCCGCTCTCATATTAATTAAACAGTGATTTATATGACTACAATTTAATAGGTGTGTACATAAACACCATTCCCATCACCAAAAGATTGTGTCCCATCCCACCCACCAGCCCCCACCCTCCCACCCCCCACCTGCCCAGGAAGCTGCATGTCCATCCTCCTGCTCGCCGCAGGGTTTTTACTTTGATGCCTTACTTACAATTTAGTCAGATCCTGCTTTTAGTTTCCCTTTCAGATCTTCTTTCTCTACTTCTATTGATGAGTGGGGACATCCCATACTCAGCTTTATCTTTCTGACTTAGCTCACTTAACATAATTCCTTCTAGCTCTGTCCAAGATGGGTCAGAGAAGTTGAGTTCATTGTTCTTAGTAGCTGCATAGTATTCCATTGTGTATATATACCACAGCTTTCTCAGCCATTCATTTGTTGTTGGGCACCTGGGTTGCTTCCAGGTTTTAGCTATTATGAATTGTGCTGCTATGAACATAGGAGTACACACATTTTGGTTGGGTGTTATGAAGTCCTTGGGGTATATCCCCAGGAGAAGAATTACTGGGTCATATGGAAGGTCCATGTCTAGCCTTGTGAGAGTTCTCCAGACATCTCTCCACAGAGGCTGGACCAATTTACATTCCCAGCAGCAATGCAAAACGCTTCCTCTGTTCCCACAGTCTCTCCAGCATTTGTTGCTGCTGTCCTTTTTGATGTATGCCATTCTCACAGGGGTGAGGTAGTATCTTAATGTTGTCTTTATTTGCATTTCTCTGACAATCAGCAACCCGGAGCAGTTTTTCATATGTTTGTTAGCCTTTTGGATCTCCTCTGTAGTGAATGTTCTGTTCATAGTCTCTGCCCATTTATGGATGGGGTCATTTGCTTTTTTGGTGCTAAGTTTGCTGAGCTCTTTGTATATTTTGGTGATTAGTTTCTTGTCTGATGTATGGCATGTAAAGATCTCCCATTCTGTGAGGGGTCTCTTTGTTTGTGTGATAGTTTCTTTGGCTGTGCAGAAGCTTTTCAATTTGATATAGTCCCATAGGTTTGTTTCTGCTTTAGTCTTCCTTGCAGTTGGGTTTGTTTCATCAAAGATGTCTTTGAGGTTTAGGTGGGAAAGTGTTTTATCCTCTAAGTACTTGATTGTTTCTGGTCTAACATCCAGGTCTTTAATCCATTTGGAGTTTATTTTTGTTTCTGGTGAGATAAAGTGGTTCAGTTTCATTCTTCTGCATGTTACAACCCAGCTTTCCCAGCACCATTTATTGAAGAGAGCCTCTTTCTTCCATTTAATACCTTGGGCCCCCTTACCAAAGATTAGATGTCCATAGGTGTGGGGGTTCATTTCTGGGCTTTCAGTTCTGTTCCACTGGTCTGTGTGCCTATTTTTGTTCCAGTACCAGGCTGATTTGATGATAATGTCTTTATAATAAAGTTTGAGGTCTGGGAGTGTGATGCCTCCATTTCTGTTTCTTTTCCTCAAGATGGTTTTGGCAATTCTAGGTGTTTTCTGGTTCCCGATAAATGATTGTAGTTTTTGTTCTATTAAAGAAGTTTGGTGGAATTTTGATGGGTATCGCATTAAATTTGTATATGGCTCTGGGGAGAATATTCATTTTGATGATATTTATTCTTCCGATTCATGAGCATGGATTTGCTGTTGTCTCCCCTTCTCTCAGGGTTGATCAAAATTAGCTGTTGGTGTTTTTTTTTTTAATTTTTTTAATTAAAAAATTTTTTTATTATCTTTATTTATTGGATAGAGATAGCCAGAAATCAAGAGGGGGTGATAGAGAGGGAGAGAGACATAGAGACACTTGCCGCTCTGCTTCACCACTCAAGAAGCTTTCCCCCTGCAGGCGGGGACCGGGGGCTCAAACCTGGGTCCTTGCACATTGTAATACGTGCGCTCAACCAGATGCACCACCACCCGGCCCCTTTTTTATTATTTAAATTTTTTTTTTATTAGGTGTTTTTCCATTGATTGGTTATTGGTGTATTCTCTGTTGTGGGAGAAGCTTGCTTTTCTCTCTCTTTTTTGTTCTCTTCTTTTCTCCTCTCTGATTTGAAAAATCTTTTTCCTTTTGCTGCTGTTTGTTTTGTATTCACTTGCGTTTCTTTGTGATTTATCTTGTGGAAGATGTCGGACTTGGAATGGTTTATCTCTCTCTTTTCTCCTTTCATTTCTCTTCTTTCCCACTCTCTAAAATTTATTTTATTTTATTTTTTCTGGTTTATGGTGGTACTGGGGATTTTTTTTAATTTATAAAAAGGAAACATTGACAAAATCATAGGATAAGTGTGGTACAACTCCACACAAGTCCCACCACCAGAACTCTGTATCCCATCCCCTCCCTTGATAGCTTTCCTAATCTTTATCCCTCTGAGAGTATGGACCCAAGGTCATTGTGGGATGCAGAAGGTGGAAAGTCTGGCTTCTGTAATTGCTTCCTTGCTGAAGATGGGCATTGGCAGGTCGATCCATACTCCCAGCCTGTCTCTCTTTCCCTAGTGGGGTGGGGATATGGGGAAGCGGAGCTGCAGGACACATTGGTGGGATTGTCTATCCAGGGAAGTCTGGTCGGCATCATGCTAGCATCTTGAACCTGTTGGCTGAAAAGAGAATTAACATACAAAGCCAAACAATCATGGACCTAAAGGCTGGAATAGTGCCGATGAAGAGTTGGGGGGTACTCCATTTTGTAGATAGCTAGTAGGCATATTTTAGTTATATTCTAAAGTGCCTGTGGCTATACTAGTTTTTTTTTCCCTGAGCCTGAAATCTGATATGCAGGTGGATCCAAGTTATTATCTGGGGAGATGATGTCATGGCTAGAAAAAGGACCAGAAAACTGCATCAGGGAAGAAAGTATCTCCCAAATATGGGAAGGGTGTATAAATATTGTTGACTGTAAACCCCATCGATTTGATGTGGGCTGGGGCCCATATTCAGCTTAGGAGTCTATGTGACCTCTGCATCCCTGTAGATCTGAGCTCACATTCTGTGGTCATGAGTAGGAATGTTACAAGCTGCCCCAATGTTGTTATTTAACTTAAGAGGAGGTTTGGGGGTTGGGGCGTTGGTGGCTGCTGCTGGGGTGCATAGAAGGATTCACAGCGGGAGCTTAGAACTGGTTTAAACAATACACGGTTTATTAGGGTGAAACAGGTAAAAGGCAAAATAAGCAATTATCACTAAGGGTTAAGCTTATGTTAGGTCTACAAAGTTTGAATATGGTTATAAAAGTTTAGTCCCATAAGATAAACAATTATAAGCTATGTAAATGTTGCTCATGGCTGTAGAGGGGTCTAAAAGTTTACCGGCTAGCAGAGTCACACGTGTTCAGTTCCCAGAAGTAGCCATGGCGCACGTGACCAGAAGAAGCTTCTGATGAGAAGCAGCAGCAACAAAAGAGAGCAAGAGTTCTGGCTGCTGTCATTTTAAGACTATTCAGCCTACCTACAGTGCTTTGCACACCTGCACAGTCTGGATCTACTTACAGTCCATCATGTGCCTGCGGAGATCACTGCACACTCTGTCAGCCTTCTGTTGCCAAGGCTGACATCGGCACTGTGTCAGTGCTCCCATCCATGGTCACCAGTATATTGTGTCACCATAATTCCCCATATTTGATTATAGACATGGACAAGAAGTACAGTCTGAGGGAGTCGGGCTGTAGCGCAGCAGGTTAGGTGCAGGTGGCGCAAAGCACAAGGACCAGCATAAGGATCCCGGTTCGAACCCCGGCTCCCCACCTGCAGGGGAGTTGCTTCACAGGCGGTGAAGCAGGTCTGCAGGTGTCTATCTTTCTCTCCTCCTCTCTGTCTTCCCCTCCTCTCTCCATTTCTCTCTGTCCTATCCAACAATGACGACAACAACAATAACTACAACAATAAAACAACAAGTGCAACAAAAGGGAATAAATAAATAAAAATAAATATTTAAAAAAAAAGAAGTACAGTCTAGTCTGTATGAGCATAGGAGAAATAAGCAAATCTTCAGTGATTCTAGGGTTATCCCTGCAAGCTCTGCCTTCACCCCCAGAGTGCGGGCACAGTAAATGGGTATCAGATAAGGCCCTATTAGCCTGAAGACCTGTGGTCTGTATCTGTTTCTAACCCAGAAATAGTCTATCACTCAAGGAAGCTCAGAACAGAAACTTACAGAGGCATCCCTAAGTTCAAGTAGCTCCTGGGTGACAATCATGGCATATGCAGGGTGCTAGACTGCTGCAATCCATGCTTCCGCTTGTGTTCTTGTGAGGAGAACTCTGAGCATATTCTGCCACTTGAGGAATCCTCAATATCCTGCAGTGAGTGCAGCCTAGAATGTTCCTAGCTGTGACCACAGAATGTGAGCTCAGACCTGCAGGCATAGAGAGGTTGCATAGGCTCCTGTGTTGAACACAGGCCCCAGATCAGATAGATGGGGTTACAGCTAACAATATTTGTTTACATTTCCTATAATTGGGAGCTACTATCTTCCCTGATACAGCTTTCTAGTCCTATCTTCATCTCTGACACCATTTCTGCAGACATGGTGACCAGCATGTTAGCTGTTGAGCTCAGGGAAAAATTAGAAGAGTCATGGGCCCCTTGGAATATACTTAAAATAGACCTATTAGTTTTTTTCCAAAATGGAGGAGACCCCAAATTTCATCAGCATAGTCCTGCCTTTAGATTCCTGATTATTAAACAATTTGTTCTGCTTTAGAAATTAATGATTTTTCAGCCACCAAGTTGCATATGCTACCATGATGTCAACCTGACTTCACTGGACAGATGACCTCACCAGCATACCCTGGACCCCCACCTGCCCAGAGCTCTGTCCTACTAGGGAAAGATAGAAACAGGTGGGGAGTATGAATCAACCTGCCAAAGCCCATCTCCCGTGTAGAAGTGATTACAGAAGCCAGACCTTCCATCTTCTGCACCCCATAATGATCCTTAGTCCATGCTCCCAGGGGGATAAAGAATAGGAAAGCTTCTAAAGGAGGGGATGGGATATCAGACTCTGGTGGTGGGAATTGTACCTCTCTCATCCTACAGTCTTGTTGATAATTATTAAATCAATGATAAAAAAAGAAATATTATCAACCCGTATCTGTAACTTTGGGGGATCTATTGCAGTTTCCAAAGGAGGGAATGGGGACACAGAACTCTGGTGGTTAGAACAGTGTGGAATTATATCACATAATTTTGTAAAACAATATTAAATCACTAATTTAAAAAAAAGAAAGAAAACCACGTAACTACATACAGAAAACTCATCTGGGTCCTCAACATCGCCAATCATTTCTCCCCTTCTTCATGACTATTTCAAACTTCCTCTTTCTCTTCTTCAAAACCAGTATCTACACCCTCTCTACCAGCATATTACTTCACTTCCTATTTTGTAGAGAAAATTGAAGTCACCAGAGAGAAATTATCCTACATTCCACCACTAATTCTGCAAACTGCTTGCCATTCTCTCCACTTTTTCTCTTGGTAACTTGTGTAACAAGTGAAGGTGTGCTTCTTTGCTCCCTTGCTAAGTTTAATTCCTTAGTAATAGTTTGGAATCCCCACACCACAATTTATTCATAGCTTCACTCTTTGCATTTTTTTTCTTTTCTCTCTGTCTGCCTCTCTTTTTATCAGAACTGTGCCTTATGGTGGTGCTGGGGGTTGAACCTGGGACTTTTGGTGGTTCAGGTATGAAAGTATTTTTGCATAACCATTATGTTTCTCCCCAACCCTCACTCTTTACATTTATTTTTCATGCTTACCTCTCTTGTTATGTGTTCCTTTTCCTTGCTTGTAAAATTTTGATTATCTTTAAATTTCACCTGTGAAATTTCTGAGACTGCAAACCAACAGTTTATAGATCCTATGAGAGTTTTACAAAAAGAACTCTTGTTTTCCTCATATTAACCTTAATAGGGAGATTTTATGCAACGTCTGCTTTGCAAATTATGGTGTCCAACATTATACAGTTGGTAAGTGGTAAGAACCAGGATTTGAACCCAAGAAATTTTGTATGTACTATTTTGAAAAATTACTTTAAGTGATCAGAAGAGAAAATAAAATTTAAGAAGTGAAGAAGGAGGAAGTCATAGAATAAAAAGATCATGACTAATTTGTGTCCTATGTTAAAGGTCTGGAAACAGACTTCCTTATTTTAAATACCACGTCCACTTTACCAGCTCTGATGTAGTTTATTTAATCTACGTGTGCATCAATTTTCTCATTTTTTAAAAGATATTTTATTTATTTATTATTGGATAGAGACAGAAAGAAACTGAGAGGAGAGGGGTAGTCAGAGAGGAGGAGAGACATCTACAGCCCTGCTTCACCACTTGTGAAGCTTCCCCCCTGCAGGTGGGGACCAGGGGCTTGAACCTGGCTCCTTGCACACTGTAATGTGAGCACTTAATCAGGTGTGCCTCTGCCTGGCCCTTAATTTTCTCATTTTTAAGAGAGATAACAGAAAGATGATTTCTTACTGGCTGTAAGAAATCAGGATCAGATACAATAATTTATATAAAAACACTTCAAAGCTAAAGAATATGTATGCTAAATATTAATTTTATTTTCCTTACTTCCCCATAAATTTGCTTATAATTGATATTGATGAACAGATAATGTGAAAAGAGAACTGGCAAATATCTCCTGAAGAATTTATGGAAGTGGGTCACAGAGACAGCTTACTTGGTAGGGCATGTGCCTTGTCATGCTCCTGGCCCATTTTTGAGCCCTGCCACGCCATGGTGGTGGTACTAGAGGAAACCGGTGCTTTGGTGTTTCTCCCTAGCCTCAGTCTGTCTAAATGAAAAAGTGATCTGGAGTTATAAAATCATGTACAATTGAGTCACTGGGCACACACGCACACACACTTGAAATTATAGAAGTGGCTTAATCTTTTTTGGTAGATCCCTCAGCTGTGGGTCTTCATCAATAAACTCAGCCCAAGTAAAAGGGGTCTCTGCCCAGGTGCCACACTCTTGAGAACCCCTTTTATTACAAATGCCATAAAGTAATTACAGATCACCTGGGTATCTCTATCACTTGTTTACCCTCTACATGCAGTCTCATGACTAACACTGTTAAGATACCACATCTACCTGAACTTCTTAAAAGCCACATTTTCAAATGGCATGAATGTGTGTGGGCTGAATTGATAGTGACATTAGAGAAGCACATTGTGTGGAATCCAAGGGTGATAATTCATGGAGTGAAATTACTTATAAGACAATACCTAAGTGCATTAATTTGTCAAATTCTTTCTCTTAATTAGCATGAATGAAATAGATTTTTAGATGATAAAGTATCCCAGTAGTATTGTCTATTTTCTTGCTTGACTTCTTATTTCAATTCATTGTTCCAGAAGTACTCATAAATTATTATAGTACTAGAAACAGCTGCACAAGGCTGTAGGAACTCTGCAATTTGAAGTAATTCAGAGTATTCAAATTTTATATATGTGGATATAAATTTTAAATATATAAAGTCTATCAATTCTTTATGTCATTGAATGTCTTTTCACATTGCTATAAGAAATGAAAAAGTTATGTGATAGTTACGCACATGATGAAATTGAAAACTTTGTAATATTTTCTGTAGCAATGATTATCATAATGGCTTTACTATATTGATTGAACAAGATATGTAGATCTAATTTATTTAAAAAGCAACTACATTTAGTAATTTGACAGTTATCATTGCTAGTGCCTCCATGGAGCAAGGTTTCTTCAAACTGAAATTAATAAAAATCTACTTAAGGACAGTAGTGACTAATGAAAGACTCTCTAATCTGATATTACTTTCAATAAAACACAAATAGTTAGAATTTTTTTTACAATAACAGTACTAATGGTTCTATACAAAACAAACACGATTTTTTTTTATGGAATAAGTATATGGTTATTATGAGTTGCATATATCTGCATTTTATTTCTCATCTAAATGTTACTGACCTACCAACAAATGTGAATGGTGAAAAATAAAGTCAGTCATTTGGTGCATTGCCAGTGTTTAGTTATATAAAAATTATAGCTTAACACAACAATTTTCTGTCTTTATGAAGATGTATTTGTCAAGACAGGAACAAAGAACATTTTAGCTCTCTGTTTGCTTTTTGCTTTTAAAGTAGTTGGATGTATGATATGTGGATTCCAATTTGTACATAAATTTGGATCCTTTTGATGTGACAGGAAAGGGAGAGTGATATAGAGGGAGAGACAGAGAGGAGAAACACCTGCACTACTGCTCCATCACTCTCCCTCCCCTGCAGTTGGGGGTTTGAATCCAGCTTCTCATGCATGGTAATATGTGTGCTCTACCAAGTGAGCCACCACATAGTCCTACTACCTTCAATTTTAAAAAACAAAGAAAAACTGAGTTAAAACATTTAGACTTTAATGATGCATCATTGTAAATGAATATTCACATACAGTACTACATCACATTATTGCTAACATTCTAATGCTGTGTTCATCTGTTTATCATCCAATTCATGCCTTTATCTGAATTATGTACCCTTCTTCCCCCTTATTTTCTGGTAATAACTAGTTTGTCCTATAGTTAAAAAAAAAGATTTAGTTTAGTTTATTTATTTGGTTTGTTACTGTATCCACAAGATGAATGAAGTTATACGATGCTTGTTTTTCTCCTTTTGACTTATTTCACTAAACATAACCATTCTAGATTTATTTTAGTTGCTATAAATGGAAGAATTTCACCTTTTTATTTAAAGAAATAACTGAGTAGTATTTCCCACTACCAGAATTCCATAACCCTATCCTTCCATTGGAAGCTTTCCTATTCTTTATCTCTCTGGGAGCATGAACCCAGGGTCATTATGGGGTGCAGAAGGTGGGAGGTATGGTTTCTGTAACTGTTTCTCCACTGAACATGGGCATTAACAGGTTAATCCATACACCCAGCCAGTCTCTATCCTTCCCTACTGGGGCAGGGCTCTGGAGAAGTGGGGTTCCAGGGTACAATGGTGATGTCATATGTCCATTAACATCATGGTAGCATTTGCAACTTGGTGTTTGGAACGTGTATTCCTTTGCTTCCTCCTTCCTTTTTTTATTTTTTATTTATTTTTATTTAAGAAAGTATTAATTAACAAAACCATAGGGTAGGAGGGGTACAATTCCACACAATTCCCACCACCCATTCTCCATATCCCACCCACTCCCATGATAGCTTTCCCATTCTCTATCCCTCTGGGAGCATGGACCAAGGTCATTGTGGGTTTCAGAAGGTAGAAGGTCTGGCTTCTGTAATTGCTTCCCCGCTGAACATGGGCATTGACTGGTCGGTCCATACTCCCAGTCTGCCTCTCTCTTTTAGAAGGGTGAGTCTCTAGGGAAGCCGAGCTCCAGGACACATTGGTGGGGTCTTCAATCCAGGGAAGCCTGGCCAGCATCCTGGTGGCATCTGGAACCTGGTGATTGAAAAGAGAGTTAACATACGAAGCCAAACAAATTGTTGAGTAATCATGGACCCAAAGCTTGGAATAGTGGAGAGGAAGTGTTAGGGGGATACTCACTGCAAACTCTAGTGTACTTCTGCTTTCAGGTATATATTTTGCAGTAGTTTACGGATACGTGTGAGCATATGCTCTCTCTCACAGAAACTGGTGTATATCTAGGTTATGGGACTTTGTTAGAAAGTGAACCACCTGAGATGGAATTAGTGTATACTATGAAAGGAAAGGTCTCACGTGAGTAATGAAGCTGAAGGGTTGTCATTCCACACGTGTAGTCTCTGGACACAGTCTGAAGTGAAGCATGTTGAGGTGGCAATCGTTGTGTTGGTTAGGTTGTGATCTGCAGATGCAATATTATTTGATATGGATTGGGAGAGGCATACGGGAAAGTGGGCCCTATCCAATGGTTCCAGGACTGGGGGAAGTAAAGGCTCTATAGTGGAGATGTGAGGTTCCTGCTGTCTTTAGGGTTGCATTGGATCAACCTTCTCGTGGTGCATCCCGTGAGTACCCATTCATTGGGGAAACTGACGATCCTTCCTAGCCGACTGAATCCACATGGATCCCAGTCACTTTCAAAGCCAGCAACAAGCAGCTCCTGACAGCTTTCAACCTGATGCTATTGACTGGCTACGGAAGAAGGGCAAACGCTAGAAGAAGAAGAAGGGTTCAAAAAGATACTCGATAGTTAATGTTATAAAGTCCCTTTGTTAGGGTTTGCTGTATAGTACCCAGTATCTTGTATATATTTGTGCTATTGGTTGCTTCTGATCTACTTGGTCTAGGCTTTTTAGAGAGTCTGCATATCAATTACACAGCCTATATATTAAAAAGATTCAGTTTGTGTCTTGAAAAACTTCGATACATACTATCAATTTTCCCCCTCTCGTATTAATTAACTAGTGATTTATATGACTACATTTTACTAAGAGTGCACATAAACACCATTCCCACCACCAAAAGATATTAAACAAGATCTTCGCCAACCGGATACAGCAACATATCACAAAGATTGTTCATCACGACCAAGTGGGATTCATCCCAGGAATGCAAGGCTGGTTCAACATCCGTAAGTCAATCAATGTCATTCACCACATCAATAAAAGCAAAGCCAGAAACCACATGATTATCTCAATAGATGCAGAGAAAGCCTTTGACAAAATCCAACACCCATTCATGCTCAAAATTCTACAAAAAATGGGAATAGATGGGAAATTCTTCAAGATAGTGGAATCTATATATAGCAAACCTACAGCCAACATCATACTCAATGGACAGAAGCTGAAAGCATTCCCCCTCAGATCGGGGACTAGATAGGGCTGTCCACTGTCACTGTTACTCTTCAACATAGTATTGGAAGTTCTTGCCATAGCAATCAGGCAAGAGAAAGAAATCAAAGGTATACAGATTGGAAGGGAAGAAGTCAAGCTCTCACTATTTGCAGATGATATGATAGTATACATAGAAAAACCTAAAGAATCCAGCAGAAAACTACTGGAAGTTATTAGGCAATATAGCAAGGTAACAGGCTACAAAATCAATGTACAAAAATCAGTGGCATTTCTTTATGCAAACACTAAATCTGAAGAAGACATCCAGAAATCACTCCCATTTACTGTTTCAGCAAAATCAATAAAATACCTAGGAATAAAGTTGACCAAAGAAGTGAAAGACTTATATACTGAAAACTATGAGTCAGTCACTACTCAAGGAAATAGAAACTGATACCAAGAAATGGAAAGATATCCCATGCATCCTCCTTTCTTGTGGGACTCGGTTCAGTTGTTCTTGTAAGGTGAGGTTGATTGTGGCAAATTCCTTTATTTCTTGAATATTTGAGAAAACCTTTATTTCTCCCTCATATTTGAAGGATAATTTTGCAGGATACAGTATTTGTGGCTGGAATTCCCTCTCCTTTAGAACTTTTAATATGTTATTCCACTCTCTCCTTGCCTCTAGAGTTTGTAAAGAGAAATCTGATGAGTCTTATAGCTCTGCCTTTGTATGTAGCTTCTTTCCTTTCCCTAGCAGATAACAAAAAAATTTTCCTTGTTGACTTTTGATAGTTTTACAATAATATGCCATGGCATTTGTCTTTTTGTGTTTACAAATCTGGGTGATTGTTCTGCCTCTTGGATGAGAATTTTCTGATGGTTTCCTAAGTGAGGGAAGTTCTCAGATAAAATTGCTCTGAAAATAGACTCTGGCATTTGTGGCCTTTGGCCTTGATCTCCTCTTCAGATATACCTATCACTCTTATATTTGATCTTTTGATGGAGTCTGCAATTTCACAGAGAGTTTCTTCAGTCTTTCTAAACCATTCCTCTCCCTCATCTTTGAATTGAAAGAGTGGCCTAGCCATATCTTCTGGATTGGAGATTACTTCTTCTGAATGTGTGGATCTACTTCCTAAGCCTTCTACCTGGGCATGGGTGACAGTTAGAGTTTATTTTACTCCCTGGAGTTCGGACTGAAGTTCTTCTTAAGGAAGAATTCTCTCATGTGTTTTAATTCCATAGTAATATGTTCTTTTAGTTATTGCCTAATTTCTTGGACAGTTCTCATAATGAGCTCTATGTAGTCTGTGTCTTAGAGTCTCTCTAAATCTGTAATTCCTTGGATTTCCTCTGCTTCATTTCTGTCTAGTTGATAGGACATAGTTGGCTGTTTAGTTCTGTCTCTCAGCTTGCACACTTTTTGTGCTGGTTATTGATGGCCAGCAGGTGGTGCTATTGTGATTTCTAGGTTTCTCTTGTTTGTATGATCTGTGGTGGGTGGGATGGCTTGGGGGGTGTTGTTTCTTTGGGCTGTCTTGTGGTCACAAATGCCCTATTTTATGTTGTGTCCTTGCCTTGAATTCAGAAGGCTAAACCCCCCCCCCCAGTCAAAGACTGAGAGTTCTTTTTTTTGTTTGTTTGTTTGTTTGACCTGTTTTCAATTTAAATAAAACTTATTTGAACTTCAGACTGAGAGGTTTTAAGCCCCTGTCTCTTTCTTCTGGCACTAGGAACAATGCTACTTGCTTAAAGTGAAATTGCCAAAATGGTGTGGCTCAGACCCAAAGGTCTAATTTGACTTTGCTCTTCTTCAACTGGAGCCTGCACCCCTTTTCACTCCAATCACACATGAGCACTGACCTGAGACTTTAGAACTTTCAGCTGTAGATAATGACTTCAGTTGGGTCTCTTATTGTATTTGTTTTTTGTTTTGGGAGGAGAGGTGATTTGGTCTCAGTTATTCCATGGCCACGCCTACCAGAAGTCTGATCACCTCTTTTCCAGGACTGGTCACACTTTATCCAGGACTGGTCACATGTCCCTACACTACAAAGAACTCATGAAACAGAATCCTTTTATGGCCAACATAGGAGAAAGCCAGAAATATTTGGTGAACCTTACTAATAACTATTATGCCGTTGCTAATTAAGTGGGGTGATGATGTGAATCTTTAGTCAATTCAGCATTAAGAAAAGAAGGTTTGGTGGCTGACAGTGTGAATATTGGTCTCAGGCTGTCATCTCATATTTATCCTCCTCATTTGATCCTACTAAAGCTTGTAATTTTTTCATCTGAAAGTTTTAAAAATATCATAGAATCAATTCTCATCCATTTTAGAAGATATGCCTCTGGAGTTTAGGGTTGGAATGCTTCCATTACAGAATGACAAAGTGTATGGTGAACTATAGACTATCTGGTGGCAAATATAAATGGAATCCTGCCTGTTATCATTTGACAAATGATGAGAATGAAAACATTTTTTTCTTTTGAACATTCAAAAGTATTTTACATTATCTGTTAAACATCTTAGATATGTTCTCAGTTGCTTTCTTAATTATGCAACAAAATCACTCAGTTCTGGTATGTTGGTTAAAAGTCAAAAAAGCTTGTATTTGAGTACACTTATACACATTCAACATTCAAAGGATGTTTTCATTATGATAATTAGACATTAAATTGTGATTTATATTGTTAAATACGATTTGGAGTTAACCAAATTACAGTTTGGATATTTAGAAGTATATCTTTTTTTTCTTTAAGAAAGGATTAATTAACAGAACCATAGGGTAGGAGGGGTACAACTCCACACAATTCCCACCACGCAATCTCCATATCCCACCCTCTCCCCTGATAGCTTTCCCATTCTCTATCCCTCTGGGAGCACGGACCCAGGGTCATTGTGGGTTGCAAAAGGTAGAAGGTCTGGCATCTGTAATTGCTTCCCCGCTGAACATGGGCGTTGACTGGTCGGTCCATACTCCCAGTCTGCCTCTCTCTTTCCCTATTAGGGTGGGTCTCTGGGGAAGCCGAGCTCCAGAACATATTGGTGGGGTCTTCAGTCCAGGGAAGCCTGGCCGGCATCCTGATGACATCTGGAACCTGGTGACTGAAAAGAGAGTTAACATACGAAGCCAAACAAATTATTGAGCAATCATGGACCCAAAGCTTGGAATAGTGGAGAGGAAGTGTTAGGGGATACTCACTGCAAACTCTAGTGTACTTCTGCTTTCAGGTATATATTTTGCAGTAGTTTACGGATACGTGTGAACATATGCTCTCTCTCACAGAAACTGGTGTATATCTAGGTTATGGGACTTTGTTAGAAAGTGAACCACCTGAGATCGAATTAGAGTATACTATGAAAGGAAAGGTCTCACGTGAGTAATGAAGCTGAAGGGTTGTCATTCCACACGTGAAGACCCTGGACACAGTCTGAAGTGAAGCATGTTGAGGTGGCAATCGTTGTGTTGGTTAGGTTGTAATTGGCAGCTGCAATATTATTTGATATGGATTGGGAGAGGCATACAGGAAAGTGGGCCCTATCCAATGGTTCCAGGACTGGGGGAAGTAGAGGCTCTATAGTGGAGATGTGAGGTTCCTGCTGTCTTAGGGTTCAAAAACACAATCGATAGTTAATATTATCATCACATTATTTGTTAATTGGGTTAACTTTGAAAAGTCCCTTTGTTATGGTTTGCTGTACAGTATCCAGTATCTTGTATATAGCTGTGCTATTGGATGCTTCTAATCTACTTGGTCTAGGCTTTTGAGAGAGTCTGCATATCAAATATATAGCCTATATGTTAAAAAGATTCACTTTGTCTTTTGAGAAACTTTGAGACATACAATTGATTTCCCCCCTCTCATATTAATTAACTACTGATTTATATGTCTACATTTTGCTAGGAGTGTACATAAACACCATTCCCACCACCAAAGGACTGTGACCCATTCCTCCTGCCCACTCCCACCCCCCACTGGCCCAGGAAGCTGCATGTCTACCCCTCACCACTGGGTTTTTACTTTGGTGCCCTACTTACAATTTGATCAGGTCCTGCTTTTAGTTTCCCTTTCAGATCTTCTTCCTCAACTTCTGTTGATGAGCGGGATCATCCCATACTCATCTTTATCTTTCTGACTTAGTTCACTTAACATAATTCCTTCTAGCTCTGTCCAAGATGGGTCAGAGAAGGTGGGTTCATTGTTCTGATAGCTGCATAGTATTCCATTGTGTATATATACCACAGCTTTCTCAGCCACTCATCTGGTGTTGGGCACCTGGGTTGCTTCCAGGTTTTAGCTATTATGAATTGTGCTGCTATGAACATAGGAGTACACACCTCTTTTTGGTTGGGTGTTATGGAGTCCTTGGGGTATAACCCCAGGAGAGGAATTACTAGATCATATGGAAGGTCCATGTCTAGCCTTCTGAGAGTTTTCCAGACTGCTCTCCACAGAGGCTGGACCAATTTACATTCCCACCAGCAATGTAAAAGGGTTCCTCTGTCCCCACATCCTCTCCAGCATTTGTTGCTGCTGTCCTTTTTGATGTATGCTCTTCTTACAGGAGTGAGGTAGTATCTTAGTGTTGTCTTAATTTGCATTTCTCTGACAATGAGTGACCTAGAGCAGTTTTTCATATGTTTGTTAGCCTTTTGGATCTCCTTTGAGTGAATGTTTTGTTCATATCCTCTGCCCATTTTTGGATGGGGTCATTTGCTTTTTTGGTGCTAAGTTTGCTGAGCTCTTTATATATTTTGGTGATTAGTTTCTTGTCTGATGTATGGCATGTGAAGATCTTCTCCCATTCTGTGAGGGGTATCTTTGTTTTTTAATAGTTTCTTTGGTGTGCAGAAGCTTTTCAATTTGATGTAGTCCCATTGGTTTGTTTCTGCTTTAGTCTTCCTTGCAATTGGGTTTGATTCATCAAAGATGTCCTTGCGGTGTAGGTGGGAAAGTGTTTTACCAATGTTTTCCTCTAAGTATTTGATTGTTTCTGGTCTGACATCTAGGTCTTTGATCCATTTGGAGTTGATTTTTGTTTCTGGTGAGATAAAGTGGTTCAATTTCATTCTTCTGCATGTTTCAACCCAGTTTTCCCAGCACCATTTATTGAAGAGAGCCTCCTTTTTCCATTTAATCCTTTGGGCCCCCTTATCAAAGATTAGATGTCCATAGGTGGGGGCATTCATTTCTGGGCTTTCAATTCTGTTCCACTGGTCTGTGTGCCAATTTTTGTTCCAGTACCATGCTGTTTTGATGATGATGGCTTTATAATATAGTTTAAGGTCTGTGAGTGTGATGCCTCCATTTCTGTTTCTTTTCCTCAAGATGGTTTTGGCAATTCTAGGTGTTTTCTGGTTCCAGATAAATGATTGTAGTATTTCTTCTATTCTCTTAAAGAAGCTTGGTGGAACTTTGATGGGTATTGCATTAAATTTGTATATGGCTCTGGGGAGAATATTCATTTTAATTATATTTATTCTTCCAATCCATGAGCATGGGATATCTTTCCATTTCTTGGTATCATTTTCTATTTCCTTGAGTAGCGACTCATAGTTTTCAGCATACAAGTCTTTCACTTCTTTGGTCAACTTTATTCCTAGGTATTTTATTGATTTTGCTGAAACAGTAAATGGGAGTGATTTCTCGATGTCTTTTTCTTCAGATTTTGTGTTTACATAAAGAAGTGCCACTGACTTTTGTACATTGATTTTGTAGCCTGTTACCTTGCTATATTGCCTAAAAACTTCCAGTATTTTTCTGCTGGATTCTTTAGGTTTTTCTATGTATACTATCATATCATCTGCAAATAGTGAGAGCTTGACTTCTTCCCTTCCAATCTGTATTCCTTTGATTTTTTTCTCTTGCCTGATTGCTATGGCAAGAACTTCCAATACTATGTTGAAGAGTAACGGTGACAGTGGACAGCCCTGTCTAGTCCCCGATCTGAGGGGGAATGCTTTCAGCTTCTGTCCATTGAGTATGATGTTGGCTGTAGGTTTGCTATAGATAGACTCCACTATCTTGAGAAATTTCCCATCTATTCCCATTTTTTGTAGACCAGAATCTTGGTAAAGAAAGAAGCTCAGTAGGGGAGCCTGCTAGGAGCTGGTCCCCAGGGACTGGTTATGGGGGCGGGGGAGGTGTGCTTAATAATTTAAAAGGAAAAAAAAATTTTTTCTACTCTATTTTTTAACCATATTAAGTTATAGTCACCTCCTTGGTGTCACCACTAGGACCCCTTATTGACTGGCCTACTAAACGCAGAAAATCCTACGTTTCCAGAGTTGTCTACACATGGGCACCATATTTCAGCTCTACATAACGGGTGTCAGCAAAATACTCCACACCAATCTAGGACTCCAAACACCTCCAAAGATTCTATTCTATACAACTATGTATTTTCAAATATGTATGTGCAATGTACAGAGCTGCTTTACTTGTTTGACTAGCAATACATAGTATTGTATTGATCTACTGTAATTTATTTGCCTGACTCTACTAATGACTTTCATGCCATTTCAAATGTTTTGCTATGCACATAACCACTTAAGTATTTTTATACATGTGTGACATAATTCTTCAAGAGACAGTTCTAGAAATGAAATTACTAGATAAGAGACAAATTTTATTAATAGAAATGTGATTATCATGAACTGAAATTTAAAATGTTTGATAGCATGAAAGTAAAAATGTTTTCTTTTCCCAGAATGAAAAATTTCTTCACTCAAGTGTTTAACTCTAGGGTAGAAATCAAATAAGAGGACCCACGTCCCAAGGTCCTTAAATGATGTAGACAAAAAAGAAGTTTATAAATAATGTAGCTTGAAAACCATTCTAACATTACCTTCATCAGACTTGTTTGCCAGCCTTCATAGTGTATCAAAAGGAGATAGTCAGGTGTTCCAGTGTACATATCTCGTCTCTGAAAATGCCTTAGCTATGGAAAATACTATACTTCTTTAAAAGTAAATGCATTTAAGAACAATGTTCTGATAAAACTCTCACCAGGAATAATATTATCAAACCTATATCAAAATTTCATAAATAGTGGACAAAATCAAAACAGTGATGTGCTTCCTCAAGGTTTTCACTGAAAATCTGATTTGTGAAGCAGTTTCCACTTAAATACAATCAAGTAAGTGTTGTAAGGTCTAAGGGAGTTCACCCAAATAATCTCACCAAGAATTCCTCTTAACTGAAAAATATTCTGTTCCATGTCTTGGGAAAGATATTTGGATTCTTTAGAAAATCTTACATGGTTGAGGATGATTACAGAAAGAATAAGTAGCTCCTTAGGAAAATAGTCAGAATTCATTTTCTAGAGAAGAAAGGTGTGGCTACCCAGAGCAGCACAGAAAGCGTTAAACTATCATTCTTTCTTGATTATTTCATATCATTTATGTAAGATTGCTAAATATCAAAAAGTGTTTATTTTATTTTATTTATTTTTTTTTTGTTAACAGTATAAAACTGAACATACTGTGAGACATAAGGTAGCAGGTGTCTTGGCTCTAAACTATCAAGTCTGTGGGCATTCTGTTATAACAGGTGCTCCAAAAAATGTGAACAGATTTTTAACAAGAGCTGTGCAGGTTTTTTAATTAGCTTGGTTATTCAGCATGTATTTAAAAAAAAACATTAGGTATATGCTTAAAACATCACAGGTTCTAAAAAAAAGGTTCACATAGTCACTCTTTTTTGGGTTTCTCTTTTGTTACTACATTTGACGTATGCACTTTTTTTATTACATAATTTCCTTAACTAAAGCAGGAACATGACAAAAAGTGATCCTTAGTGATAGTAATAGATTGATGAACCCAGGAAATTGTTCTATTACACAAATACTCTACACTTATTTATTTATTAATGTTCTACACTTTTAATAGAACTTGAGTTTGATACTTTTGGAGACAATCTAATCCTACTTGGAGTAATTTCTTTTAAAAATATTCATGAACTTGATGTTGCAAAAGAACCTGGCCTGTGGGCGAGAATGTACTGCAGAGAGCTTTCACAAGAAGATGAGAAATTGTGCCCAGGTATCAATATCTGCACTGTAAACTATATCCCCCAATGAAACTGATAAAAAGTTCATGCACCTCACAGATTTACTATTATCATGTTTATTTATATTTACATATATCATATAATATTTACTATTATTATTTTTACAAACTGAAAAAATAAAGCTGTTACTAGGATCCATGTTTAGGATTTTAGGGATAAATAATGAAATAATCCCTTGGTTCTAATTTAGTTATTTTTCTCAGTTATTATATAAGCATATATGTTAATTCAAGAGTACCTATTTCCTTTTGTTTTCATCTGCCAATGTACATTTTATCTTTGAAATCCAACTTTGCATTATGATTTTTTTCATCCAACAAGTATTTGTTAAAAATTGATTGGGGTGTGTGTATGTATTTGTATGTGTTATAAGAGCAGAAAACTGACAAATTTGCTGGCTCATGGACTTCTGAGACAGCTGAAAGTGAACTGAGTTCTTAAGAAAAATCAGGTGCTGAGCAAAATGTTTATCATAGGGTTGAGGGCTCTACCTGGTTTCAGATTTTGTTACTGTTAATGTGTGAGAAGTGACATCGTTAACTTGTTTGGAGTCAGGCAAGGGAATTAATCAGTAAGAAATAAGTGGTCCTTGAACAGAAAAGGTATATAAAAAGACCTTACTAATATAAATAGGACTATGCTATTCAATTTTTGTACATATAAAAACTTTTTATGAAACACTCCCTCTGTAAGAACACAATGAAATGTTTTCTTTCGACAGTCTTCCTGGTCTCATCTATATTCACTAGTTAGTGCTATTACATTTTCTGTATCAGGGGATTGTTTCCAGTCAACAATAAAATAAAATAGTTTGTACATGTGTAACATTGCTATTACATTTTTGAGAATGGTTGTACAATTTTTCTCCTTTTTCGGTTATAAGGAAAAGATGAAGATATACTCATCTTCCTCTTTCTGCAATTATGAGAAGATATATTATTCACCTTGTTCATATTTTTTTTTCCTTTCTAGATAATTCATTTTGGAGATTGCTCTATATGGGGAGATTCCTATTTTCTTTAATAGCTACATAATACTTTACAGTATGGATTATATTAATTTAACTATGTTCTTGTTGGTTGGCTTTTAGGTTGTTAGAATTCTGTGTTGTTAGAAGTAATTCTTTTTTTATTTCTTTATTGAGGAATTAATGTTTTACATATAACAGTAAATACAATAGTTTGTAGATGCATAGCATTTCCCAGTTTTCCATATACCAGTACAACCTCCACTAGGTCCTCTGTCATCCTTTTTGGACCTGTATTCCCCCCTACCTCAACCCAGAGTCTTTTACTTTGGTTCAATATGCCAATTCCAGATCAGGTTCTACTTGTGTTTTCTCTTCTGATCTTGTTTTTCAACTTCTGCCTGAGAGTGAGATCATATTCATTATTTTGTTTCTGAATTATTTCACTTAACATGAATTTTTCAAGGTCCCTCAAGATCAGCTGAAAACGGTGAAGTCACCATTTTTAATAGTTGAGTAGTATTCCACTGTATATATACCACAACTTGCTCAGCCACTCATCTATTGATGGACACCTGGGTTGCTTCCAGATTTGACTATTACAAATTGTGCTGTTAAGAACATATGTGTACCCAGATCTTTTGGTGTGGGTGTGTTGGGTTCCTTAGGATATATGCCCAGGAGAGGAATTGCAGGATCATAGAGTAGGTCCATTTCTAGCCTTCTGAGAGTTCTCCAGACTGTTCTCCACAGAGGTTGGACCAATTGACATTCCCACCAGCAGTGCAGGAAGGTTCCTTTGGCCCCACAACCTCTCCAATATTTGCTGCTGTTACCTTTTCTGATGAATGATATTCTCACAGAAGTTAAGTGGTATCTCATTGTTGTCTTTATTTGCAATTCTCTGACAATCAGAGACTTGGAGCATTTTTTCATGTGTTTCTTGGCCTTTTGGAACTCTTCTGTGGTGAATATTCTGTCCATGTCCTCCCCCCATTTTAAAAAACTTTTTTATTTAAGAAAGGATTAATGAACAAAAACATAAGGTAGGAGGGGTACAACTCCACACAATTCCCATCACCCAATACCCAAAACCCACCCCCTCCCATGATAGCTTTCCCATTCTCTAGCCCTCTGGGAGCATGGACCCAGGGTCATTGAGGGTTGCAGAAGGTAGAAGGTCTGGCTTCTGTAATTGCTTCCCTGCTGAACATGGGCGTTGACTGGTCGGTCCATACTCCCCGTCTGTCTCTCTCTTTCCCTAGTAAGGTGTGTCTCTGGGGAAGCTGAGCTCCAGGACACATTGGTGGGGTCTTCAATCCAGGGAAGCCTAGCCAGCATCCTGGTGGCATCTGGAACCTAGTGATTGAAAAGAGAGTTAACATATGAAGCCAAACAATTTGTTGAGCAATCATGGATCCCAAGCTTGGAATAGTGGAGAGGAAGTGTTAGGGAGGTACTCACTGCAAACTCTAGTGTACTACTGCTTTCAGGTATATATTTTGCAGTAGTTTACAGATACGTGTGCACATAAGCTCTCTCTCACAGAAACTGGTGTATATCTAGGTTATGGGACTTTGTTAGAAAGTGAACTACCTGAGATGAAATTAGAGTGTACTATAAAAGGAAAGGTCTCACCCGAGTAATGAAGCTGAAGGGTTGTCATTCCACACGTGAAGTCTCTGGAGGTGGCAATTGTTGCTTTGGTTAGTTTGTGATCGGCGGATGCAATATTATTTGGTTTGGATTGGGAGATGCATACGGGAAAGTGGGCCCTATCCAAGGGTTCCAGGACTGGGGGAAGTAGGGGCTCTATAGTGAAGATGTGAGGTTCCTGCTGTCTTAGGGTTCAAAAACACAATCGATAGTTAATATTATCATCACATTATTTGTTAATTGGGTTAACTTTGAAAAGTCCCTTTGTTATGGTTTGCTGTACAGTATCCAGTATCTTGTATATAGCTGTGCTATTGGATGCTTCTAATCTACTTGGTCTAGGCTTTTGAGAGAGTCTGCAACCCTGAAATGCACCTGCATATTGTCTTAGGTAGATTACAGGAAAGAGAGCTTGACATAAAGATCAGAGCAAGACGCCGTGTTCCCACTAGTGCCCCCCCTATTCTGGGTATTAAGGTCCAGTGCTTGGAAAGAGAAAGAATAGCCTTTTAGATAAATGAGAACAGTGAAAACATTTAGTTCTTACTGATAAATTGACTTTTGTCTAAAACCAAAGGGATGTGGTTAATAACCCATGAAAGAACAGTATGGCTGTGCTTTCGTTTTGATGGTAGTTGTATGCCTTCAGTTCCTCCTGTCTGTGTTACTTATAAAAAATCTACCCTGCGTACTTTGTGGTCAACTGACTTGACCAGCTTTTGATTTATGCTTCTTTGTTATGCTATTATAAAAAAAATCTCTATATCAGTAAAAGATTGCAGCAGCATTAAAACTCATGTGTCTCAGTGTTATCTGTCGCGCCGAATCCACCTCCCACCTATAAGTCTCATTCTCCCTGGATCGGCCTGCTGAGCCCCCAGTTGGGTGGTCGGCGGCAGGGTGTTATGGATTCCTTGGGGTATAACCCCAGGAGAGGAATTACTGGATCATATGGAAGGTCCATGTCTAGCCTTCTGAGAGTTTTCCATACTGCTCTCCACAGAGGCTGGACCAATTTACATTCCCACCAGCAATGTAAAAGGGTTCCTCTGTCCCCACATCCTCTCCAGCATTTGTTGCTGCTGTCCTTTTTGATGTATGCCATTCTTACAGGAGTGAGGTGGTATCTTAGTGTTGTCTTAATTTGCATTTCTCTGACAATCAGTGACCCAGAGCAGTTTTTCATATGTTTGTTAGCCTTTTGGATCTCCTCTGTGGTGAATGTTTTGTTAATTTCCTCTGCCCATTTTTGGATGGGGTCATTTGCTTTCTTGCAGCTAAGTTTGCTGAGCTCTTTATATATTTTGGTGATTAGTTTCTTGTCTGATGTATGGCATGTGAAGATCTTCTCCCATTCTGTGAGGGGTCTCTCTGTTTGTTTAATAGTTTCTTTGGATGTGCAGAAGCTTTTCAATTTGATGTAGTCTCATTGGTTTGTTTCTGCTTTAGTCTTCCTTGCAATTGGGTTTGATTCATCAAAGATGTCCTTGCGGTGTAGGTGGGAAAGTGTTTTACCAATGTTTTCCTCTAAGTATTTGATTGTTTCTGGTCTGACATCTAGGTCTTTGATCCATTTGGAGTTGATTTTTGTTACTGGTGAGATAAAGTGGTTCAATTTCATTCTTCTGCATGTTTCAACCCAGTTTTCCCAGCACTATTTACTAAAGAGAGCCTCCTTTTTCCATTTAATCCTTTGGGCCCCCTTATCAAAGATTAGATGCTCATAGGTGTTGGGATTTACTTCTGGGCTTTCAATTCTGTTCCACTGGTCTGTGTGCCAATTTTTGTTCCAGTACCATGCTGTTTTGATGATGATGGCTTTATAATATAGTTTAAGGTCTGGGAGTGTGATGCCTCCATTTCTGTTTCTTTTCCTTAAAATGGTTTTGGCAATTCTAGGTGTTTTCAGGTTCCAGATAAATGATTGTAGTGTTCTATTCTCTTAAAGAAGCTTGGTGGAACTTTGATGGGTATTGCATTAAATTTGTATATGGCTCTGGGGAGAATATTCATTTTGATGATATTTATTCTTCCAATCCATGAGCATGGGATATCTTTCCATTTCTTGTTATCAGTTTCTATCTCCTTGAGTAGCGACTCATAGTTTTCAGTATAGAAGTCTTTCACTTCTTTGGTCAACTTTATTCCTAGGTATTTGATTGATTTTGCTGAAACAGTAAATGGGAGTGATTTCTGGACGTCTTCTTCTTCAGATTTAGTGTTTGCATAAAGAAATGCCACTGATTTTTGTACATTGATTTTGTAGCCTGATACCTTGCTATATTGCCTAGTAACTTCAAGTAATTTTCTACTGGATTCTTTAGGTCTTTCTATGTATACTATCATATCATCTGCAAATAGTGAGAGCTTGACTTCTTCCCTTCCAATCTGTATCCCTTTGATTTCTTTCTCTTGCCTGATTGCTATGGCAAGAACTTCCAATACTATGTTGAAGAGTAACGGTGACAGTGGACAGCCCTGTCTAGTCCCCAATCTGTGGGGGAATGCTTTCAGCTTCTGTTCATTGAGTATGATGTTGGCTGTAGGTTTGCTATAGATAGACTCCACTATCTTGAGGAATTTCCCATCTATTCCCATGTTTTTGTAGAGTTTTGAGCATGAATGGGTGTTGGATTTTGTCAAAGGCTTTCTCTGCATCTATTGAGGTAATCATGTGGTTTTTGGCTTTGCTTTTATTGATGTGGTGAATGACATTGATTGACTTATGGATGTTGAACCAGCCTTGCATTCCTGGGATGAATCCCACTTGGTCATGATGAACAATCTTTTTGATGTGTTGCTGTATCCGGTTGGCCAAGATCTTGTTTAATATTTTGGTATCTATGTTCATCAGAGGTATTGGTCTGTAGTTTTCCTTTTTTGTTCTGTCCCTATCAGCTTTTGGTATCAGGGTGATGTTGGCTTCATAAAAGGTGGAAGGGAGTATTCCTGTTTCTTCAATCTTATGGAATAGCTTAAGAAGTATGGGTATTAACTGTTTCCTGAAAGTTTTGTAGAATTCGTTTGTGAAGCCATCTGGTCCAGGACTTTTGTTGTTGGGGAGATTCTTAATAACGGTTTCAATTTCTTTGTCTTTGATTGGTGTATTTAGATTTTGTAGTTCTTTTTGGTTCAATTTTGGAAGTGCATAGGTTTCTAGGAATTGTTCCATTTCTTCCAGATTCTCTAGCTTGGTGGCATATAGTTCTTTATAGAAGTTTCACAGGATTCTCTGGATTTCTGTGGTGTCATTTGTGATATCTCCTGCATCGTTTACAATTCTATTAATTTGAGTCTTCTGTCTTTTTTGTTTGGTGATTCTGGCTAGCGGTTTGTCAATTTTGTTTAATCTTTCAAAGAACCAACATTTGGCTTCATTGATCTTTTGTATGGTTCTTTTATTTTCGATGTTGTTTATTTCTGCTCGAACTTTAGTGATTTCTGTCCTTCTGGTTGCTTTAGGGTTCCTTTGTTCCTTTTCCTCTAAGTCCTTGAGGTGTGCAGTAAGGTCGTTCATTTGGGCTTCTTCTTGGTGTTTAATATGTGATTGTATGGCTATAAGTTTCCCTCTCAGTACTGCTTTACCTGTGTCCCAAATATTTTGATAGGTTGTGTCTTCATTTTCATTAGTTTCCAGGAACATTAGAATTTCCTGTGTGAGTGAGTCTCTGACCCAGTGGTTCTTAAGGAGCATGTTGTTTAGTTTCCAAATTCTATGTCTTTTAATAATTTTCCGTTTGTTGTTAAATGTTAGTTTTACTCCACTGTGGTCTGAGAAGATACTTGGGATTATTTCAATGCTCTTGAATTTATTGATGCTGTCTTTGTGGCCTAACATGTGGTCTGTCCTTGAGTATGTGTTATGTGGATTTGAAAAGAACATGTATTCCAGTTTTTTTGGGGTGGAGGAGTCTGAAAATGTCCAAAAGGTCTAGTCTGTCAATCTCTTCATTCAAGTCTCTTATATCTTTATTGGTTCTCTGCTTTGTTGATCTGTCTAAGTGTGAGAGTGGGGTATTGAAGTCTCCCACTATTATTGTATTACTATTGATGTATATTTGAAATTCTTTCAGTAGATGCTTAATGTATTTAGATGGTCCCTCATTGGGTGCATAGATGTTAATAATTGTTAAGTCTTCTTGGCTGATTGATCCTCTAATCATTATGTAATGTCCTTGCCTATCTTTTATTACTTTATTTCATTTAAAATCTATCGTGTCTGAGATGAGAATGGCTGTTCCTGCCCTTTTTTGTGGTCCGTTAGCCTGTATGATAGTTTTCCATCATTTCACTTTAAGTCTGTGTTTATCTTGTTGTGACAGATGGGATTCTTGCAAGCAGCATATGGTTGGGTTATGTTTTCTGATCCATCCCCCCACCCTGTGCCTTTTGATGGGTGAGTTTAAGCCATTGACATTTATTGATATTATGGATTTAATGTATTGTAGTGCCATTGTTCTAAAAAACAATTTGTTTACTCTGATATATTGCAAGTATTATAGTGATGTTCTTGTTTATAAGAGGTCTTTTAGTCCCTCTTTCAGGGCCGGCTTGGTGATGGTTGCCTCCTTTAACCGTTGTTTGTCTAAGAAGGTTTTGATCCCTCCATCTAGCTTGAATGAAAGTCTAGCAGGATATATTATCCTTGGTTGAAACCCTTTTTCATTCAGGGCTCGATAGATATCTTGCCACTCCCTTCTGGCTTTTAGGGTTTGAGTGGAGAAATCTGCAGATAATCTTATGGGTTTTCCCTTGTATGTGACTTTTTGTTTCTCTCTTGCAGCCTTTAGGATCCTTTCTTTATCGTTACTTCTTCTCATTGTGACTATGATGTGTCTTGGTGTCTTCAGGTCTGGGTTGATTCTGTTTGGTACTTCTGGGCCTCTTGAACCTTGATATCCTTTCTGTTATTCAGGTCTGGGAAGTTTTCTTGTATTATTTCCTCTAGAATGTTTGCTTCCCCTTCCTCTCTTTCTTCCTCTGGCAGGCCAAGTATATGAATGTTACTTCTTTTGAGATCATCCCATATGTCTCTGTTGTTGTTTTCAGTGTCTCTCAATCTCTTTTTAAGCTCTGTCACCGCTTTCTGAGTTTTCTCTAACTCATCCTCTGTCTGACTAATTTTGTTTTCTGCTTCTGTTAGTCTGCTTTCCCTTGCCTCAGCTTCTTTCTTCATTACAGCTATTTCAGCTTTCAGTTCTCTAATTGCCTCAAGATAATCAGTATTTTCCTTGGGGGTCTCAACTGTTGTTTCCCTAATACTGCCATTCCTTTCCTCCAATGTTGTTTTCATTTCTGTGATTAATAAGTTTATTATTGCTTGCATACTTTTCTTATCTATGGTTACTTCTGACTGATTTGTAGTTTCTTCTGGGCTCTTGTCTTCATTCATTGGAGTAGCAGTTTTATTTGTTTTTGATCTACCCATTTTTTTTATTTATGTGTTTCCTTTTTTTTATGCTCTGTTGTTCCTCAGTTGTTGTGTCTTGAGTACAAGTAACAGTGTACTAAATACCTTTATGACAATTGCATTCACCAAACTCCGGAATTACAGTAGCAACTGAAGTAAGTATTGAAGTAGTTTAATCATTACCAGTTAGCCAAACAATTTCTCCAGTCCGTGAAAAAATAGTAACCAAATCCCAGTGAAGAAAGAGAAAAGAAAGAGAGGATAGTAAGAATAGACAGTTATGCTAATCTACTATGCCTCCCCCCATTTTTGGATGGGGTTATTTGTTTCCTGGCTGTTGAGTTTGGCAAGCTCTTTATATATTTTGGTTATTAGCCTCTTGTCTGATGTATGGCATGTAAAGATCTTCTCCCATTCTGTGAGGGGTCTCTTTGTTTGGATATTGGTTTCCTTTGCTGTGCAGAAGCTTTGTAATTAGTCTTCTTTGTAATTGTATTTGTTTCATTGTAGATGTCGTCTTTAAAATTTATGTGGAAAAGAGTTCTGCCAATATTTTCCTCTAAGTATCTGATAGTTTCTGGTCTAAGAAGTAAATCTTGCATAACACATTGTATATCCATTATGTGTAGAAGCATGTGTGTGAACCACATTACCAGATAGGAAATTTTTCAGGGCCTAAAATATATGCACTTACTATGTTTCTTCTTTTGTTAATTTCAATTTTTAGGAAATGTGCTTCAGTTTAGGATGACCATTTTTCATAACCTTATTAACATAACTCAAATACATTAATTTCTCTTGTTAAAAAGTAGGGCACTTACAAAAATAACTACACCAATTGCACCAAAGTAAAAGACTCTGGGGTAGGTGGGGGTGAGAGTTCAGTTCCTGGAACAGTATGGCAGAAAACCTAGTGGGGGTTGAATAGTTGTGTAGAAAACTGAGAATTGTTATGCATGTACAAACTATTGTATTTCCTGTTTAATGTAAAACATTAATCCCCCAATAAAGAAATTAAAGAATAACTACACATATGAGAACAACTGTAGCACTTCACAAGTATTTAATTTGCTTTTTCTCAGCTATAGAAGCCTGTTCAGAGTATCATTCACACTGCTGGATAAAAGTAGGTTTTGCAATTTATTTAGGTATTATCCTTATCAGATAAATGTCATATCTTGTTAAGCTCAATTTTCTAAGTCTCATCTTTGAGATCAACTTCCAAATGACCAAGAAACATGAAAAGATTATGTTTGGAGCTTGGCTAAGTAATCAGCATTTTAACACTTGAAAAAATATATAGTGAGGTGTCTTAAACATCTTAATAAGATAGAAAATATTTCCATTTATGACTTATTTTTTGTGACTGTTGTTATGTCTGAAACAAGGGTATTTGAAAGTTTCTTTACTTGCCTTATATATTAGAGAGGGTTGTAGACAGTTGTCATTTATAGGCTAAAAATTTGTGTAACTATTGAAAATTTCAGATGATTAAATTTATATATGAATGCCTGATTGTCTAATGTAGTTAAAAAAGAGTTATCTTTCATTAAAAGTATCTCAAAGTGTTGAATACATTACTTTCACTGAAAAGTAAAGTTCTAGAATTCCTGCTGGAAGTTAGGATTGCAGTATTCAATATCTACCACAAGAGGGGGCATTTCTCTTGAAAATGTGAAACCATGGCCCACTCTTCAATATAAGCAATGTCACAGTAAGGCCGAGGTTGTGCCACTAGGGCAAGAATAAAAACTGTAAGTGAAAGTAGAGGATAGTGACTGCACATTAGGTAATTCTCAAGCTCAGAGGAAATTCCATAATTTTTCTGTCCAGCTACCTAAACTCAGTAATGTTGAGACTAGGCAGTCAGAATGAAGGGAGACACAAAATGGCAGAGGCTTCTTTGTAGTCTAGTTGCTAACAACAACAAGAATAATACAGAAGCCAGAGTTGAAGGATTATCTCTTATATACTAGAAAAGATCAGCTTCCTGGGCAAAGCTCAGGAAAACACAGGAGATATACTGCTTTTGCCTATTGCACAGCTTGTTTCTGTATGAATTTTTTGCTGCCCTGCTAAAAATGCAGTACACATTGGCAATAAGCCCTTTTGCACAGATGTTACATATCTCCTTATATTAGGCACATTATGCAAAAATTATTTTCTTTTGTATCATTCCGAGCTGTTGGTATTTTTAACATACAGGCTGTGGAACCCTTGATTGACAGGATGTTTGTCCTTCATTTGGCAGAGGGAGTTTGCTCTAAATGAGACACTAGGTTGCTCATTTATTGTGCAGTGTCACATTGCAAAGGGACACAGAACAAGAGGAATACTGCCTTCCAAAGTTGACTTTCATAATAATCACTAACTGACAAGGAAATGTTTTAACAATCAAGCTTTCTAAATAGAATATTAAATGATCTAAATAAGTTGCTTTACTAGAGGTATTCTTAAAACTAACAGGGGAAAGAGAGAATTTATAAAACAGATTATGGCATTTTATTCTGACATTCTGACTGATGACTGCCCTGGCCATTCTTCACTGGCCAGCATCTGAGGTCATTAGTATTCAGGAGTTTTGGATTCAGTGAATTATTCCAATCTGATAGATAATAAGTATATAAACATTTTCTTCTGTATCCACACTTTTCAAATTTGCACATATATTCAAACTATCTGGGTATTTTCCTTTGGAGGTTTGTGGACATTGCCTTTCATCCAGCTCCAAAATAAAGCATCAAGTTATTTGTTTGTTTTTCTGAGAAGGAAACATGGCTATTATGTTAAATGATGTGAGCATCTGCTTGTTATTGTGGAGAGGCAAGAAAATGGCTGTTTGATCCATGGCAGCAAGTACAGCTTGTCTTATCTCATGCAAAAGGAAGCAATTTATCAGTAACACTGTTGCCAAATCAACATTTCTAATGTATCAAGACAAAAAGAAAATGGTAAAAAAAAAAAAAATCCAAACAAAACAACAAAGCCAAGAATGTAAGGAGGATAATACTGGGTCAAGCTTTGGAAAAAGATACATATTTCATTTCAGAAATAATGATCCAGCTAGATGGTCCTGCTTTTTAAATTTTTAAAAAATTTATTTAAAAAAGGAGACATTAACAAAACCATAGGATAAGTGGGGTACAACTCCACACAAATCCCACCACCAGAACTCCGTATCCCATCTCCTCTCCTGATAGCTTTCCTATTCTTTATCCCTCTGAGAGTATGGATCCAAGGTCATTGTGGGATGCAGAAGGTGTAAGGTCTGTCTTCTGTAATTACTTCCCCAATGAACATGGGCGTTAACAGGTCGATCCATACTCCCAGCCTGTCTCTCTCTTTCCCTAGTGGGGAGGGGTTCTGGGTAAATGGAGTTCCAGGACACAATGGTGGGGTCGTCTGTCCAGGGAAATTTGGTTGGCATCCTGGTAGCATCTGGAACCTGGTGGCTGAAAAGAGAGTTAGCATACAAAGCCAAACAAATTGTTGAACAATCATGGACCTAAAGGCTGGAATAGTGCAGATGAAGTGTTGGAGGTCCTCGATTTTGTAGATAGCTAGTAGGCATGTTTTAGTTATATTTCAAAGGGCCTGTGGCTATACTAATTTTTTTTTTCTTTCTCTGAGAATGAATTCTGATATGCAGATAGATCCAAGTTATTGTTTGGGGAGGTGATGTCATGGCTGGAAAAGGGACAGAAAGCTGGATCAGGGAAGAGAGTAGCTCCCTAATAAGGGAAAGGGGTATAAGTATTGTTGACTGACGATATTCAGCTTAGGAGCCTATGTGACCTCTGCATCCCTGTAGATCTGAGCTCACATTCTGTGGTCATGAGTAGGAACAGTCCAAGCTGCCCCAATATTGACCCATCTTCCTCAGGTGTAGCATAGAGTATGTTGTCCATCCTCCCTTCGGAGGGTGAAACATTCTCTACTGTTGTTAATCCAAGTTGAGGGCAAGGTCCTATGGGGGGCCCACATAGGGGTCTATTTTGTTGTTCCTGATAGAGATGACTGGTAACAATGGAGATAGGGATATATTTGAGGTCTAGGCTCTTCATGTCTGTTTGGGAATCTCCGGACCCCCTGAATAGGGCCCCAGCTGATGGGGTGGCCTCATAGTGGCTAAAGAGTCACCATTAAAGTATGCCAGTCTCTTTCCATTGTTCAACTTTTGCAGTCCTTTTTTTGCTAAGGTTAGCTTTGGAGTGAGTGAGAGAATTGTAATAGGAAGTAGGTGAGGAGGGTTTCTAAGTCTAATTAGATACTATTTCATTAGGAATTTTATACTGACTCAATGCAGACTATTGTGTATTTTTGCTTTCAGGTATATATTTTATATATACCTGAAATATAATGTATGTTATACTTATATATAATATAAAAATATATTTACAATATATATTAATATATTTATATATATTATATATATTTATAGTTTATGGATACGTGTGAACATATGCTCTATCTCACAGGACCTGGTCTATATCTAGGTTTTGGGACTTTGTTAGGAAGTGAACCACCTGGAATGGAATTAAAAAATACCATGAAAGGAAAGGTCTTACCCGAGTAATAAAGCTGAAGGGTTGACATTCCACACCTGAAGTCTCTGGACACAGTCTGAAGTGAAGCATGCTGAGGTGGTACTCATTGTGTTGATTAGGTTGGGATTGGCAGATGCAATATTACTTGGTGTGAATTGAGAAAAGCATGGTGGAAAGTGCGTCCCACCCTAGAGGTTCCAGGACTGGGGGAAATATAGGCTCTATAGTGGAACTGTGAGGTTCCTGCTGTCTTAGGGTTCAAGAAGACATAGATACAGTTATAATCACATTATTTGGCAATTGTGTTAACTTTGAAAAATCCCTTTGTTAGGATTTGCTGTATAATACCCACCATCACCATAATTTATGTCCTTTGACATTATTTGTATATAGCTGTGCCACCAGTTGCTTCTGTTCTTCCTGGTCTAGGCTTTTGAGAGAGTCAACATATGAAAGACTCAGCCTATGTATTAAAAAGACTCAGTCTGTGCTTTAAAAAGTTTGAGATATACAATCAATTTTCCCCTCTCATATTAATTAGTGATTTATATGACTGCAAATTAATAGGAGTGTACATAAACATCGTCCCTACCACCAAAAGACTGTGTCCCATTCCACCCACACCCCACCCCCGCTGCCCTGGGAAGGCAAATATCCACCCTTGCTCTCACCGCAGGGTTTTTACTTTGGTGCCCTACTCCAGATTTAGACAAATCCTGCTTTTAGTTTCTATTCCTGTTCTTCTTTCTCAACTTCTTTATTTTTTTATTTATTTTTTATTTTTTAAATTTTTTATTTAAGAAAGGATTAATGAACACAAACATAAGGTAGGAAGGGTACAACTCCACACAATTCCCACTACCCAATCTCCACAACCCACCCCCTCCCATGATAGCTTTCCCATTCTCTAGCCCTCTGGGAGCATGGACCCAGGGTCGTTGAGGGTTGCAGAAGGTAGAAGGTCTGGCTTCTGCAATTGCCTCCCCGCTGAACATGGGCGTTGACCGGTCGGTCCACACTCCCAGTCTGCCCCACTCTCTCCCTAGTAAGGTGTGTCTCTGGGGAAGCTGAGCTCCAGGACATATTGGTGGGGTCTTCAATCCAGAGAAGTCTGGCCAGCATCCTGGTGGCATCTGGAACCTAGTGATTGAAAAGTGAGTTAACATATGAAGCCAAACAATTTGTTGAGCAATCGTGGATCCCAAGCTTGGAATAGTGGAGAGGAAGTGTTAGGAAGGTACTCACTGCAAACTCTAGTGTACTTCTGCTTTCAGGTACACATTTTGCAGTAGTTTATGGATACGTGTACACATAAGCTCTCTCTCACAGAAACTGGTGTACATCTAGGTTATGGGACTTTGCTAGAAAGTGAACTACCTGAGATGAAATTAGAGTGTACTATAAAAGGAAAGGTCTCACCAGAGTAATGAAGCCGAAGGGTTGTCATTGCACACGTGAAGTCTCTGGACACAGTCTGAGGTGAAGCATGTTGAGGTGGCAATCGTTGCTTTGGTTAGGTTGTGATCGGCGGATGCAACATTATTTGGTTTGGATTGGGAAATGCATATGGGAAAGTGGGCCCCATCCAAGGGTTCCAGGACTGGGGGAAGTAGGGGCTCCATAGTGGAGATGCGAGGCCCCCGCTGTTCCAGGGTTCAAAAAGACAACCGATAGTCAACGCCATCATCACACCATTTGCTAACTGGGTCAACCCTGAAAAGTCCCCCTGCCATGGTCTGCTGTATAGTATCCAGTATCCTGTACACAGCTGTGCCATTGGATGCCTCTAATCCACCCGGTCCAGGCTCCTGAGAGAGTCCGCACACCAAATACACAGCCCACACATCAAAAAGATTCAGTCTGTGCTTTGAGAAACTTTGAGACATATAATTGATTTTCCCCCTCTCATATTAATTAACTACTGATTTATATGTCTACATTTTGCTAGGAGTGTGCATAAACACCATTCCCACCACCAAAGGACTGTGACCCATCCCTCCTGCCCACTCCCACGCCCCACTGGCCCAGGAAGCTGCATGTCTACCCCTCACCACTGGGTTTTTACTTTGGTGCCCTACTTACAATTTGATCAGGTCCTGCTTTTAGTTTCCCTTTCAGATCTTCTTAGTCAGCTTCTGTTGATGAGAGGTATCATCCTATACTCTTCTTTATCTTTCTGACTTAGTTCACTTAACATAATTCCTTCTAGCTCTGTCCAAGATGGGTCAGAGAAGGTGGGTTCATTGTTTTTGATAGCTGCATAGTATTCCATTGTGTATATATACCACAGCTTTCTCAGCCACTCATCTGGTGTTGGGCACCTGGGTTGCTTCCAGGTTTTAGCTATTATGAATTGTGCTGCTATGACCATAGGAGTACACACCTCTTTTTGGTTGGGTGTTATGGAGTCCTTGGGGTATAACCCCAGGAGAGGAATTACTAGATCATATGGAAGGTCCATGTCTAGCCTTCTGAGAGTTTTCCAGACTGCTCTCCACAGAGGCTGGACCAATTTACATTCCCACCAGCAATGTAAAAGGGTTCCTCTGTCCCCACATCCTCTCCAGCATTTGTTGCTGCTATCCTTTTTGATGGATGCCATTCTTACAGAAGTGAGGTGGTATCTTAGTGTTGTCTTAATTTGCATTTCTCTGACAATCAGTGACCTGGAGCAGATTTCATATGTTTGTTAGCCTTTTGGATCTCCTTTGGAGTGAACGTTTTGTTCATATCTTCTGCCCATTTTTGGATGAGGTCATTTGCTTTTTTGGTGCTAAGTTTGCTGAGCTCTTTATATATTTTGGTGATTAGTTTCTTGTCTGATGTATGGCATGTGAAGATCTTCTCCCATTCTGTGAGGGGTCTCTCTGTTTGTTTAATAGTTTCTTTGGATGTGCAGAAGCTTTTCAATTTGATGTAGTCCCATTGGTTTGTTTCTGCTTTAGTCTTCCTTGCAATTGGGTTTGATTCTTCAAAGATGTCCTTGCGGTGTAGGTGGGAAAGTGTTTTACCAATGTTTTCCTCTAAGTATTTGATTGTTTCTGGTCTGACATCTAGGTCTTTGATCCATTTGGAGTTGATTTTTGTTACTGGTGAGATAAAGTGGTTCAATTTCATTCTTCCGCATGTTTCAACCCAGTTTTCCCAGCACCATTTATTGAAGAGAGCCTCCTTTTTCCATTTAATCCTTTGGGCCCCCTTATCAAAGATTAGATGCTCATAGGTGTTGGGATTTACTTCTGGGCTTTCAATTCTGTTCCACTGGTCTGTGTGCCAATTTTTGTTCCAGTACCATGCTGTTTTGATGATGATGGCTTTATAATATAGTTTAAGGTCTGGGAGTGTGATGCCTCCATTTCTGTTTCTTTTCCTTAAAATGGTTTTGGCAATTCTAGGTGTTTTCAGGTTCCAGATAAATGATTGTAGTGTTCTATTCTCTTAAAGAAGCTTGGTGGAACTTTGATGGGTATTGCATTAAATTTGTATATGGCTCTGGGGAGAATATTCATTTTGATGATTTTTATTCTTCCAATCCATGAGCATGGGATATCTTTCCATTTCTTGGTATCAGTTTCTATCTCCTTGAGTAGCGACTCATAGTTTTCAGTATACAAGTCTTTCACTTCTTTGGTCAACTTTATTCCTAGGTATTTGATTGATTTTGCTGAAACAGTAAATGGGAGTGATTTCTGGATGTCTTCTTCTTCAGATTTAGTGTTTGCATAAAGAAATGCCACTGATTTTTGTACATTGATTTTGTAGCCTGATACCTTGCTATATTGCCTAGTAACTTCAAGTAATTTTCTACTGGATTCTTTAGGTCTTTCTATGTATACTATCATATCATCTGCAAATAGTGAGAGCTTGACTTCTTCCCTTCCAATCTGTATCCCTTTGATTTCTTTCTCTTGCCTGATTGCTATGGCAAGAACTTCCAATACTATGTTGAAGAGTAACGGTGACAGTGGACAGCCCTGTCTAGTCCCCAATCTGTGGGGGAATGCTTTCAGCTTCTGTTCATTGAGTATGATGTTGGCTGTAGGTTTGCTATAGATAGACTCCACTATCTTGAGGAATTTCCCATCTATTCCCATTTTTTTGTAGAGTTTTGAGCATGAATGGGTGTTGGATTTTGTCAAAGGCTTTCTCTGCATCTATTGAGATAATCATGTGGTTTTTGGCTTTGCTTTTATTGATGTGGTGAATGACATTGATTGACTTATGGATGTTGAACCAGCCTTGCATTCCTGGGATGAATCCCACTTGGTCATGATGAACAATCTTTTTGATGTGTTGCTGTATCCGGTTGGCCAAGATCTTGTTTAATATTTTGGCATCTATGTTCATCAGAGGTATTGGTCTGTAGTTTTCCTTTTTTGTTCTGTCCCTATCAGCTTTTGGTATCAGGGTGATGTTGGCTTCATAAAAGGTGGAAGGGAGTATTCCTGTTTCTTCAATCTTATGGAATAGCTTAAGAAGTATGGGTATTAACTGTTTCCTGAAAGTTTTGTAGAATTCGTTTGTGAAGCCATCTGGTCCAGGACTTTTGTTGTTGGGGAGATTCTTAATAACGGTTTCAATTTCTTTGTCTTTGATTGGTGTATTTAGATTTTGTAGTTCTTTTTGGTTCAGTTTTGGAAGTGCATAGGTTTCTAGGAATTGTTCCATTTCTTCCAGATTCTCTAGCTTGGTGGCATATAGTTCTTTATAGAAGTTTCGCAGGATTCTCTGGATTTCTGTGGTGTCATTTGTGATATCTCCTGCATCGTTTACAATTCTATTAATTTGAGTCTTCTGTCTTTTTTGTTTGGTGATTCTGGCTAGCGGTTTGTCAATTTTGTTTAATCTTTCAAAGAACCAACATTTGGCTTCATTGATCTTTTGTATGGTTCTTTTATTTTCGATGTTGTTTATTTCTGCTCGAACTTTAGTGATTTCTGTCCTTCTGGTTGCTTTAGGGTTCCTTTGTTCCTTTTCCTCTAAGTCCTTGAGGTGTGCAGTAAGGTCGTTCATTTGGGCTTCTTCTTGGTGTTTAATATGTGATTGTATGGCTATAAGTTTCCCTCTCAGTACTGCTTTACCTGTGTCCCAAATATTTTGATAGGTTGTGTCTTCATTTTCATTAGTTTCCAGGAACATTAGAATTTCCTGTGTGAGTGAGTCTCTGACCCAGTGGTTCTTAAGGAGCATGTTGTTTAGTTTCCAAATTCTATGTCTTTTAATAATTTTCCGTTTGTTGTTAAATGTTAGTTTTACTCCACTGTGGTCTGAGAAGATACTTGGGATTATTTCAATGCTCTTGAATTTATTGATGCTGTCTTTGTGGCCTAACATGTGGTCTGTCCTTGAGTATGTGTTATGTGGATTTGAAAAGAACATGTATTCCAGTTTTTTGGGGTGGAGGAGTCTGAAAATGTCCAAAAGGTCTAGTCTGTCAATCTCTTCATTCAAGTCTCTTATATCTTTATTGGTTCTCTGCTTTGTTGATCTGTCTAAGTGTGAGAGTGGGGTATTGAAGTCTCCCACTATTATTGTATTACTATTGATGTATATTTGAAATTCTTTCAGTAGATGCTTAATGTATTTAGATGGTCCCTCATTGGGTGCATAGATGTTAATAATTGTTAAGTCTTCTTGGCTGATTGATCCTCTAATCATTATGTAATGTCCTTGCCTATCTTTTATTACTTTATTTCATTTAAAATCTATCGTGTCTGAGATGAGAATGGCTGTTCCTGCCCTTTTTTGTGGTCCGTTAGCCTGTATGATAGTTTTCCATCATTTCACTTTAAGTCTGTGTTTATCTTGTTGTGACAGATGGGATTCTTGCAAGCAGCATATGGTTGGGTTATGTTTTCTGATCCATCCCCCCACCCTGTGCCTTTTGATGGGTGAGTTTAAGCCATTGACATTTATTGATATTATGGATTTAATGTATTGTAGTGCCATTGTTCTAAAAAACAATTTGTTTACTCTGATATATTGCAAGTATTATAGTGATGTTCTTGTTTATAAGAGGTCTTTTAGTCCCTCTTTCAGGGCCGGCTTGGTGATGGTTGCCTCCTTTAACCGTTGTTTGTCTAAGAAGGTTTTGATCCCTCCATCTAGCTTGAATGAAAGTCTAGCAGGATATATTATCCTTGGTTGAAACCCTTTTTCATTCAGGGCTCGATAGATATCTTGCCACTCCCTTCTGGCTTTTAGGGTTTGAGTGGAGAAATCTGCAGATAATCTTATGGGTTTTCCCTTGTATGTGACTTTTTGTTTCTCTCTTGCAGCCTTTAGGATCCTTTCTTTATCGTTACTTCTTCTCATTGTGACTATGATGTGTCTTGGTGTCTTCAGGTCTGGGTTGATTCTGTTTGGTACTTCTGGGCCTCTTGAACCTTGATATCCTTTCTGTTATTCAGGTCTGGGAAGTTTTCTTGTATTATTTCCTCTAGAATGTTTGCTTCCCCTTCCTCTCTTTCTTCCTCTGGCAGGCCAAGTATATGAATGTTACTTCTTTTGAGATCATCCCATATGTCTCTGTTGTTGTTTTCAGTGTCTCTCAATCTCTTTTTAAGCTCTGTCACCTCTTTCTGAGTTTTCTCTAACTCATCCTCTGTCTGACTAATTTTGTTTTCTGCTTCTGTTAGTCTGCTTTCCCTTGCCTCAGCTTCTTTCTTCATTACAGCTATTTCAGCTTTCAGTTCTCTAATTGCCTCAAGATAATCAGTATTTTCCTTGGGGGTCTCAACTGTTGTTTCCCTAATACTGCCATTCCTTTCCTCCAATGTTGTTTTCATTTCTGTGATTAATAAGTTTATTATTGCTTGCATACTTTTCTTATCTATGGTTACTTCTGACTGATTTGTAGTTTCTTCTGGGATCTTGTCTTCATTCATTGGAGTAGCAGTTTTATTTGTTTTTAATCTACCCATTTTTTTATTTATGTGTTTCTCTCTCTTTTTTATGTTCTGTTGTTCCTCAGTTGTTGTGTCTTGAGTACAAGTAACACTGTACTAAATACCTTTATGACAATTGCACTCACCAACCTCCGGAATTACAGTAGCAACTGAAGTAAGTATTGAAGTAGTTTAATCATTACCAGTTAGCCAAACAATTTCTCCAGTCCGTGAAAAAATAGTAACCAAATCCCAGTGAAGAAAGAGAAAAGAAAGAGAGGATAGCAAGAATAGACAGTTATGCTAATCTATTATCCACTGTATATTCTATGGGTAACAAGAGGGGAAAGGGAACTTCTGGTGGGATAAAGTGGTTCAATTTCATTCTTCTGCATTTTACAACCCAGTTTTCCCAGCACCATTTATTGAAGAGAGCCTCCTTCTTCCATTTAATGCTTTGGGCCCCCTTATCATAGATTAGTTGCCCATAGGTGTGGGGATTTATTTCTGGGCTTTCAATTCTGTTCCACTGGTCTGTGTGCCTATTTTTGTTGCAGTACCATGCTGTTTTGATGGTGATGGCTTTATAATATAGTTTGAGATCTGGGAGTGTGATGGCTCCATTTCTGTTTCTTTTCCTCAAGATGGTTTTGGCAATTCTAGGTGTTTTCAGGTTCCAATTAAATGACTGTAGTTTTTGTTCTATTCTCTTAAAGAAGCTTGGTGGAGCTTTGATGAGTATTGCATTATATTTGTATATGGTTCTGTGGAGAATATTCATTTTGATGACATTAATTCCTCCAATCCATGAGTATGGGATGTCTTTCCATTTCTTGGTATCATTTTCTATTTCCTTGAGTAGCGACTCATAGTTATCAGTTTACAAGTCTTTCACTTCTTTGGTCAACTGTATTCCTAGGTATTTGATTGATTTTGCTGAAACAGTAAATGGGAGTGCTTTATGGATGTCTTATTAAGATTTAGTGTTTGCATAAAGAAATGCCACTGATTTTTGTACATTGATTTTGTAGCCTGACACCTTGCTATATTGCCTAATAACTTCCAGTAGTTTTCTGCTGGATTCTTTATGTTTTTCTATGTATATTATCATATCATCTGCAAATGTTGAGATCTTGACCTCTTCCCTTGCAATCCATATTCCTTTGATTTCTTTCTCTTGCCTGATTGCTATGGCAAGAACTTCCAATACTATGTTGAAGAGTAATGGTGTCAGTGTACACCCCTGTCTAGTCGCGGATCTGAGGGGAAATGCTTTCAGCTTCTGTCCATTGAGTATGATGTTGGCTGTAGGTTTGCTATATATAGATTCCACTATCTTGAGGAATTTCCCATCTATTCCCATTTTTTGTAAAGTTTTGAGCATGAATGGGTGTTGAATTTTGTCAAAGGCTTTCTCTGCATTTATTGTAATAATTGTTCGGGTCTCTGGCAGGGTGATCTCTAGGGGAAAGGTAACGGACCAGTTCTTTCTTTCTCACGACGGGGGTGACATGAATTAAAGACACTGGGGAGACTTGCAGCATGCTCAGATCTTGTTTATTAGCAGGTGGACATGAGTTAAATAGAAAATCACACAAAGGGAATTATTGAAGTATGTCAGAAATTACAGGTTTCTTAAGGGTCAGCTTTCCCTTATGGTACGGGGCTGGCATGACAGGAATTGATGAGATACAAGACAGTTATTCTCCATAATGCAAGCAACTTAATTATCCAAAGATATCTGAGAGAAGCATAGGGGTTAAACCAGTAGGGTGAGACAGAGAGAAGATGGATATCAAAAGGCCATATAGTTTGGAATTTCTCTTGTCTGGGGTCTGAGGTATATGATGGAGTGTGTGATAAGGTGTGTTCTCCTCTATGATCAGAAGGTAAGGTGACTTTGAGTAAGTGAATCTTAAAATAGGCAGCCATGTGGTGTGCAGTTAATGGGGAGAAGTATTGGGGTTTCCGTGGGCCTGACAGTCAAGAAGGAAAGAACTAAGTCTGAGTTTCTCCCCTTTTGCTCACCTTGGTTGAGAGAGACTAACCAAGAGGGTGTCTTCTCAAACCTCCATCCAAGGATGGGGGAGTTTTCCCTAGCTCTATCAAGCTTACACATAGTCCCAACAGATATCCATGTGGTTTTTGGCTTTGCTTTTATTGATGTGGTGAATGACATTGATTGACTTATGGATGTTGAACCAGCCTTGCATTCCTGGGATGAATCCCACTTGATCGTGATGAACAATTTTTTTGATATGCTGCTGTATCCGGTTGGCCAAGATCTTGTTTAATATTTTGGCATCTATGTTCATCAGAGATATTGGTCTGTAGTTTTCCTTTTTGTTCTGTCCCTATCTGCTTTTGGTATCAGGGTGATGTTGGCTTCATAGAAGGTGGAAGGGAGTATTCCAGTTTCTTCAATCTTATGGAAAAGCTTAATAAGTATGGGTACAGTTTCCTAAAAGTTTTGTAGAATTCGTTTGTGAAACCAACTGGTCCAGGACTTTTGTTGTTGGGGAGATTCTTAATAATGGTTTTAATATTTCTTTGTCTGTGATTGGTGCATTTAGGTTTTGTAGTTATTATTGGTTCAGTTTTGGAAGGGCATATGTTTCTAGGAATTGTTCCATTTCTTCCAGAATCTCTAGCTTGGTGGTATATAGTTCTTCATAGAAGTTTCGCAATATTTTTCTGGATTTCTGTGGTGTCAGTTGTGACATCTCCTCCATTGTTTACATTTCTATTAATTTGAGTCTCTCTTTTTTGTTTGGTGAGTCTGACTAGGGATTTGTCAATTTTGTTTAATCTTTCAAAGAACCAACACTTGGCTTCATTGATCTTCTGTATGGTTCTCTTATTTTTTATGTTGTTTATTTCTAATCATTAATTTTAATGATTTCTGTCCTTCTGGTTGCTTTAGGGTTCCTTTGTTCTTCTTCCTCTAAGTCCTTGAGTTATGCAGTACGGTCGTTCATTTGAGCTTTTTCTTTTTCTCCCAAATGTGATTGTATGGCTATAAGTTTCCCTCTCAGTACTGCTTTAGCTGTGTCCCAAAATTTTTGATAGGTTGTGTCTTCATTTTCATTAGTTTCCAGGAACATTTGAATTTCTTGCTTCAGTGACTCTCTGACCCAGTGGTTCTTAAGGAGTATGTTGTTTAGTTTCCAAATTCTTTGACTTTTAATAATTTTCTGTTTGTTGTTAAATGTTAGTTTTACTCCACTGTGGTCTGAGAAGATACTTGGGATGATTTTGATGTTCTTGAATTTAGTGATGCTGTCTTTGTGGCCTAACATGTGGTCTATCCTTGAGTATGTGTTATGTGGATTTGAAAATAATTTGTATTCCAGTTTTTTGGGGTGAAGGACTCTGAAAATGTCCAAGAGGTCTAGTATGTCAATCTCTTCATTTAATTCTCTTGAATATTTGTTGATTCTCTGCTTTGTTTAAGTGTGAGAGTGGGGTGTTAAAGTCTCCCACTATTATTGTATTACTATTGATGTATTTTTGAAGTTCTTTCAGTAGGTGCTAGATGTATTTACGTGGTCCCTTATTGGGTGCATAGATGTTAATAATTGTTAAGTCTTCTTGGCTGATTGATCCTCTAATAATTAAGTAATGTCTTTGCCTATCTTTTATTACTCTATTTCATTTAAAATCTATTGTGTTTGAGATGAGAATGGCTGTTCCTGCCCTTTTTTGTGGTCTGTTAGCCTGTATGATAGTTTTCCATCCTTTCACTTTAAGTCTTTGTTTATCTTGTTGTGTCAGATGGGATTCTTGCAAGCAGCATATGGTTGGGTTATGTTTTCTGATCCATCCCCCCACCCTGTGTCTTTTGATGGGTGAGTTTAAGCCACTGAAATTTATTGATTTTATGGATTTAATGTATTGTAATGCCATTTTTCAATAAATTTTATTTGCTCTGATATGTTGCAAGTATTATAGTGATGTTCTTGTTTATAAGAGGTCTTTTAGAACCTCTTTCATGGCCAGTTTGGTGATGGTTGCCTCCTTTAACTGTTGTTTGTCTAAGAAGGTTTTGATCCCTCCATTTGGTTTGAATGAATGTCTAGCTGGATATATTATCCTTGGTTGAAACCCTTTTTATTCAGGGCTCAATAGATATCTTGCCATTCTCTTCTGGCTTTTAGTGTTTGAGTGGAGAAGTCTGCAGATAATCTTATGGGTTTTCCCTTGTATGTGACTTTTTGTTTCTCTCTTGCAGCCTTTAGGATCCTTTCTTTATCCTTACTTCTTCTCATTGTGACTATGATGTGTATTGGTGTCTTCAGGTCTGGGTTGATTCTGTTTGGTACTCTCTAGGCCTCTTGAATCTTAATGTTCTTTCTGTTGTTCAGGTCTGGGAAGTTTTCTTCTATTATTTCCTCTAGAATGTTTGCTTCCCCTTCCTCTCTTTCTTCCTCTGGCAGGCCAATTATATGAATGTTACTTCTTTTGAGATCATCCCATATGTCTCTGTTGTTGTTTTCAGTGTCTCTCAATATCTTTTTGAGCTCTTTCACCTCTTTATTAGTTTTCTGTAACTCATCCTCTGTCTAATTCTGTTTTCTGCTTCTGTTAGTCTGCTTTCCCTTCCCTCAGCTTCTTTCCTCAGTTCAGCTATTTCAGCTTTCAGTTCTTTAATTCTGTCAAGATAATCAGTATTTTCCTTGGGGGTCTCAACTGTTGTTTCCCTAATACTGCCATTCCTTTCCTCCAATGTTGTTTTCATTTCTGTGATTTATAATTTTATTATTACTTGCATACTTTTCTTATCTATGGTTTCTTCTGGTTGATATATAGTTTCTTCTGGGCTCTTGTTTTCATTCAGTTTTGTTTTTGATCTACCCATTTTTTTGATTTATGTGTTTCTTATTGTTATGTTCTGTTGTTCCTCAGTTGTTGTGTTTTGAGTACAAGCAACACTGTACTAAATAACTTTATGACAAATGGAATCACCAATCTCAGAAATTACAATAGCAACTCTAGCAAATATTAAAGTAGTTTAATCCCTACCAGTTAGCCAAACAATGTCTCCGGTCTGTGAAAAAATAGCAACCAAGTCCAAGTGAAGAAGAAAGAGAGAGGAAAAAAGGGATAGCAAGAATAGATAATTGCTCAAATCTACTATCCATTGTATATTCTAGGGGTAGCAAGAGGAGAGAGGGAAGTAGAGAAGAGATACACACTACTCTGAGTCAGATTTCTTCCCCAAAATAATTGACAAATGAATATCAGTGAATTCAGAAAGCCAAAGAAGAAGGAAGGAAGAAAGGAAGACAAGAAAAAAAGAGAAACATGAGAGAACAAAAAGAGCTGTAATAAAAGTGCAGTAAAAGGGAAGTTTTTTAATTGATTAATTTAATTTTATTTTTTAATTAGCTATGAGGAGGGAGAAGGGGAGAGTGGGTAGAGGAGGTAGGAGTAGTGAAACAAGTTCCTCTCACAATGGATAAGACGCCGAGTCCTTTAACAATGGAAAATACCCTAAGAGTTAATTCTTGTCAACCTAAAGGAGCGGGAGAAAGAGATAGACCTTTATATAATATTAATAATAAAATAGAGCAGGGTAAAAAACCTGTTCCAGATTGCCTCAAGTCTTCTGAGCAGAGGCAGCTGATTGTTAAGAAAGTAAAACAAACAAAAAACAGAAAGAAAAAAAACACCTCAGGAATAGCCAAGAATAGCAAGAATAGACAAGAATAGCAAGAATAGACAGTTATGCAAATCTACTATCCACTGTATATTCTAGGGGTAACTAGAAGAGAAAGGGAAGTAGAGCAGAGATACACACAGAGTCCACTCTGAGTGAGCTTTCTTTCCCCAAATTATTCCCAAACATGTATCAGTGAATTCTGAAAGCTGAAGGAGGAAGGAAGAAAGGATTACAAGAATGAGAAAAAGAAGAAGAAAAAAAAGAGAGAGAAAAGAAAAATATAAGAAAAAGAACAGCAATAAAAGAGCAGTGAAAGGAAATATTTATTTATTATTTAATTAGCAGGGCGGGGGAGGGGGAAAGTGGGGAGGGGGGTAGGAAGAGTGAAACAAGTTACTTTAACAGTGGATAAGGCATCCAGTCCCCTAGCAATGGAAAATACGATAAGAGTTAATTATGGTTAACCTGAAGGAGAGAGGGAAAGGGATACGTGTTTATCTAGTAATGATAATAAAATAGAACAGATTAAAAAACCCTGTCCTGTCTTCAGATTGGATGGCTCCAGATTGCTTCAGGCTCCCTGAGCATAGGCAGCTGATTGTTGAGAAAATAAAGCAAAAACCAACCAACCAACCAAACAAACAAAAACCCTCTGGCAGTCTTTCCCTGTCTGAATAAGGCTCTGCTTGGTGGAATATTTGTAGCTGGAATTGGCCACTTAGAAAGAAAAAAGGCCAAAGGTTTCAGAAAGGAATATAATTAGAATGAATGACACCCCCTGGTGGGACAGTAATCTTGGTAAAGAAAGAAGCTCAGCAGGGAAGCCTGCTAGATCTTTGGCCCCCAGGGACTGGTTATGGGAGGGGAGGGTGTCAGGGGTGTGCTTTGGGAATAATAATTAAAAATTTTTTTCCTTTCTTTTTACTTTATTTTATAACCCAAATTGAGTTATAGTCACCTCCTTGGTGTCACTACTAGGACCCCTTATTGACTGGCCTACTAAGGGCAAAAAAATCCTACCATTTCCATTAGATGTAGTCGGAGTTCAAGCCTCTAGCAGCTTCTCATTCCACCATCTTCCGGAATCTCCCTCTTATTTTATATCTTGTTTATTTCTGCTCTAATTTTAGTAATTTCTGTCCTTCTAGTTGCTTTAGGGTTCCTTTGTTCTTCTTCCTGTAACTCCTTAAGGTGTGTAGTAAGGTCATTTATTTGAGTTTTTTCTTGTTCTCTAATATGTGATTGTATGGCTATGAGTTTCCCTCTCAGTACTGCTTTAGATGTGTCCCAAATATTTTTATAGCTTGTGTCTTCATTTTCGTTTGTTTCCAGGAACATTTCAATTTCTTGCTTGAGTGCCTCTCTGACCCAGCAGTTCTTATGCAGTATTTTGTTGAGTTTCCAAATTCAGTGACTTCTAGTAATTTTCTGTTTTTGAATGTTAGCTTTACTCCACTGTGGTCTGAGAAGATACTTGGGATGCTTTCAATGCTATTAAATTTGTTGATACTGTCTTTGTGGCCAAACATGTGGTCTATCCTTGAGGATGTGCTGTGTGGATTTGAAAAAATGTGTATTCCAGTATTTTGGGGTAAAGGACTATGGAAATGTACAGGAGGTCTAGTCTGACCATCTTTTCATTTAATTCTCTTGTTTGTTGATTCTATGCTTTGTTTATCTGTCTAAGTGTGAGAGTGGGGTGTTGAAGTCTTCTTCTATATTGTATTAATATTGTTGTGCTTTTGTGGTTCTTTCAGTAGGTGTTTGATGCATTTAGATGTTTCCTCATGGTTGTATAAATGTTAATAATTGTTAATCTTCTTGGTTGATTGATCCTCTAATCATTATGTAATGCCCTTGTCTAACTTTCATTACTTTATTTATTTAATTTAATTTAATTTATTTATTTTTTAAAATTTTTTTATTTAAGAAAGGATTAACAAAACCATAGGGTAGGAGGGATATAATTCCACACAATTCCCACCACCCAATCTCCATATCCCACCCCCTCCCCTGATAGCTTTCCCATTCTCTATCCCTCTGGGAGCATGGACCCAGGGTCATTGTGGGTTGCAGAAGGTAGAAGGTCTGGCTTCTGTAATTGCTTCCCCGCTGAACATGGGCGTTGACTGGTTGGTTCATACTCCCAGTCTGCCTCTCTCTTTCCCTAGTAGGGTGGGTCTCAGGGGAAGCAGAGCTCCAGGACACATTGGTGGGGTCTTCAGTCTAGGGAAGCTTGGCCGGCATCCTGATGGCATCTGGAACCTGGTGATTGAAAAGAGAGTTAACATGCGAAGCCAAACAAATTGTTGAGCAATCATGGACCCAAAGGTTGGAATAGTGGAGAGGAAGTGTTAGGGGGGTACTCACTGCAAACTCTAGTGTACTTTTACTTTCAGGTATATATTTTGCAGTAGTTTAAGGATACGTGTGAACATATGCTCTCTCTCACAGAAACTGGTGTATATCTAGGTTTTGGGACTTTACTTTATTTAATTTAAACTGTATGGTGGCAGAGATGAGAATGGCTATTCCTACCTTTTTTGTAGTCCACTAACCAGTATGATAGTTTTCCATCCTTTCACTTTAAGTCTGTGTTTGTCTTGTTGGGTCAGGTGGGATTCTTGCAAGCAGCATATAGTTAGGTTGTGTTTTCTGACCCATCCTCCAACTTTATGCCTTTTAATGGGTAAATTAAATCCATTGACGTTTACTGATATTATGGATTGAATGTACTGTAATGACATTATTCAACAATTCTTTATTTGCTCTGATATATGTTAAGTATTATAGTGATATTCTTGTTTATTAGAGGTCTTTTAGTACCTCTTTTAGGGCAAACGCTAGAAGAAGAAGAAGTACCTCTTTCAGGGCAGGCATGGTGATGGTTGCCTCCTTTAACTGTTGTCTGTCTGAGAAGGTTTTAATTCCTCCACCTAGTTTGATGAAAGTGTAGCAGGATATATTATCCTTGGTTGAAACCCTTTTTCATTCATGGCTCGATAGATATCTTGTTATTCTCTTCTTGCTTTTAGAGTTTGAGTGGAGAAATCCTCTGATAGTCTTATGGGTTTTCCCCTGTATGTGACTTTTTGTTTCTCTCTTGCAGCCTTCAGGATCCTTTCTTTATCCTTTCTTCTTTTCATTATAACTATGATGTGTCTTGGTGTCTTCAGGTCTGGGTTGATTCTTTTTGGGACACTCTGGGCCTCTTGAATCTTAATATCCTTTCTGTTGTTTAGATCTGGGAAGTTTTCTTCCGTTATTTCCTCTAGAATATTTTTTTCCTTTTTCTTATCTTTCTTCCTCTGGTATGCCAATTATACAAATGTTACCTTTTCTGAGATCATCCCATATGTCTCTGTTGTTGTTTTTAGTCTCTATCATTATCTTTTTGAGCTCTTTTACCTCTTTCTTTGTTTTCTCTAGCTCATTCTCTGTCTGGATAATTTTTTTCTGCTTCTGTTAGCCTGCTTACCCTTTCCTCAGCCTCTTTCTTCTGTTCAGTCATAGTATTAGCTTGTTCTCTTAGTTGACCTTTAAACTCAACTATTTCAGCCTTCATTTCTCTAATTACCTTGAAGTAGCTTGTATTTTCTTTGAGGTTGTCCTCTGTTGTTTCCCTAATTCTGCTAGCCCTTTCCTCCATAGTTGTCTTTATTTCTGTGATTATTAGGTTTATTATTGATTGCATACTTTTCTTATCTATGGTCACTTCTGACTGATTTGGAGTTTCTTCTGAGCTCCTATCCTGATTAATTGTGGTATCAGTTTTATTTGCTTTTGATTTAATCATTTTTTATTTATGTGGTTTTTATTTTTCTGTTCTGTTGTTCTTCAGTTGTCTTTTGAGTACAATCCATGCTATACTAAAGACCTTTATTATAAGTACAGTCATCAACCTCTGAATTTACAACAATAGTAACTGAAGCAAGGATTGATGCAGTTCAACCAATACCATTTAGCCAAACAATACCTCCACTTCAAGAAAAAACAGCAACCAAACAAAAGAAAAAGAAAGAGACAGGAAAAAAGGGAAATCAAGAACAGACAATTATGCAAATCTACTGTCCACTATAAATTCTAGGGATAGAAAGGGAACTAGAGAAGACACACACACATAGAGTCCACTCTGAGTCAGATTTCTTCCCCGAAATAATTCACAAGTGAGTATCAGTGAATTCAGAAAACAAAAGAAGGAGCAAGGAAGAAAAGAATTAAAAGAGAGAAAGAATAAAAAAGGAAGAGCAGTGAAAGGAAGAGTTTTTTAAGAATTTAAATTAGGTAGGAGGAGGGGAAAAAGTAGAGTGGAGAGAAGAGGTAGAGAGAAACAAGTTCCTCTCACAATGGATAGGACACATAGTCACCTAGCAATGGAAAAAACAACAAAGGTTAATTTTGGTCAACCTGAAGAAGGTGGATGGAAAAGGGACACATGTATATAGTAAAATAAAATAAAATAAAATAAAATAAAATAAAATAAAATAGAGTAGAAGCTCCCTAACAGTCAGTCTGTAGCTTGGACTGCTTGATTGGCTGCAGGCAGCCTGATCAAAGACTGCCAATTGTAAGAAGTATCCAAAAAAAAAAAAAAATCCCTCCAGGTAGTCTTTCCCAGGCAGGAATGAGGCTCTGATTGGTCAGGTATTTTGTCACTCAAACAGAGATCCAGCTACTTAAAAAAAGAGAGAAGTTAAAGAAAGGGCTTGTAATGACACCCCTGGTGAGCCAGGAATTTTGGTAAAGGAAATAGCTCAGCAGGGAGCCTGCTAGGAGTGGCTGCTCTGCCCTGGGGGCTGGTACTGAAGTGGGGGGGGTGAGCACTGAAATAATCAAAGTATTGTTGTTAAAATTTGTAAGCTCCAGCTGGCCGGGCTAGCTCCACGGGCGGGTAACAGAGACGCGGAGACAACGGCTGGGCAGGGAAGCTGTATTTCTTTATTCAGGAACAACAATTCATAAACTAAACCAAACTAATCACCAAACAGAACTCTGCTGTCTCTTTGCGGTGGCACAAGCACTCTCTCTTACTCTGGAACTCAGGAACCCTCCAACTCTCGAACTCAGGAACTCTGGCGGGGTCCCTAGGAGCGGGGCCAAGCAGGTCCGCAAAATTAACTGGACTGATCTAATTCTCTTGGCGGGGGAGAACTAGAACCCAATGTAAAGCATACAACAAAGTATTTTCCTTTGTCCCCCTGACCTCTGTTTGTCAGCCTGAGAGAGTTATGGGACTGTATTTTTTTTTAAAATTTAAACTTTTTTTTTAATTTTAAATTTATTTATTCCCTTTTGTTGCCCTTGTTGTTTTATTGTTGTAGTTATTATTGTTGTCAAGACAGAGAGAAATGGAGAGAGAAGGGGAAGACAGAGAGGGGGAGAGAAAGATAAATACTTACAGACCTGTTTCACCACCTGTTAAGTAATCCCCCTGCAAGTGAGGAGCCAGGGACTGGAACCCGAATCATTCTGTAGGTCCTTGAACTTTGCACCATGTGCACATAACCCGCTGCACTACCACCTGAATCCTGGGACTGTATTTTGGTTTCACTCTGACTAGCCTGTGTTCACCCTCCTAGAGACAGCCCAATATCCTACCCTATCCAGCTGATCTTTGATTGCAAGCTGATGCCTCTTGGAGCTCAAGGAAACTGAGGCTCCAAAGTTACCATCTTGGCTCTGCTCCCCATGGTTCTGTTTTGTTTCATTGTTTTTAGTGAGTTAATGTTCTCATTACATTTCTAAAACAAAAAGCTTCTTTAGGTGAGCTGTGTGCAAGGAATTGTCTATTGCTTGTAGGTTCTTACAGTCCAAATATGAGTAATATTTGGAGTTGGTCTTAGATATATTTTTTTTTTGTGTGTGTGTATGTCCTAAAAGGACTGCATATAGAGGGAAATAATTTTATATATCTGGCAAAATAAAAGCTCTATTTTTAAAACAATATATTAAAGGGATTTGCTACATGTACATATAACTTATACAGTGTATCACAGAATATAAATATAATAAGTATTGAGATACAGTTAGAAAGATGTGAAAAGGTGAAAAGCAGATGGTTTCTTATTCTACCTCAGAGTCCTTGAAATAGCAGCTGTTGCTTACTTTTCCCAATGGCTCCCATTTTAATTCCTAGAACAGAGCAAGAGTAAAGAGATACAAATTGGGAGATGTAGAAAGAGAATTTATTAAGCTGCAGAGATGGAAGAGTGGCAGAAAGATACCATTGGAACAATATTGGGGATTTACTTTGCGATCTTTCTTTGTAAGTCCCCTGACCACACATGTTTATGACGCTGTCCTATTAGTGGGTGGTAAGACAGTGCTTCTGTGATAAAGGTGTACATCACACCAGAGTTCTAGAGAGTGACAGCATAGTTATTTCATTTTATCTTATTTTTGTTGTCATCAGGTTATTGCTAGGACTCAGTGCCTGCATAACACATCCAGCAGCCCCTCCTTTTTCTTTCTTTTTATGAGAGAGACAGGGAGAGAAATGGGGGGGATGGCTAAAAGAGGAAAGGAAAGAGAGACAGAGAGGGTGAGGGAGAGTGAAAGAGAGTTGTATCACTGCTCCACCATTAGTGAAGCTTACCCCCTGCAGGTATGGACTGGAACCATGGTAACTTGTGCACCATGGTAACGTGTCCTACCACCCACCACCAGTATATGCAGTATATGCAGTACTGCAGATCAAACATGGGGCCTCACAAATACAAGTCCTGCTTTCTAACAATATAAGTTTTGTTAATTGAATAGGTGCTTCTAGTTGTAATTCAGTTCTCACCTACACTTAGGATTGATGAGACCTGAGTCAAGTATTCACAGAGATGAGAAGAAAACAGCAACTGGGCTATTATTTTTTTTATTAGTGATTTAATACTGATTTACAAAATTACAAGATAACGGGTACAACACTGAACAGTTCCTACCACCAGAGTTCTGAATTCCCAGTCCCTCCATTGTAAGCTACAGCAGTTCTCCCAAGGTTACAGATATGGTTCAACTATTATTTCTATAGGTATATTCTTTGCAATTACATGACTTGATTTTTGATCACCAGAAAAACTCAGATTCTGAATAATTTTCCTAAATTGGAGGCAGGAATTAAAATTTACTGCAGACTGCTCAGTGTCATTTTCACTTGTTTTCCAGGGGTGGGATAGTATAGGGTGGGTTGATGAGACTTCTGAATGCTTTTGAAGAATGCCGAGGTCTCATATCACATGGAATGCAAACTCTAGGTGATTGCAGATGTCTTTCCATCTGTAAGTGAATTCCAACCCCTAATATTGATTTATGGACTTTTTATTAAAATATTTTTCTTTTTTAATTAATTAATTTAATCATGAAGCTAGAAAGAGAGAGAAAGAACCAGACATCACTCTGGCACATGTGCTGCAGGGAACTGAACTCAGGACTTCATACTTGAGAATCCAATGCTTTATCCACTTGGCCACTTCCCAGACCACAATATTTTGTTTCTTTATCTATTAGAGGGATAAAGAAACACTTGCAACACTGCTATACCACTTGTGAAACTTTGTCCTTGTAGGTGAGGACTGGGGACTTGAACCTGATTCCTTCTACATTGTAACAAGTGTGTTTAACTGTGTGCACTATCATCTGGGTTCTTTTTAAATTTCTATTAGTGATTTAAAATTTATTTACAAAATTATAAGATAACAGGGGTATAATTCCACACCTTTCTCACCAACAGAGTTCTGTGTCTCCATTCCTTTCATTAGAAACCGCATTAGTTCTCCCAAGGTCAGACTATTATTTCTACAACTTTATGTCTATATTTTTATATATTCACCTATTTTTCTATAGTTCTATCTTCTCTTCCTTTCTAAGTTATATCTACTACTTCTGAGTCTTTCCTTTTTTTTTATCCCTCTTCTCTCTCTGGTTCCTGATGGAATTAAGAGTTCAGAGCACCTGGATCCTCTTGATGGAATTATTATAAGAACATGAGCCTTTATATATAAATACTATGGCAGTGAAATTTCTCCTTATGGATCTCTACTTACTACTCAGACTGCAATTGCTTTTTATAGCCAGATCCAAAAATCAGATCCTTGATACTGTTTTATAGCATCAGATGCATGCTGATGACTGAAGTAGAGGCCTTATGTGCTCAAAAGTGCTCCATTCTGTATATTTTCCAGAAATTGTCTACATTAATTCTGGCAATTGCTTTGCATTGATAAAACAGATCTGTCTCCATTCTACCTGTGGGGTGGAGGAGGTTAATGGTTTAAGTACAATTATTGATATATGGGTACAATTTCCCAGCTCAACATGATGTTTGTCTGCAAAACATTCTCAAACCCAAATTAGGACACCTTGAAGCCTACCTCTTCCACTCCCTCACCTGAGTTCTTTGTGCTGATGCAATACACCACCCCAGCCCAATTTTTACTTTGTGGTTTCCCTTTCTGTCCCTATCTCTTAAGTTCCACCTATGAGTAAGTTCATCTGGTATTTGTTCCTCTCTTCCTGACACATTCCATCCAACACTATGCCTTCAAAAGTTCCCTCCAAGGTGAAGTAAAGACTGGGATTTTAGAGTTTATGGTCTAGTCTTCAGGTCCTTGTTCCATTTTGATCTGATTTTGGTGCATGGTGTTAAGTGGGTAGTTCAGTTTCACTTTTCCATATGTGGCTGTGTAGTTTGCCCAGCACCATTGATTGAGAAAAACTCTTTTACCCAATTGAGTGCTTATCATATATGTGGTCTGGGCTCTTGATTCTGTTTTATTGATACAACTACTCATTTCTATTCCAGTACCATGCTATTTTTTATTAGTGATTTAACATTAGTTTACAACATTAAAAGATAACAGGAGTACAATTCCACACTGCTCCTGCCACCAGAATTCTGTATCCCCATTCTATTCATTGGAAATAGCAGTTGTTCTTCCTTGGTCACAGATATAGGTTGACTATAATATCTATATCTATTACTCTATCTATCTATCTATCTATCTTTCTGTCATCTATCTATATTTTGGCTATTTTTTCTATGGCCCTGCCTTCTCTTCCTTTCTAGGTCACACCTACACCTATCACAATTGAATGTCTTTTTTTTTTCCCCCCCTCTTCTCTCTCTGGGTCCTGATGGAATTGGATTTCAGAGCTCTTTAGTCATCTTCCCCTAAAATTTCTCCCCCTCTGGGAGTATGGATCAAAATTCTTCTTGGGATGCAGAATGTGTAAGTTCATGGGCTTTGGTAAGTTGATCCATACCCATAGTCTGTTTCTATTTTTTCCTAGTGGGGTAGGGCTCTGGAGAGGTAATGTTCTGGGACACACTGGTGGGGTTGTCTGCCCAGACAGTTCAGTTTGTAATTACAGTAGCATCTGTAAATTGGTATCTAAATGTTAATTAAGATATAAAGCAGGACAAAATATTTAATGAACAGGAACTACAGAGTAGGAACAGACAAGGTGAGAATAAGTATTTTAGGGTGATAAGAAGCTAGGAAGTCTATTTTAGGTATGTTTCTAGAGGATCTGACTAGTAATTTTTGAGCTTGATAACATTGAGGTAGACTAAGAATATTGTATAGGAAAATGTAGTCAGAGTTGAGAATGGAGCTTCAAAGCTAGATAAGGGCAGAGAAGATCTCCTAAACTTGAAGAAAATATATAAATACAATTGTTTACCCCCTTAATCTGGCCCAGGGCCCATGCACAGTCATAGCTAGCACAGGATCCTATATGACCTCCTGGTCCATGTTAGTCTGAGTTTGTAATCTGTGGTCACAGCTGGGAACATTCTAGGCTGCACTCATTTCATACAAACTTTTAGGCAAGCTTTTTAATTTTCTTGAAGAATGTCATTGGCTTATCATAAGAATTGTGTCTCACTTACTCTATTTACAACAGTCATTTTTTAATTTGGCCTTGGTTGACCAACATAGATCATATTACTGTCATTTTTGTCATTCCTTTTCCTATGTATTTATTTTCTCCTGTTTTTTTAAAAATATTTTCTTTGTTTTTTATTTATTGGATGGAGACAGAGAGAAAATGAGAGGGTAGAGGGTGATAGGGAAAGAGACAGAGAGATACCTGCAGCCCTGCTTTACCACTCGTGAAGCTTTCCCCTTGCAGGTGGAACCAGGGGCTTGAACCTGGGTCCTTATGCACTGTAGTGTGTGCACTCAGTCGGGTGTGCCACTGCTTGAACCCTCCTGTTTTTTTTTATAGTTGATAGGAATGTATATTAACACCATTCCCACCACCAAAGGTCTGTGTCTCCCTCCCCCCCAACCCCCGTGAAGCTGAACATCAACCCTCTCCCCTGAGATTTTTACATTGGTGCCATACTCCAAACTCAGATTCTGCTTTAAAAACAGATTCCCTGTTTTTGATGTGTTCCTGGTTCTATTCTACCTCTGATCACTTCATTTAGAGTTGGAATTGCTTTGTTCTTTTCATGTGGGACTCCTTTCAGTAATTTTTGCAAGGCAGGGTTGTTGCTGGTGAATTCCTTCAGTTTCTATATGCTTGGGAGGATTTTTACTACTTGCTCATATTTGAAGGGTCATTTGACAGGACAGAATATCTGTGACTGGACATTCTTTCTTTGCTTATTTTTGTTTTTTTTTCCTCTTTCTTTTCTTCTTCTTTCTTCTTTTTAATAGAACACTGATCAGTTCGGGATTATGATGGTGTGGAGGATTGAACCTAGGAATTTAGGCATGAGAATCTGTTTACATAGCCATTATACTATCTCCTCCATCCATTGCTGGAAATTCTTAGCATTTAATACTTTGAATATTATCATTCCTTTTTATTGCTTCTAGGGTTTGTGATGAAAAAATCTAATGACAGATTAATGAGGCTATCTCTGTAAATAAGATTCTCCCTTTCCATAGTAGCCTGAAATATATTTTTCTTTGCCCTTGCTTCTAAATAGTGTTACTATGATGTGCTCGGTGTAGGCCATGCTGGATTAGGAACTTAGGTGCTCATTTAGCTTCTTGGATGTCCATGTCTTGAATATTGCAGATGTGGAAAATTTTTATAATTTTTTTATGCTTTCTGCTCTTCTCTCTTTCTTCTTCTTCAGGGACCCCAATAACTCTCAGATTAATTTTTTGGATGGAGTCTTCTATTTTACAGAGAACTGCTTCATTTTTCATAAACATTTCTTCTACAACAGTTTTGAACTCATAGAATGTGGTGGTTTGACTATATTTTTAAAAATTCTTTCACTATTTGATCTGGGCCCCATATTCAGCATAGGAGCCTATGTAATCTCAACATCCCTGTAGGTCCAAATTTGAATTCTGTGGTCATCACTAGGAACATTTTGAGTTGCACCAATTTCAGGACCCATCTTCTTCATATATGTTAGAATATTCATAAAAAATGAATATTCTCCCCAGAGCCATATACAAATTTAATGCAATACCTATCAAAGTTCCACCAAGCTTCTTTAAGAAAATAGAACAAAAACTACATTCATTTATCTGGAACCAGAAAACATCTAGAATTGCCAAAACCATCTTGAGGAAAAGAAACAGAAACAGAGGCATCACACTCCCAGATCTCAAACTATATTATGAAGCCATCACCATCAAAACAGCATGGTACTAGAACAAAAATAGGCACACAGACCAGTGGAACAGAATTGAAAGCCCAGAACTGAACACCCACACCTATGGACATCTAATCTTTGATAATGGGGCCCAAAGTATTAAATGGAAGAAGGAGACTCTCTTCAATAAATGGTGCTGGGGAAACTGGGTTATAACATGCAGAAGAATGAAATTGAACCACCGTATCTCACCAGAAACAAAAATCAACTCCAAATGGATCAAAGACCTGGATGTCAGACCAGAAACAATCAAATACTTAGAGGAAAACATTGGTGAAACACTTTCCCACCTAAACCTCAAGGACATCTTTGATGAATCAAACCCGACTGCAAGGAAGACTAAAGCAGAAACAAACCAATGGGACTACATCAAATTGAAAAGCTTCTGCACAACCAAAGAAACTATCACACAAACAGAGAGACCCCTCACAGAATGGGAGAAGATCTTCACATGCCAAACATCAGACAAGAAACTAGTCACCAAAATATACAGAGAACTCATCAAACTTAGCATCAAAAAAGCAAATGACGCCATCCAAAAATGGGCAGAGGATATGAACAAGACATTCACTTCAGAAGAGATCCAAAAATGCTAACAAACATATGAAAAACTGCTCCATGTCACTGATTGTAAGAGAGATGCAAATAAAGACAAAATTGAGATACCACCTCACTCCTGTGAGAATGGCATCCATTAAAAAGGACAGCAGCAACAAATGCTGGAGAGGCTGTGGGGACAGAGGAACCCTTCTACACTGCTGGTGGGAATGTAAATTTGTCTAGCCTCTGTGGAGAGCAGTCTGGAGAACTCTCAAAAGTCTAGACATAGACCTTCAATATGACCCAGTAATTCCTCTCTTGGGGATTTACCCTAAGGATTCCATATGCCCAACCAAAAAGATGTGTGTACATCTATGTTCATAGCAGCACAATTCATAATAGCTAAAACCTGGAAGGAACCCAGGTGCCCAACAGCAGATGAGTGGCTGAGAAAGCTGTGGTATATATACACAATGGAATACTATGCAGCTATCAAAAACAATGAACCCACCTTCTCTGACCCATCTTGGACAGAGCTAGAAGGAATTATGTTAAGTGAGCTAAGTCAGAAAGATAAAGATGAGTATGGGATATCCCCACTCATCAACAGAAGTTGAGAAAGAAGAACAGAAAGGGAAACTAAAAGCAGGATCTGATTAAACTGAGAGCAGGGCACCAATGTAAAAACGCTGTGGTGAAGGGGAGGGTGGCCATTGAGCTTCCTGGAATGGCAGGGGGTGGCGGGCAGGGTGGGTTGTGGGGATGGGACACAGTCTTTTGGTGGTGGCAGTGGTGTTTATGTACAATCCTACTAAAGTGTAAACATATAAACCACTATTTAATTAATATGAAAGGCGAAAAACTGATGATATGTCTAGAACTTCTTAAAACACAGACTGAGTCTTTTTAATACATAGGCTGTCTTTGATATGTTGTCTCTCCCAAAAGCCTAGACCAGGGAGAACAGAAGCAACTGGTAGCACAGCTATATATATATACAAGATGCTGGGTATTATACCCCAAACCCTATCAAAGGGACTTTCCAAAGTTAACCCTATCACCAAATAATGTGATGATGACAATAACTACCCATTGTCTTCTTGAACCCTAAGACAACAGGAACCTCACATTTCCACTATAGAGCCTATATTTCCCCCAGTCCTGGGACTTTAGGGTGGGGCCCACTTTTCTGCATGCTGCTCTCAATTCAAATAAAATAATATTACATCCTCGGATCGCAACCCAATCAACGCGAGTGCCACCCCAGCATGCTTCACTTCAGACTGTGGCCAGAGACTTTAGGTGTGGAATGACAACCCTTCAGCTTCATCACTCAGGTGAGACCTTTCCTTTCATAGTATTCTCTAATTCCATTCCAGATGTTCCACTCCCCCATAAAGTCCCCTAGCCTAGATATCATCCAGGTCCCCTGAGATAGAGCATAGGTTCACCCATGCCCATAAACTAGGGGAAAAATATATACCTGAAAGCAGAAGTACACAAGAGCATGCAGGGAATACCCCCCAACACTTCATCTGCACTATTCCAGTCTTTAGATCTATGATCGTTCAACAATTTTTTGGCTTTGTATGTTAACTCTCTTTTCAGCCACCAGGTTCCGGATGCCAGCAAGATGCTGACCAGACTTCCCTGGACAGATGACCCCATCAATGTGTACTGGAGCTCCACTTCCTCAGAACCCCACCCTACTAGGGAAAGAGAGAGGCAGACTGGGAGTATCGATTGATCAGTCAGTGCCCATGTTCATTGGGGAAGTAATTACAGAAGCCAGACCTTCCACCCTCTGCAATCCACAATGACCCTGGATCCATACTCCCAGAGAGATAGAGAATGGGAAGGCTATCAGGGGAGGGCATGGGATATGGAGATCGGGTTATGGGAATTGTGCAGAATTGTACCCCTCTTATTCTATGGTTTTGTTAATGTCTCCTTTCTTAAATAAAAAAAAAATTCTTTCACGATTTGATCTGGGCCCCATATTCAGCATAGGAGCCTATGTAACCTCTACATCCCTGTAGGTCTGAACTTGAATTCTGTGGTCATCACTAGGAACATTTTGAGTTGCACCAATTTCAGGACCCATCTTCTTCATGTATGTTAGATAGAATATGTTATCTAGCCCCTCTTTGGAGGATGTAACATTCCCTACCATTGCTGATCCACATTGAAGGCAAGGTCCTATATGGACCCCCATAGGGATCCATTATATCGTTTCTGATGGAGATGACCAGTAATAATGGAGTGAGGGATCTATTCAAAGTCTAGTCTAATCATGTTTGTGTGGGAATTTCAGGACTCCCCGACTAGGGTCCCAGCTGATGAGGTGGCCTGCTAGTGACTAAAGAGTCATCATTAAAGTATGCCAGTCTCTTGCCCTTATTCAGCTTTTGCAGTCCTTACTTTGATAAGGTTAGCTTTGGAGTGAGTTAGGGAAGTTTAATAGGAAGTAGGTGAGGATGGCATCTGGGTCTAAGTAGAAACTATTTTATTAGGAACTTTATGGTGTCTTTTTAGGTCTTCCTACTTGCTTCATTTATTGACTCACTACAAACTATTGTGCACTTTTGCTTTCAGGTGTATATTTTGCCCTAATTTATGGATACGTGTGTACATCTGCCCCATTTCATGGCACCTAGTCTACATCTAGGTTTTGTGGAACACCCAAAATGGAATTAAGGAGTCCTATGAGAAAGGAAAGTTCTCACCCGAGTAATGATGCTAAACTGTTGACATCAAATTGATGGGATTTACTGTCCACAATATTTATATACTTTTCCAATATTTGGGAGCTACTCTCTTCCCTGATCCAGCTTTTAGCCCTTTTTCAGCCATGACATCACCTCCCAAGACAATAACCTGGGTCCACCAGTATATCAGATGTCAGGATCAGGAAAAAACTAATAAAGTCATGGACTTTTTGTAATATACCTAAAATAGACCTACTAGCTATTTCCAAAACAGAGACCCCAAATCTTCATCTGCAATATTCCAGCCTTTAGGTACACGATTAATCAACAATTTGTATAGCTTTCTATGTTAACTCCTTTTCAGCCACCAGGTCCCAAATGCTACCATAATGCCAACCAGACTTCCCTGGACAGATGACCCCACCAATGTCCTGGAGCTCCACTCTGTAAGAGCCCTGCCCCACTAGGAAAAGGGAGAGACAGGCTGAGAATATGGATTGACCTGTCAATGCCCATTTTCAGTGGGGAAGTATTTACAGAAGCCAGACCTTCCACCTTCTGCATCCCATAATGAACCTGGATCCATACTCACATGGGGCTAAAGAATAGGAAAGCTATCAGGGGAGGGGATGGGATATGGAGCTCTGTTGGTGGGAATTGTATTCCTCTATCCTATGGTCTTATCAGTGTTTTCATTTTATATATAAATTAAAAGAATAAAATAAAAAAATTCTTTCACTATGTTTTCTAAAAGTTTGGAACTTTAACCTCTGTCTTTTTTATATTCATTTATTTGTTATTTCTAAAAAGGAAACATTAACAAAACCATAGGATAAAAGAGGTGTAACTTCACATAATTCCCACCACCAGAACACTGTATCCCATCCCCTTCCCTGATAGCTTTCCTATTCTTTATCCCTTTGGGAGTATGGAATCAGGGTTATTATGGGGTGCAGAAGATGGAAGGTCTGGCTTCTGTAACTGCTTTTCCACTGAACATGGGTGTTGACAGGTCTATCCATACTCCCAGCCTATATCTCTCTTTTCCTAGTGTGGCAGGGCTCTGGGGAAGCAGGGCTTCAGGACACATTGTTGGGGTCATCTGTCTAGGGAAGTCTGTTTGGCATCATGTTAGCATCTGGAACCTGGTGGTTGAAGAGTTAACATATAAAGTCAAAACAACTTGTTGACTAATCATGAAACTAAAGGCTGGAATAGTACAGATGAAGAGTTGGGGGGTCTCCATTTTGTAGATAGCTGCCAGTCTCTTGCCCTTATTCAGCTTTTTCAGTTCTTACTCTGATAAGGTTAGCTTGGAGAGAGTGAAGGAAGTGTAATAGTAAGTAGGTGAGGAGGGTATCTAAGTTTAAGTAGAAACTACTTTATTATGAAGTTCATACTGACTTACTGCAGACTATTGTGTACTTTTTCTTTCAGGTATATATTTTGCCCTAATTTATGGATACATGTGAACATATGCTCTGTCTTATGGGACCTGGCTTATATCTATGTTTTGGGACTTTGTTAGGAAGTGAACCACCTGGAATGGAATTAGAGAATACCATGAAAGGAAAGGTCTCACCCGAGTAATGAGGGTGAAGGGTTGACATTCCACACCTGATGTCTTGGATACAGTCTGAAGCGAAGCATGCTGAGGTAGTACTCTTTGAGTTGATTAGGCTGGGATGGGTGGATGCAATATTATTTGGTATGAATTGAGAGAGGCATGCAGGAAAGTGAGCCCCACCCTAGAGTTCCCAGGACTGGGGGAATTATAGGCTCTATAGAGGAAGCGGGATGTTTCTGCTGTCTTAAGGTTTAAGAAGGCAATAGATAGTTAATGCTATAATCACATTATTTGGCAATTGGGTTAACTTTGAAAAATAACTTCATTAGGATTTGCTGTGTCATACACAAAATCACCATAATTTATGTCCTTTGACATTATTTGTATATAGCTTTGCCACTGGTTGTTTCTGTTCTCCCTGGTCTAAGCTTTTAAGAGAGTCAACCTATCAAGGCATGTGGTCTGGGCATTTAAAAGTTTGAGACATTCAATCAATTTTCTCTCATATTAAGTAAATAATGATATATACGACTACAAATTAATAGGAGTGTACATAATCACCATTCCCACCATCAAAAGATTATGTCCTATTCTATCCTCCCCCTCCTATCCCAGTGAAGCCAAACTTCTGCCCTCACCCTCAACCCAGAGATTTTCACTTTGGTGCTCTACTCCAAATTCACTCAAAATCCTGCTTTTTGAGTTTACCTTTCTGTCCTTTCTCAGCTTCTCTTTATGAGTGGGATCATCCCATACTTGTCTCTATCATTCTGACTTAGCTCACTTAACATAATTCCTTCTAGCTTCATCCAAGGTGGGTTAGAGAAGGTGGGTTCATTGTTCTTCATAGCTGTGTAGTATTCCATTGTGTATATATACCACAGCTTTCTCAGTCATTCATCTGTTGTTGGGCACCTGGGTTGCTTCCAGATTTTAGCTATTATGAATTGTGATGCTATGAACATAGGTGTACATATATCTTTTTGGTTGGGTGTTATGGAGTTCTCTGGGTTGTATTCCTAGGAGAGGAATTACTGGGTCATATGGAATGTCCATGTCTAGCTTTGTGAGAGTTCTCCAGACAGCTCTCCACAGAGGTTAGACCAATTTACATTCCAACCAGCAGTGCAGAGCATTTCTTTGTCCCCACAACATCTCCAACATTTTTTGATGCTGTCCTTCTTGATGTATACGTTTCTCAAAGGGATGAGGCAGTATCTCAATCATGTCTTTATTTGAATTTCTCTGACAATCAGTGACCGGGAGCAAATTTTAATGTGTTTGTTAGCCTTTTGGATATCTTCTGTAGTGAATATTCTGTTCATATCCTCTGCCCATTTTTGGATGGGGTCATTTGCATTTTTGTTGCTGAGTTTGCTGAGCTCATTGTATATTTTGACTATTAGTCTCTTGTGTGATGTATGACATGTGAAGATCCTCTCCCATTCTGTGAGGGGTCTTTTTGTTTGTGTGATGGTTTCGTTGGCTGTGCAGAAGTGCTGGTAAATTGTGCAGATGCAGTCACATCTGCCATGTTGTCTCCTCGGGCTACTGCTAGTTCCCGCGAGAGTTGGGACATTCTCAGAGTGCCTGTTCAGCCATGTTGTGCCCTTAGGGCATTGTCTATATCCCCACGATATTTGGAGTGCTTTGATTTCTCCTCCCCCCTCCCATTCTCATGAGAGTTATTATCCTATCCTGGAGTGCTATAGTTACTCCTCCCCCTTCCCATTCTCGCGAAAGCTACTCCTATAAAAGCCCTTCTTCTTCCGCACCTCGTTCTCTTGCCAGCGCTTCACTCCAGTGTTCAGACGCAGGAAAGGTTACTGTGTGAGGCGGCTATTTTCGCTACCTCCACGTGGCCCAACCTGCTTCTCTAGCACCCAACTCTGAGGTGCCAGCGCAAATAAAGATTTGTGTTTCCTCTTCGCTCCAGACCCCTCCTCTCTCTCTTCTCCGTGGCCCATGCACAACAACACAGAAGCTTTTCAATTTGATTTAGTCTCATTGATTTCTTTTGTTCCAGTATTCATTGAGGTTGGGTTTGTTTCATCAAAGATGTTCTTGAGGTTTAGGTGGGAAAGTGTTCCATCAATATTTTCCTCTAAGTATTTGATAGTTTCTGGTCTAATGTCCATGTCCTTGATCCATTTGGAGTTGATTTTTGTTTCTGGTGAGATAAAGTGGTTCACTTTCATACTTCTGCATGTTTCAACCCAGGTTTCCCAGCACCATTTATTGAAGAGAGCCTTCTGCCTCCATTTAATACTTTGGGCCTCCTTATCAAAGACTAGATATTCATAGGTTTGTGTATTTTTTTATTTTTTATTTATAAAAAAGAAACATTGACAAAACCATTGAATAAGAGGAATATAACTCCACACAATTCCAACCATTAGAACTCCCTTGATTGATTTCCTATTCTGTATCCCTCTGGGAGTATGGACCCAGGGTCATTATGTGGTGCATAAGGTGAAAGGTCTGGGTCTGTAATTGCTTCCTGGCTGAACATAGGCATTGGCAGGTCAATCCATATTCCCAGCCTGTCTCTTTCCCTAGTGGGATGGGGCTCTGGGGAAGTGGGGCTCCAGGACACATTGTTGAGGTTGTCTGTCCAGGGAAATCTGGTCAGCATCATGGTAGCATCTGTAACCTGGTGGCTAAAAAGAGAGTTAACATATAAAGCCAAACAAGTTGTTGACTAATCATGAACCTAAAGGCTGGAATAGTGCAGATCAAGAGTTGGGGAGGTTTCCATTTTATAGATAGCTAGTAGGCCTATTTTAGTTCTATTCAAAGGGCCTGTGACTATATTAGTGTTATTTTTTCCCTGAGCCTGAAATTTGATATGCAGGTCGATCCAAGTTTTTGTCTGGTGATCTTCTTTCTAATTCTTACCTGTTCTTTCCTCAGCTATTAAAAAGTTGAGTTTTGATAGAGACTTTCAAAGGTGGGGTTATGGAGCAACAGCAACTGTGTTTCTCTCCTCTCCTATCCCAGGTCAACTAGTAATATCAAAGGAGACCAGCTGGGACCGCAAAAAGGCAGGAATAGAGTGACATCAGGAACCCACTAAACCACAGGAATGAGTGATTAAGCTAAGAAGCCTACTTATAGTTTAAAAGCCCTCAGGCTCCCATAGCTTACAGTGAAGAAAATGAACAAAAGATGCCTTTAACAGCCTCTTTGCAAGTTGAAATAATATTGAAACAACTGTTATTTTCCACAACTTTGAACTCTTTATGTACCTTACTTAGACACAAGTCTATCCAGGAAAGAGTGATCAGTAATTTGAAAAGTACTGAGAGAGGGACCTCATAAAATACTATATAGAATGGTTAAACCGACAAGAAGAAATATTGGAGAAATGAACCAGGACAAGAGTCCAGCTAAAAGCACCCCCAAAGGTTGAACCACATAATAGTGAGTTCAACATCCAAACACTAGTGAAGGAAATAATCACAGAAATGAGTAAAGAGTTGGAGAGAATTTTCATCAGAAATACAGAAACAGCAAACTCTGGAAGAAACTCTGGAAGAAAACACTAATTATCTCAAGATTATTAGAGAGCTGAAAGCTGAAATAGCTGAGCTAAGAATACAACTAGCTGAACAAGATAAAACAGTATCAGAGAAAGTCAGGTGGTAGCGCAGCAAGTTAAGTGTACATGGTGCAAAGCGTAAGAACCAGCAGAAGGATCCTGGTTCAAGCCCCCAACTCCCCATCTGTAGGGGAGTTGCTTCACAGGCGGTGAAGCAGGACTGCAGATGTCTATCTTTCTCTCTCCCTTTCTGTTTTCCTCTCCTCTCTCCATTTCTCTCTGTCATAACCAACAATGATAATATCAACAATAATAACTACAACAGTAAAAAACAACAAGGGCAACAAAAAGGAAATAAATAAATATTCTAGAAAAAACGTATCAGAACAGGGTAATAAAATAGATAAACTCCAGAAAACAGTAGAAGGGAGAGAAAATAGAATAAATGAGGCTGAAGAGAGAATTAGCAAGATCTATGATGAATTAGAGACAACAAAAAGAATTAAGATATCACAAAAAGAGATTAATAGATACTGAAAATAATAATAGTGAGTCCATTGGGATGACTTTAAAAGAAATGATATACATTTTATTGGATTACCAGAGGCAGAAAGAGAGGTAGGGGAAAAAATTCCCCTAATGAAAATTCTTTCCAACTCTTTTACTCACCCTTGTGATTATTTCCTTCACTAGTGTTTGGATGTTGAATTCACTGTTATGTGGTTCAACCTTTGGGGGGGGGCTTTTAGCTGGACTCTTGCATTCTTCAGGATATAATATCTGGGAACTTCTCTAGTCTAGACAACATCAAAGACATAAAGGTTCAAGAAGCCCAGAGGTTGCCAAATAGAATTAACCCAGACTTAAAGACAACAAGACACATCATATTTAGAATGGAAAGAATAAAGATAAAGAAAGGATCCTGAAGGCTGCAAGAGAAAAAACAAAGAGTCACCTATAGTGGGAAACCCATAAGATTAGTGGCAGACTTCTCCACAAAATCACTACAGGCCAGAAGAGAATAGCAATATATCTATGAGAAAGGCTTTCAATCAAGACTACTAGACTTGTATTCTGATAGACTGTCATTCAGACTAGACAGAGGCATGAAAACCTTCTCAGACAAGCAGCAGTTGAAAGAATCAAATATCACCAAGCCTGCCCTGAAAGAAATTCTGAAAGTTCTCCTATAAATACTCAGACCACCATACATATGCCATATATCAGAACACTCTAAAACTCCTCAAGAATGGTGTTAAAATATTTTCAGTCTATGATCTGAATAAATGTCAATGGCCTGAATTCACCTATTAAAAGGCACAGAGTAGAAAGATGGATAAGAAAATACAACCCAACAATATGCTGTCTACAGGAAACCCACCTAACTCAACAAGACAAACACAGACTCAAAGTGAAAGGATGGAAAAATATCATACAAGCCAATGGCCCACAGAAAAGGGCAGGAACACCTAGTCTTATATCTGACATGATAGATTTTAAAATAAATAAAATTAGAAAATATAGGGATGGACATTACTTAATGCTCAGAGGATCAGTCAACCAAGAGGACTTAACAATTACTAACATCTTTGCACCCAATGAGAATCCATCTAAATACATCAAACATCTACTGAAAGAACTATAGCAATATATTAACAGCAACACAGTCATAGTAGGGGACTTCGGTACCCCACTTTCTCAACGTGACAGGTCATCCAGGCAGAAAATCAACAAAGAAATGAGGAAGCTAAATGAGGAGATAGATAAATTAGAACTATTGGACATTTTCAAAATCATTCACGCCAAAAACTGGAATACATATTCTCCTCAAATACCCATGGGTCATTCTCAAGGATAGACCATATGTTAGACCACAAAGACAGCATCAGCAAATTCAAGAGCATTGAAATAATCCCAAGAATCTTCTCAGACCACAGTGGAATTAAACTCACACTTAAAAATCAACAAAAGATTAGTAATAGTTCCAAAATGTGGAGGCTCAACAGTATACTACTTAACTCCTGGGTCAAAAAGGAAATAAAAGAAGAAATCAAAATCTTTGGAGTTCAATGAAAATGAAGATACAAGCTATCAAAATATTTGGGACACAGCTAAGGCAGTACTGAGAGGGAAGTTCATAACCACACAAGCACATATTAGGAAACAAGAAAAAACACAAATAAACAGCCTGATTGCACATCTTAAAGACCTAGAAAAAGAAGAACAAAGAAACCCTAAAGCAAGCAGAAGGACAGAAATCACTAAAGTTAGGGCAGAAATCATAAATATTGAAAATAAGAAAACCATACAAAAGATCAATGAAAGTAAATGTTAGTGCCTCGAAAGAGTGAACAAAATCAACAAACCAAAAGTGTAGGGGTTTATTTCTGAGCTTCAAATAACATTTTTTAAAAGCAGTAAACCTGTTTAAAACCATTACTGTCCTTTGTATAGTCTCCTTTGCCTTTTAAAATATAAATTGGTAAAAATTAAAAGGTTAGTTACATTATTCACAGTCCCAATGCTTAAATACCCATGTGAGTTTGCTAACTTCTGTGTTGAATAACACAGCACACTTCTAATCATATCAGAAAGTTCTAGTAGACAGCACTGGCCAAGTAATAATAGCGGTAAATATTTGAGCATGTACTATGTGCTGGGCACTGTTCTAAGTAATGTATAGATATTAGTCATAAAAAACCTATGAACCATACTATCAATATGTTCCATTTGTGGATGTGCAAGAATACATACAGAGAAACTGCTTATGCCATAAAAGTAACTCAAATCAAACTTCTAATATATAGGGAAAGGCAAACAAAGGCAGCTTGGGTCCAGTCCATAAGTTCTGTTCGTCTATGTTAATTTTGATTTTTTCCTTACACTGGGTACAATAGGAGAAGTGGAACCTCAAACTACCTTTGATTTAAACAATACTTTTATTGAAAAGAATGAATGGCAGTTAATCTGGTAATGATATTTCTCTGCCCTCCACAGCTTTTTCTCTGGTCTTGGCAAGTAGTTTAACCTAGTGCACAAAAAGGAAGGAGACAGAACACCTACCCCTCAACTTCTTCCTTTCCTACTTGAATATTGTCCAGTTTCTTCATCAATTTTTGTCCCCTTTTGATTCTTTAAAAATATTACGTATTTATTTAATCATGAGCAGAGAGTACCTGGGCATTGCTCTCATACATGTGGCATCTGAGTATTGAACCTGGAATCTCATAAATGCAGTCCTGCACTCTATTGCTGAGACTTGCTTCCTTTTGATTTTGAAAATCATACCTATCAGTTTTATACACAACACAGCTGCCCTTATTTGCTGTTGGTATGCTTCTAAATGCTTATAAGACCTTCTGTTTTGATCATCACATTAGGTTTGCTTGTATTACTTATGATGTGGTCTATTTACATAATCACTGTTTTACCTGGGTCCCACCCTGCCTGCAGGGTATTGGTTTAATCCCCACTGCTTAGATGGAAGCTTTCTGTGTTCTTTTTGTGCTCTTTTTTTGCTCCGCCCCTTTCCTAGTCATTTCCTTTTGCTTGCCACTTCCGTTGAAGAGATGCATAAAAGGCGATGTATCTGATTAATAAACGAGATACTGCTTCCCAGCTCAGCCATGAGTCCCTGGTTGTCTCTCTACCACCCGTAAAGCTAGGCCAGCCTGGCAAATTGCACCTGAACAGGGACTGGCAATTTGCCCTTTCTCCTTTACATCCACTTCAAGTTTTCCCTCCTTTAAGATTCTTTGCTTTTTCAGAAAACAGTTACATTTCCCTTTTTATTGAAAATACGCCAAATTTATCTATAGCTATCTCAAATTCAACAGGCAACACTTATTTGGATGGCCCTTTAGCAACACTTTTACCTTTCTTTCTTTGGTTTCATGTCCTTTCGCCTACCAATTATTTTTACGTAGCAACATTGAAGGGAAGAGAGAGGGGTGGAAGGAAAGAGAGAAGTCACAGCATCAAAGTTTCCTTCAGTGCTATGGGGAATAGGCTTAAACCTGGGTCACTCAGATGGCAAAGTAGTACACTCTACCAGTAAGCTATTTCACTGGTCCCTTTTTCCTATCTTAATTGAAACACTAACTGTGTTTGTTGAGCAAAATATTTAAAGGTTCCAGGTGATACCATGATGACAACATATTTAAAGGTTCCAGATGTTACCATGATGCCACCCTGACTTCCCTAGGAAGATGACCTCACCATGTGTCCTGGATCCCTGTCTCCCCAGATCCCTGCCCCGCTAGGGAAAGAGAGAGATAGGCTGGGAGTATGGATCAATCTGTCAATTCCCATGTTCAGCGGGGAAGCCAGACCTTCCACCTTCTGCACCCCATAATGATCCTGGATCCACACTCCCAGAGGGATAAAGAATATGGAGAAGGGGATTGGATATGGAGTTCTGGTGGTGGGAATTGTACCCCTCCTATCCTATATTCTTGTCAATATTTCCATTTTATAGACAAAAAATATTTTTTTATTTTAGTCATTAAATAATTGACTGCATAAGAGTAAGGATGAAATTCCAATTGTTTTTGGACCTCACACACCAACTAGCACCATGTCACAATGTAAACACTAAATAAATATTGGCTGGAATATAGTCACTTCTTTTTTTTTAATTTTTTTTATTTAAGAAAGGAGACATTAACAAGACCATAGAATAAGAGGGGTACAATTCCGCACAATTCCCATAACCCGATCTCCATATCCCATGCCCTCCCCTGATAGCCTTCCCATTCTCTATCTCTCTGGGAGTATGGATCCAGGGTCGTTGTGGGTTGCAGAGGGTAATAATGGAGTGAGGGATCTATTCAAGGTCTAGTCTAAGCTGCAGGGTTGTCATTCCACACCTGAAGTCTCTGGTCACAGTCTGAAGTGAAGCATGCTAGGGTGGCACTCGTTGCGTTGATTAGGTTGCGATCCGCGGATGCAATATTATTTGATTTGAATTGAGAGCAGCATGCACAAAAGTGGGCCCCACCCTAAGGTTCCAGGACTAGGGGAAATATAGGCTCTATAGTGGAAATGTGAGGTTCCTGTTGTCTTAGGGTTCAAGAAGACAATGGATAGTTATTGTTATCATCAAATTATTTGGTGATAAGGTTAACTTTGGAAAGTCCCTTTGATAGGGTTTGGGATATAATACCCAGCATCTTGTATATAGCTGTGCTACTTTTTGCTTCTGTTCTCCCTGGTCTAGGCTTTTGGGAGAGACAACATATCAAAGATAGCTTAGAATATAGTCACTTCTAAAAAAGAAGAAAATAAGAGAAATTTAAATTTGTCAAAGTTATTTTGACTCCTTTCTTTCTTTCTTCCTTTCTTTCTTTTCTTCTCTTTATTACCAGGGTTATCACTGTGGCTCAGCACTGGTATTATGAATGTGCCACTCTAAGTGGTGATTTTTTCCTATTTATTTATTTATTTATTTATTTTACCAGAACACTGTTCAGCTCTGGCTATGGTGGTATACGGGATTGTACCTGGGCCTTTGGAAACTCAGGCATGACAGTATCTTTGCATAATTGCTATCTACTGCCACATTTTCCCCTTTTTTAGATTTCATTTGCTAGAACAAAAATAAATCGAGAGGGGAGAGTAAGAAATATAAGTATATATATATATATATATATATATATATATAGAGAGAGAGAGAGAGAGAGAGAGAGAGAGGCAATTTCAGATCTGCTTCACCACTTGTGAAGTGTCCCTCTTGCATGAAGGGAACAGAGTCTCAAATCCAAGTCCTTGTGTAGGGTAATGTGTGAGCTCAAGTAGGTATGCCACCACCCAATCCCCAACCCTATTCTTGTTCTGATATAGACTTTTGGTATTTTTATCCTAACATCTTAAAAAAATTATATGTAATCCTTATATACATGGGACAAATGAACTCTTAAAGTAGATAAAATGTCTGTGCCCTGATAATACAGTTCAAACATTCTTTCTCACTTTTTTTTTTTTTTTTACTGCCACCAGGGTTATTCATGTGGCTCAGTGCTGACACCATGAATTCACTGATCCTGGAAGCCAATTTTTGTCTTTCTATTTTATTTGACAGGACAGAAAAAAAAATCAAGAAGGAAGGGGAGATAGAGATAGATGAGAGAGAGAGAGAGATGCATACCGGCTTAACCATTAATGAAGCATCCTCACTGCAGGTGGGGATGGATGGCTTTAACCTAGATCCTTATATATGGTAATATGTGCTCCTTATACATGGTAATATGTGCCACTGTTTGGCTCCTTTATCTATATATATATATATATATATATATATATATATATATCTTCTCTGAAATACCCTGATCCATAAAATTCTATTCTCCCCAGCATTTGAACTTGCTATTTGTTTTTGTCTTCTGGACTTGATTCTAGCTACAACTGCTCATTAATTAGGGCATTCCTTATGCTTTTCCCTTTCCCTTTGCAAGGCAATTTTTAAAATTACTTCAATTGTTTTCTCCATGGAATTATTTGTGTATTTATATTCTAATCTTGTCCATTCCTGGCATCTTTGCTTTATGTCCTGTTGATTCTTGAAACATAACACTTGTAAACTAAATTAATCACTCTTGCTGTTAGACTTGCTTCTGCACCTGACTTTGACTGCAACTTTCCATTACCATATTTTAACCTCAAGATCATAGGTAATGCTTTTTATTATACTATCGTAGCCTTGGGGGTATGGATCAACCTGCCAATACCCATGTCCAGTGGAGAAGCAGTTATAGAGGCCAGAACTCCCACCTTCTGCACCCCCAAAATAAATTTAGTCCATACTCCAAGTTGGGGAAAAGTGCCAGGGGGAAGAGCATTAGAAGGCTCTGAACTCCAACTCCATCAGGACCTAGAGAAAGAAGAGGAGAAAATGAGGGACATTTGGATTTAGTAATAGGGTTATATGTAATTTGGAACCTTAAAAAAGGGCAATTATATTCAAATATAGACAGATAGTTGTAGAAATGTAGAAATAATATTTAACCCATATCTACAACCTTAGAAAACTGCTGTAGCTTACAATAGAGGGATTGAGAATTCAGAAATCTGGTGGTAAGAATGATGTGGAATTATACTCCTGTTGACTTGTAATTTTTTTCATTGATTCTTTCATTTGAAATTTTTATTTATTTTTATGTTTTATATTTTTATATTACACAATTATATGTTGACAGGGGTTTGAATCCACACCATTCCCATCACCAGAGTTCTGAATCTTCACTCTGCACTGCAATCCACCACAGTTCCCCTAAAGTTGTAGATGTGGGCCAAACATCTTCTCTACAACTATCTGTCCACATTTATACATAGTTGCCATTTCTTTTTCTGATTCAATCCTCTCCCTCTAAGCCACTCATGACATCATAACCACCTCCATATGGCCCTTTCCTTTTCTTTCTCTCTCTCTGGGTGCTGATGGAGCTGGAGTGCAGAGTGCTCTTTTCTTCATCCTATCACTTCTCCCCCACTGGGAGTATGAATCAAAGTTGTTTATGGGGAGCAGAAGGCAGGAGTTCTGGCTTCTGTAGCTGCTTCTCCACTGAGCATAGGCATTGACAGGTTGATTCGTACCCCCAGCCTATTTCTATATTTCCCTAGTGGACCAGAGCTCTGGATGTGTGAGGGTCAGGACACATTAATGAAGTCATCTGCCCAGAGAACTTGGGGTGGAATCATAGTAGCATCTGCAGCCTGGTGTCTGGAAGGTAGCATGACCTAAGTTGAGACAAAGATGGTTAATGAACAGGAACCAGAAAGTAGGGTCAGAGCAGATGAGATTAGGGATTTTAGAGTAGAAGAAAGCTAGGAGAATAATTTTAGGCATGTTCCTGGGGGCATACAACTATAGTAATTTCTCCTGAGTTTGGTAGCTAGCCTGAGGTTGGATGAGAATATTGTCTTAGAGAATGGTGTCATAATGGAGAAAAGGGCTAGAAAGTTTGATTAGGGAAGGGAGTAGCTCTCATTCTTATAAAAAAATTTTTTTTGTATGTGTGGCTAAAATTAACTATTTACCTTCATCCACCTGCCAGAGGCCCATATGTAAATGCATATTTATATTTAATGCCAGAGCCTGTATAACCTCTAAGTTTCTATCGGTCTGAGCTTATAGCTCATGGTCCCATCTGAGGAACATTGCAGGCTGTACTTATTTCAGGACCAGTTTTTTTTTTTTAAGTGGCAGGGTAGGATACCCCCAGATTCTCTTCAGAGACTGGGGTTATCCCTACTGTCATTGCTTTATGGTACAGCCAAGGTCCTAAGAGGGCCCACAAGATGCTGTTCCTTATGGAAGTGACCAGTGGTAGTGGAGAGAGGGACCCTTTAGAGGACAAGACCCATAATATGTATATAGAAATCCAAGGATTTACTAACTAGGATCCCAGATGATCAGATGGTGTGATATTGATCAAACAGTCCTTTATGAAGTGGGTCAGTCTCTTGCCCTTATCAAACTTTTGTAGTCCTTTATTTACCTGATTATCTTAGATTTTCTCTCAGTTGTTTAGGCATTGATTATCATTTGTTGAGCCCAACCAGGGTTATATTTTGGGGATCTGTCTTCTTTGGGCCTTTCTGCTAGGCTGTCCTGCTAATTTTGTCTAAATTCAGTCAATTACAGAATTTATGATGCCTTCTTTAGGCACTGAAACCATTATTAAGCACTCTGACTTTGAGTTATATGATTGTCCCTTGTTTATGGATACATGTACACCTGTATCCCTAAGCCCTAGCCTAATCTGGTATCTGTTACTTAGTTAAATGATGTGACATCTAACATGGATGTAGGTAGTCCCATGTGTTAGGAAAGGTCTCACCAGATTTGAAGAGTTGTGAGGTTGACTTCTCAGGCTCTGTATCTCTGGTTATAGTCCACAGTAGGATTTCAATAGCAGCATAATGTGGGGTGGCAATTTGGTTGAAGTTGACAAAGTTGGTATGGCAGTAAGGAATCATAGAGAAGGAATTTCAAGAAGTATGGGCATATCCTAGAGATACCAGGACTAGGAGAAATGCAGGTCTTAAAGAGGATGCAAGGGGTTTCTTATAGTCTGAGAGAGAGTTAAAATATCAATAATTAATCATTATAGCCAGAATAGTTGGGGGTTTAGCATCTATATTAGTATACTTCACTATGAGTTGAATGCTTTTAGTGGTATCTGAACCTCTTTATATTTTAAATACTTACAAGGTCAAAAGTTGTACATGTCTGTCCTAAAGCTGTAGTAGATTTAGATGTTTGCAGAGCTATATTTTCACATACATTTTTAGAGATCCATAAGCAATTAATCCCCTTATCAGAGTTTGATCATTTTTCAAATCTAAGATAAATATTAGCAAAAGCTAGTATTTGTGGTTAGGGCTACAGTCTAGGCAGTTGGGGAACTTGAGATATTAAATCTATCCACCCCCCCACTACATGTCATATTATTATTGATAGAACGAAATAGTGATAGAACTAGAGTTTCATACCTTCCTCTCCCCCCTAGGTAACCACTATAGTTTTCCCAATTTACATATGTCTGGTTCCCAATTTACATGTGTCTGGTTTTTATTTTATGTATGTGTGTTCAGTTCCCTAAACTCCACATATGAGTGAGACCATCTGTAGTTTTCCTTTACCTCCTTGCTTTTTTCACTAAGCATAATCTTCTCAAGTTTCATCCATTTTATCCCAGAGGATTTAAAATCATCTTTTTTTTTAATTGCTGAGTAGTATTTCATTGAGTATATATCCCATAACTTTTTTAAGCCGTCATCTGTAGAGGGACATTTTGGTTGCTTCCAAATTTTTGCTATTGTAGATAATGTGGCTATCAACATGGGGGGGGCATATATCCCTTCAAATTAGTGATATTACCAGTTTTGTATAAATTTCTAAGAGTGAGATTGGTGGTCATAAAGTGTTTCCATCTGTATTTGCTTAAGGATTCTCTATACTGCTCTCCATAATGGTTGTACCATTTTGCATTCCCACCAGCAGTGTATTAGAGTTCCTTTCTCTCTACATCCTTTCCTACACTTATCTTCTGTTTTGTTGATAAAGGCCATTATTGCAGGTGTGAGGTGGTATCTCAGTGTGGTTTTAATTTGCATTTCTCTGGAGATGAGTGATCTAGAGCATTTTTGCATATGTCTGTGGGTCATGTGTATTTCTTCTTTGGAGAACTGCCTATGAATGTCCTCTTGCCCACTTTTTTAGTGGGTTGTTACTTTTCTTTTTATTGAGCTGAATGAGTTCTTTATAAATGTTTGATATCAAGTGCTTGTCTGAACTATGATGTGTGAATATGTTCTCTCATTTGCTGGGTTTCCTATTTATCTTTATGGAGCTTTTTTTTTCTTTTTCTTTTTTTGATGTATGGAAGCTTTATAATTTGATATAGTCCCACTCTTTCAATCTTGCTTTTGTTTCCTTGCTTATGAGGTACAGTCTCCAAATATGTCCTGTTAATGTCATGAAATGTTACACCAATATGTTGTTCTATGTATTTTATAATTTCAGATCTGATATCCAGATCTTCGATCCATTTTGATATATGGTGTTAATTGGTGGTCTAGTATAATTTTTCTACATGTGGCTGTCTAATTCTGCCAACACCATTTGTTAAAGAGACTTTCTTTTCCCCAATGGACAGATTTGGCCCCTTTGTCATATATGAGGTGTCTGTACATGTATGGATTGAGTTCTGGGCTCTCTAAGCCTCCCATAATATGTTAAATTTCTGTGGTGTGTGTTGTGAATTCTCCTCTTTCCTTTACAATCCAGTTTATTGTGGTCTTCTTCTTCTTCTTCTTCTTCTTCTTCTTCTTCTTCTTCTTCTTCTTCTTCTTCTTCTTCTTCTTTTTCGTTTTGTGATTCTGGTTAAGGTTTTTTGACTTTGTTTACTCTCTCAAAGAACCAATATTTGGCTTCATTGATCTTTTGTATGGTTTTCTTATTTTCAATATTATTTATTTCTGCCCTAACTTTAGTTATTCCAGTCTTTCTCATAGCTTTTAGAGTTTCTTTGTTCTTCTTCTAAGTCTTTTAAGGTATGCAATCAGGTTGTTTATTTGAGCTTTTTCTGGTTTCCGAATATGTGATTGAATGACTATGAATTTCCCATTCAGTTCTGCCTTAGCTGTGTTCCAAATATTTTGATAACTTGTGTCTTCATTTTTTATTGAACTCTCAAAACATTTTGATTTATTCCTTAATTTTCTCTTTGACCCAGTAGTTTTTAAGTAGTGTACAGCTGTTTCCATATTTTGGGACTTTCACTATTTTTTTGTTTATTGTTTAGTGTTGATTTCACTGTAGTCTGAGAAGATGCTTAGAATGATTTCAGTGCTCTTGAATTTGTTGACACTGTCTTTATAGCCTAACATATGGTCTATCCTTGAGAATGACTCATGTGAATTCAAGTAGAACATGCATTATAGTTCCTTTGGGTGAATGACTCTGAAAATATCTATATTTCTAGTTTACTTATGTCTTCATTTATCTCCCTTGTTTCTTTATTGAGTTTTTGCTTGGGTTTTCTGTTAATTTGAAACAGTGGGGTGTTGAAGTCCCCTCTTATTACTGTGTTGCTGTTAATATATTTCTGTAGCTCTTTCAGTAGATGTTTGATATATTTAGATGGCCTCTGATTGGGTGCATAAATGTTAATAATTAACATTAATTAATTGATGTTAATTAATTTTAATTAATGACCATCCCTATCTGTTGGGCTAGCTTTGCGGGTGGGAGAGAGAGACATGACCAAGGACTCATGGATGAGTGGTACACAGTTCAGTCTTTATTCATGTGGAACACAGCGCAATCTAAGCTATCTCTAATCACAATCCTGTCCTTATCTATCCTGAAGCGGAAGAGTCAGGTCCGAAGAGGATGTACATAGGATAGGGGGTGGGGAGAAGGAAAAAGCATACAAAACAGTGAGAATTAAACCAATTCCCTGGAGGCAGGGTAGTGCTTAGTTAACAGTGGTTATGTAAATAGAATACAGTGTTAAGCAGGGGGGATTAAACCAATGAAACAGACAGGGTCTTAGAAGCAGAATTTAGAAGCATACCAACACCTGTCTTTTTAAATTTTATTTATTTTAAGATCTATCATGTCATATATGATAATAGCTGTGCCCCTTTTGTGTGGTCCATTAGCTTGTATGATAGTTTTCTATCCTTCCACTATGAGTCTGTGTTTATCTTGTTGAGTTATGTGGGATTCCTGAAGACAACATCTGGTTGGGTTGTGTTTTGTGACCCACCTTCTTACTCTGTGCCTTTAAATGAGTGAATTCAGGCCATTGACATTTATTGATATTATAGAATGAAGATATTTTAATGCCTTTATTGTAGAATTTTAGTGTGTTCTGATATATGGCATGTTTATGGTGATCTGATTGTTTATAGGAGACCTTTTAGAACTTCTTTCAGGGTAGGCTTGTTGATAGTTTATTCTTTTAACTGTTCCTTGTCTGAGGAGCTTTTTTTTTTTTTTGCCTCCATCTACTCTGAATGACAATCTATCAGGATACAGTAGTCTTGGTTGAAAGCCATTATCATTTTATATATAATATATATATATATATATATATATATATATATATATATATATATATATTCAATGTATATATTGAACTCAGTATATATCTTGCCATTCTCTTCTGGCCTTTAGTGTTTGTGTGGAGGAGTCTGCTGCTAATCTTATGGGGTTTTCTCCATAAGTGACTTTGGTTTTTCTTACAGCCTTCAAAACCCTTTCTTTCTCCTTATTCTTTTTCATTCTAAAAATTATATGTCTTAGAGTCTTTACGTCTGAGTTAATTTTATTTGGGACCCTCTGGACTTCTTGAACTTTTACGTCTTTTATGTTGTCTAGACTAGAGAAGTTGTCATCTGTTATGTCCTATAGAATGCTTTCTTCCCCTCCCTCTCTGATAGGCCTATAATATTTATCTTATTTCTTTTGAAACCATCCCATATGTCTCTCTTGTTGTTTTCAGTATTTCTTAATCTCTTTTTGAGATCTTTTACTTCTTTATTAGTTTTCTCCAATTCATTCTCAATCTTGCTTATCTGCCTTCTGCCTCACTCTATTCTCTCTCTACTCTGCTGTTTTCTGTAGCACAGCTATTTTGTTACTCTGTTCTGATACTGTATTAGCTTGTTCAGTTCGTTGTGCTCTTAGCTCAGCTATTTCAGCTTTTAGCTCTCAAATTACCTTGAGATAATTAGTGTTTTCTTTCAGAATCTCATTTGTTGTTTCCACATTTCTAGTGACATCTCTTTCAAACTCTTTCCTCACTTCTATGACTGATATCTCAATTAGAGTTTGGATGTTATCTTCATTCTTATGTGTTTCTACCTTTGGGTTTTTTGTTTTAATCTGGGCTTTCTTCCTGGTTCATTTATCCAATGTTTCTTCTTGGTTTAACCATTGTATATAGTGTGTTATGAGGTCCCACTCTGTACTTTTCAATCTACTGATCACTCTTGCCTGGATTGACTTGGGTCTAAGTAAGGTACTTAAAGCATTCACCACTGTGGAAATTAATGGTTGTTGCAATGTTATCTCAATCCCTGAGTTGAAGCACAGTGACTGTTAAAGCTTCTTTTGTTCTTTTTCTTCTCAGTAGGCTAATGGGAGCCTGAGGCCTCTTTAAGGATAAGCAAGTTTTTTTTTTTTTTTTTTTTTTTTACCTTAATCACTCACTGCTGACCAAGTCATAAAGCAGGGTGGGGTAGCAATATCATAGTGGTTATGCAAAGAGACTCCCACACCCCAAAGATCCAAAGCATTAGCCTCAATTCAGCTGCTCTCCCAATAGCCAGAACCAAGCCAGGCATCTCTACTTGAATATGTGAGTCTCTAAACAAGCCCCATTTATAGTCTGTGGGTTCTGAGGCAATTATTCACTGTGTTCTCATCAGGAGAACAATGTAGAAAGGCTCCCACTACACAGCCCTACTTCTAGACGACCAGAGTTTGTCTCTTCTCCTGAGACTCCTGGTCAATTATCTGCCCCTCAGTGTCAGCACAGGGCCTCCCCACTGCTGCTCCAGCCTCCAAGGTGCAGTACTAATGGAGACTCACTGTGGCATTAGGTTAGCCTTAGGGAAGTTCTCTCCTCCCTTCAGCAGTCTTTTTGTTGGTAAAACAGACTGGAGGTGCCATCCTAACCAGCAAACTGCCAGACTGTTACCAGCTGCTTGGGAGTTGAAATGGTGTTTAGCCCCAAGAATCTCTCCCCAGGCTCCTCTTTGTCCATGTTTGCACTCACCGGTGACTTGGTGGGTTCCCAAAGTAGTCCTAGTCTCATCTTGTGGTCTCAGGTTATCTTCTTTAATATTCCTAGTTGACCAGGGAGAGGAAAGAAGAAAAATGCAATTGCTGCTACTCCTTGCAATGAGATGTTTTGGGTACATAAAATGTATCTAATTGCTTAAAGGTAGGTGTGTGTGTGTGTGTGTGTGTGTGTGTGTTTGCCATCACAGTTATTCCTAGGGTTCAGTGCTGCAGCTCCCAGCAGCCAACTTTTCCATGTTAAATTTATGATTGAGACAGAGAGAAATATGGCAAGAGAGGTGGGGGAGAGAAGAGGGACACCTATAGCCTGCTTCATTGCTCTGAATCTGCCCTCTGCTGGTGGGGACCAGGGGCTTGAACCTGTGTTGTTGCACATGGTAACTTGTATCTTCTACTGGTTGTGTCACCACTTGGCCCCTCTTAAAGGTCTTAGTTTCCTATTTATGTCATAAAAACTATCACAAATTCAGCAGTTTTTTACCACACAAAACAAATCTATAGGTCAGTGCTCCAGTGGGTTTGACTGGTTTATCTGTTTCGATCTCATGTTGTTAAGGTGGCTGGGACTGGGGCCTGGGGCAGAATTTGCTACTAGGTTCATTCAACTTGTTAGCAGAATTGATTTCTGTGTGGTTATAGGAATCAGGTTCCAGAGGGACCTGATTTCCTTGCCAGCTGTGGAAGGGGAAGTTGCAATTAGCTTTCAGATAATGCCTACATTTTTTACTTATTCTCTCCTCTCTTCATCTTTAGAGTCAAAATGACAATGGAAGTCCTTCTTTCTTACATTTTGAATTACTGCCACATTAATTTTTTCTGCTCTTTTTTTTTCTGATTCTTCTGCTTTTATTTTCTAGTTTTAAGGCCTAATGTGATTGTACTGGGCCCAATCTAATAATTCAGGGCAATCACCTTATCTCCCTAATGTCTGTAGTGTATATATATTTTAAAGAACCATAACCTTAATTTCTATGTGCAAAGTTCCATGAGCCACATAATGTAATTTGGATTCTAGAAATTGAATGCTAAATATGGAAATTTGAATGGGCTACAAACATATATCTGAGAAGCATTTAGAACCAAGGGAAAGGATGTAAATGATAATAATAGTGCACATGGTGGAGAGAGAACAGAAGTCCTATAGATAAAAGTGACTTTTAGCAGCAGTCTGACTGGGAGAATTCAAATTTAAAAATATTAAAGTATATAAAACTCTCTGCATTCCCCTGTTTCTGTTTAAGAATTTGCCCTTTTAAGAGTGCATTAATGTGTCCCATAATTACTTGTTCAGTGGAGTTGTAAAATATGCCAGTTACATGCTTAATCTTAGAAACATATGCAGGGTCATTCTTTTTCTTAGCAGCAAAGGCAGAGAGAAGGAGTTCACAAACATGGGTTGCCTTCTCTCCTGTTTAACAAATGGCATGTACCAAGCCTGAAAAGCTATCCACAGAAACATGAACAAATTTTAATTTATCAAACTGAGGGATATGTGTAACGTCCAGTTGCTACAATTCTGAGCTAGTCTAATCATACCTTTTAAGAGCCATTTATTTAATATCTCTATAGGAGGTTGCTCCTCTCTTCATGACCATAAGCAGCTTAGCAATGTAGTTTTCCCCCTGAATATATGCAAGATTTTTCATGAGAGTTCTAAAATAAATACTATTTAACTCATTACCTTTCCAGTGATATTTGCACCTCTTTTATATATTAATAACATAGTCACCCCACTGTATTCTTTGCTCCAAAATGATGTTCATTCATGAGCAGTTGCTATGTGTGAGCCCCATTCTGCATGCTGCTATTATTGTATTAAGTGAATGAAATACGTTTGCTTCTGGAGCTCATCTTCAAAGGAGTAGGAGGGGTCAAGAATCAAATAAGTACATATAAGATAATTCAAATATTAAGACAATAACTAAGTAGGTTAGAAGGATAGAAAGTGATGGCAGCAGATAGAAGGTAACATCTGAGCAGACACTTGAAAGAAGGGAGGATTTCATTTACCTGATTGTCTGGGGTTAGGGTGTTCCAGAGGAAATAGAGACTATAATACAATTACCCTGAGGCGGAAGCAGGAATACTTTTGGATGTGGGTCTCCATGGTTAGAGTAACGAGAGTGAGAGGATTAACAGCATGGGTAAAGGAGGTCAGAGAGGTGTGGGCTGTACTGTAGTAAACTCATCTGTTACCCATCTGCACTAAGCAGTATTCAAAATTGAACCCACACACTCTTGTACACTGTGCCAAGATTTTTGTATGATTACTGTACGGAAGGATTTATTTGTCTCAAGAAATTTGGATCAAAGAATGAAATAACATATTTCAAGTTCTGGGTATATATTGCTGTGAAAAATTAGCCTGTTATATGCATTTATTGACTATTGTTTATGACATAAACAAAGCTGCTCTTCTTCTATAATAAGAAGAGTTTGTAATATTGTACCTTTCTTATTTTCCTTGCTTAACATTATTGTACAATAAAGAGATGAATGTATAATGTACTGCTGAGAGGGTAATGAGCAGCATTCAATCACACATTTAAATGAATTGCAAAAAAAAACTGAATCATGTCCAAGTTCTTCTATCTAAGCATCACTTAAAAATCTGTTTGTTCAGTTGAGTTTCATCTCTGCAGCTGCCAAGCCACTTTAGTTCTGCCAGCTCAACTCTCTGATTGCAAAATAAAGGGTGGTCACTTAACAGTGATGCTAAAGAGTAGCGCGTTCTGTAAAAAGAATGACATTATGAGAAATCCTCATAGAAAACTGGGGAATTCCTTCTTAGGCACCCCCTTAGCCTTAGGGCAGTTAATTTTGAAGGGATATTCTCACCTTCCACACATCTAAGGAGTCTTTGGGAGAGTGTGTGTGCTTTTGGAAGATGGATGCATTTTGCTGAAGCTTACATTCATAAATATTTTTATAGTATTATAAGTTGTCAAAACAGATCTGTGTATTCCGTGTGTGTGTGTGTGTGTGTGTGTGTGTGAGCTTCTTAATTTTTTTGTCCATTTAGAGGTAAAATATGCATAGTTTACTTTCCTCTGAGTGTATTTTTCCTTACAGTTTAGATTCGTGCAAAAGTGAGTCATGTGTTATAGGTTGGTTGATGGCCATATGATCTGTGGCAACAACTTCTTTACCTTTATCTTAGAGGTTATGTGAAAAGCTGTAGCTGCTTTTAGCATGTCCAGTAGCATTACTGTTGGAAACCTGGCATTAACTATGTCGTTGGACTGGGGATGAAGAGTGAAAGTGATCTTCCTAATAACAAAGTTATAATTGTGGAAATGTAGCAATTGCTGATAGCTACATTGTGACAGACACCTTTGCATGACTTTAGAATCAGGGAGCAGACAAACCTAGGTTGATGTCTACCTAATTTTATTATTAATTATCTATGTGATCAGACGCAATTTCCTTTCTCCGCCGTCCCCCCTTTTCTTACTGCTTTTTTTTTTTTTTTTTTTTTTTTTTTTTTTTTTGCCTCCAGGGTTATCACTGGGGCTTGGTGCCTGCACTACGAATCCACTGCTCCTGGAGGCTAGTTTTCCCCATTTTGTTATTATTATTGCCCTTGTTATTATTATTATTGTTGTTATAGCCATTGTTGCTGTTGGATAGGACAGAGAGAAATCGAGAGCGGACGGGAAGACACAGAAGAGAGAAAGACACCTGTAGACCAGCTTTACCACTTGCAAAGCGAGTACCCCTGCAGGTGAGAAGCTGGGGGCTGGAACTGGGATCTGTATGAGGGTCCTTGCACTTTGCGTCACATGCCCTTAAGCCACTGCCCTACCGCCCAGCCCCCACACATGAGTTTCTTAACTGTACTGAGTCTCTTTTTACTACTCTGTAAAATGATAGGAATGATGCCTACTTACTAGGGCAACTGTGAAGATTATGTGATATATGTGGACAGAGCACTTAGTATAGTGCCTGCACCTGTTAAGTGTTCTATAAATGGTAGTCGCTTTTATTATCATCGTTTTCCTTTGCTTATTTCATTTTGATGGCACAGCATGTAGACTTGGCATGAAACAGCAGTCTTTTTGGTGCACAGAGAAGCAGGTCCCCTGGAGGATAGCGCATTAAAGCCTGAAACTCAACATATACCTTCCTTTGCATTTTTTCATAATATTTGTCTGTCATCAAGCAAACCTGGAGAAAATATTTTACTGCTTGCTCCTGAATTGGCCAGCAATTGTAGTTTCCAAGGAGATTGTAAATGATTGTATTTGTGTATGCTGATTTGTCTCAACTTTAGAAGAATATTCCAGGGAATTCTTCAAAGGGAACAAAACATAATGAGAATGCTTTTTTCTTTTTTTTTTTTTCTCTATAACCCATAGAAAACTGTACACATGTATGTGTATCCTTAGTGATCTAAAAGTTACTTAGAACTGGTCAGGCAAAATGAAAAGATTTGGTAATGAAAGATTTATCTCCCCCTATGACTGAATTTTATATGTCCTTTCAAATTAATTTATCTAGGGCTTTTGCTATTTAGAAAAGCATTTAGTATAATTTGGAATTGTAATTGGGATATTCTTTTCTTTTTATTTTATTTATGAAAAGGAAACACTGACAAAACCATAGGATATGAGAGGCACAACTCCACACAATTCCCACCACCAGAACTCTGTATCCTATCCCCTCCCTTGATAGCTTTACTATTCTTTAACCCTCTGGGAGTATGGACCCAAGGTCATTGTGGGATGCAGAAGGTGGAAGGTCTGGCTTCTATAATTGCTTCCCTGCTGAACATGGGTGTTGACAGGTCTATCCATAATCCTGGCCTGCCTGTCTCTTTCCCTAGTGGGGTGGGGTTCTGAGGAATCGGAGCTCAGGACACATTGGTGAGATATTCTGTCCAGAGAAGTCTGGTTGGCATCATGGTAGCATCTGGAACCTGGTGGCTGAGAAGAGTTAACATATAAAGCCAAACAAATTGTTGACTTATCATGAGCCTAAGAATATAATCATGAACTAATCAACAATTAATCATGAACCATGAAATAGTTCATAAGAAGAATTGGGGGGTTCCATTTTGTAGTTAGTTAGTAGTCATATTTTAGTTATATTCCAAAGGGCCTGTGGCTATACTAGTTTTTTTTTTTTTCTCTCTGATCCTGAAATCTGATATGCAGGTGGATCCACGTTATTGTCTGGGGAGATGATGTCATGGCTGGAAAAAGGACCAGAAACCTGGATCAGGGAAGAGAGTAGCTCCCAATTATAGGAAAGGTGTATAAATATTGTTGACTGTAAACCCCAATGAACTGATGTGATCTGGGCCCCATATTCAGCTTAGGAACCTATGTAACCTCTGCATCACTGTAGATCTGAGCTCACATTCTGTGGTCATGAGTAGGAATGTTCCAAGCTGCCCCAGTATCAAGGCCCATCTTCCTTAAGTGTAGCATAGAGTATGTTGTCCAACTACCCTTTGGAGGATGGAACATTCTCTACCATTGTTGATCTACGTTGGCAGAAAGGTCCTATGGGGGGCCACAAAGGCATCTATTTTGTTGTTCCTGATAGAGACAACCAGTAAAAATGGAGAGACAGATTTATTCAAAGTCTAGGACCATCATGTCTGTTTGGGAATCTCAGGACTCCCTGACTAGGGCCCCAGCTGATGGGATGGCCTCATAGTGACTGAAGAGTCATCATTAAAGTATGCCAGTCTCTTATCCTTATTCAGCTTTTGCAGTCCTTACTTTGATAAGGTTAGCTTTGGAGTGAGTGAGAAAACTGTAATAAGAAGTAGGTGAGGAGGGTATCTAAGTCTAAGTAAACACTATTTCATTATGAACTTTATACTGACTCACTGCAGATTCTTGTGTACTTTTGCTTTCAGGTATATATTTTGCCCTAATTTATGGATACATGTGAACATATGCTCTATCTCACAGGACCTGGTTTATATCTAGGTTTTGGAACTTTGTTAGGAAGTGAGCCGCCTGGAGTAGAATTAGAGAATACTATGAAAGGACAGGTCTCACCCGAGTAATAAGGGTGAAGAGTTGACATTCCACACCTGAAGTCTCTGGACACAGTCTGAACTGAAGCAACGAGGTGGTACTCGTTGCATTGATTAGGTTGGGATCAGCTGTTGCAATATCATTTGGTATGAATTGAGAGAAGCATGCAGGGAATTGTGCCCCACCCTAGATTTTCCATGACTGGGGGAAATTTAGGCTCTATAGAGGAAGCAGGATGTTCCTGCTCTCTTAGGGTTTAAGAAGACAATAGTTATTGTTATAATCACATTATTTGGCAATTGGGTTAAGTTTGAAATATCCCTTTGTTAGGATTTTCTGTATCATACACAACATCACCATAATTTTGTCCTTCAACATTATTTGTATATAGCTATGCTCAAAGCAGGATTGGACTGAATTTGGAGTAGGGCACCAAAGTAAAAAACCCTGGGTTGAGGGTGAGGGTAGATGTTCAGCTTCAAGGGATGGGGGGAGGATGGGATGGGACACAGTATTTTGGTTGTGGGAATGGTGTTTATGTACACTCCTATTAATTTGTGGTCATATAAATCACTAATTAATATGAGAGAGAAAAATTGATTGAATGTCTCAAACTTTTTAATGTAATTGGGGTATTTTATACCATCTGCAGTGCTTGATATAATTCTCTAGTTTTACTATGGTTACAACAAAAAGATGTTGGAATTGAATTAAAGTCTGTTTTTCTTTTTTTTTTTTTCTAGTAAACCTAAAAACACCAGTGCAGTGTCTATCCTAGATGACTATTCAATACTTTTTAATGATAATAAATGTTTCCTTCTGGTGCTCAATTTCCATTAGTACTGGGGTAAGAACTGTACATCAGTATTTGAAAAGTTATGGATTGCTTAGCAGAGGATGCAGTTTCCAAAGGCTCTTAGCTTTAATTCTAGATTGATAACAATAGCTCAATTACATTGATCCAGACCTTTCTAAATCTGTTTCCATTCAGTCACCATATGGGATTAGAAAACTGATGTTCCTTCTTTTCCACAAAAATGCTATTTTTCATATTTATTACTTTTTAAATGAGAGAATAGAGATAGGTAGAACAGAACTACCTTTGGTTCAGAATTGATCTATTGACTTGAGTAGATGGTAGGCACAAGACTTGCATGTCTGAGCTTATGGGTTTCAGCCCTGATGCATACACTACAGTGGTGCTCTTCTCTCTCTCTCTCCCACTAGTGTCTCATGAAATAAAGAAAAGAGATATTCTAAACAATTCATCAATTGACTTATTCATTGATTTATTTATCACAAGGAATACTCATGTATTCATTTAACAATGAATGACATAAAGTGGGGTGTAAAGAACACATATTTTATACATAGAAGAAAGGATTAGGAGACCACTTCATGATCTGTGTTTTGAAAATGTCTTCAAAGACTTGAATCTAACATAAAGGAAAACAAAACAAAACAAAAATAAAACAAAGACAACAAGCAAACCAATGGGAGGTTATATCAAGCTGAAAAAAATTTTTACAGCAAAAGAAACCACCATAAAAATAGAATGACACCCGACAGAATGAAAGATCTTTATATGCTAGATGAAGGGCTAATAACAAAAACACACAAAATGCCCAGTAAACTCAATGACAAGCAAATAAGCAACCTCACTAAAAATGGAGCAAGGGAATGGGCAGAATATTTACTAAGGAAGAGATACAGAGGGCCAATAGAGTCACTATTTGTCAGAGAAATGCAAATAAAAACAATATGGTACATTTCACACCTGTGAGAATGTCATTCATTGCTAAAAATGTACCTACCTTATGATGTAGCAATTTATCTCCTGCAGATTTATCCATAGGAATCAAAAACACCAACCCAAATATCTGGGTATGCCTATGTTCAGAGCAGCACAATTCAGACTATCCCAAACATGGATGCTATTATTATGAGTGACTGAGAAAGTTGTAGTATGTATATACAATGGAATACTACTCAACTGTTAAAAATGATGAAGTAATTTCCATTTCCTCATTTTGGATGGAGCTTGGAGAAATCATGCTAAGAAAGATAAGCCAAAGAGAAGGAAAAATACTGAGTGATCTCACTTTTTAGTGGATCTTCTTCTTCTTCTAGCGTTTGCCCTTCTTCTGTAGCCAGTCAACAGCGTCAGGTTGAGCCTGATGTAAAGTTTCGAGACCTCCTTTGAATCTGGAGAGGTGGCAGTCGTTGACTATGTGGGTCATAGTCTGTCTGTAGCCACAGGGGCAGTTCGGGTTGTCTGTGGCTCCCCAGCGATGGAACATGGCGCACTGGCCATGGCCTGTTCGATAGCGATTGAGGAGGGCCCAATCATAACGTGCTAGGTCAAAGCCGGGTTGACGCTTGCAGGGGTCTGTGATGAGGTGTTTGTTCTTTACCTCAGCTGACTGCCAACTCTGTTTCCAAGAGTCTGGAACAGAGAAGTTCAGTGTAGGTGTAGGGGACCAGATTGTGTGACGAGACGTCAAGCGTTGGACAGGGTGGGCGAAGATATCTGTGTATATTGGCAGGTCCGGTCGAGCGTAGACGTGGGAAATGAACTTAGATGATGCCGCATCCCGACGAATATCTGGCGGGGCGATGTTGCTAAGAACTGGCAGCCATGGAACTGGGGTGGAACGGATGGTTCCAGAAATTATCCTCATGGAGGAATATAATTTGGAATCAACCAAGTGGACATGGGGGCTACGGAACCATACTGGGGCACAGTATTCTGCAGTGGAATAGCATAATGCCAGAGATGATGATCGTAGTGTGGAAGTGCTTGCGCCCCATGAGGAGCTGGCCAGTCTTGCAATGATGTGATTCCTCACGCCCACCTTTGCTGCAGTTTTTATGAGATGTTTGTGAAATGACAGAGTGCGATCGAGAGTAACGCCAAGATAGACTGGCTGGGCTTCATGCCGGATTCTTGTATCGCCAAACTGCACATTAAGCTCACACAAGGCCGAGGCATGGTGTAGATGGAAAACAGATGATACCGTTTTTGCAGTGCTAGGGATTAGTTGCCATTTTTTACAGTAATCAGATATCAAAGACATGTCTTTCGTGAGTGTTTCCTCGAGGATGTCGAACTTGGATGCCTGAGTTGCACAGCAGATGTCATCGGCGTAGATGAACTTCCTTGAAGTTTCTGGGAGGTCATTGATGTAAATATTAAATAGTGTAGGAGCCAGAACAGAGCCCTGGGGAAGGCCACTTGAGACAAGTCTTCATCTGCTAGACTTGTCACCCAGATGCACCCAGAATCTTCTGTTTTGGAGAAGAAACGATATAGTGTTGACCACCATGGAGGCAGGCATCTTGAGATCTTGACTAGGAGACCACGGTGCCAGACCATGTCATAGGCTGCTGTGAGATCAACAAAGACAGCACCCATCTTTAAATTCTTCTGGAATCCATTTTCAATGTAAGTTGAGAGGGCCAGTGCTTGTTCGCAGGTAGATCTTCCTGGGCGGAAACCAGCTTGGGCGGGTGACAGGAATTTCTCTGTAAGATGAGAAATATGTGACAGAAGCAGCCTCTCAAGGAGTTTGTAACACATGGAGAGGAGAGAAATTGGTCTATAGCTGGCGGCCAGTGTTGGGTCTTTCTTTGGTTTCAAAACCGCTATAATCTTCGCACAACGCCAAACTTTGGGCATAGACTCAGATTCCAAGATGTGGGACAGGAATGAAGCAAGCCACTTCTTAAGAATCTTAAGAAGCAAGGACAGAAAAGGAAAACACAAAGTGAAACCTAGATGTGTGTAGTGTATTGCAACACAGCAAAGGCTTCTGGGGAGTAAAGGGATGGAAGTGCCATTGGGTTCCTGGAATGGGATAGTAGAGCAGGATCTAAATTGAAGGTAAGAGTGTTTTGTAGACACCTATCACAGTGAGATGAAAAATTATAGCCATGTATCAACCATTGTACTGTAAACCATTATTCTCTCCCCCCAATAAAATGAAAAAAGCTCTGTAAAGTAAAAATGGTTGGGGTTTTCATCGATGCTCTCACAGTTTACAGTTTCAGTAAGATAACTTTACCTTTATGACTTTTCATAAAGATATATTTGGACATAGGTTTCTGTGGTGAAAAAGTGAAATGTTTTCCCAGTGTATTACTCTAGAAACATAACTTACTTTCCACATACTGTGCACACAAGCACCCCATTGCAAAGAATTAACAGTTTTGGTCCTCAAGAGAGTTTATAATTGAGATGGGAAATATGTAAGAAAGAGAAAGTATAATTAAGACTAGGCAATAGCTGTCTTAGTTTACTAAAACTGGTCTCTGCAAGAGGCTAATAACAAAAATATATAAAGAGCTCACCAAACTCAAGAATAAAAGAAATGACCCTTTCTAGGAGAACAGAACAATTGCTGCAAATGTTTATTTGGAACCAGAAAAGATCTAGAATTGCCAAAACAGTCCTGAGAAGAAAGAACAGAACTGGAAGCATCACACTCCTAGATCTCAAATTGTATAATAGGACCATTGTCATAAAAACTCCTTGGTACTGGAACATGAATACATACACTGACCAGTGGAATAGAATTGAGAGCACAGACGTAAACCCCCACACCTATGGACATCTAATTTTTGACAAAGGTGCCCAGACTATTACATGGGGAAAGATGAGTCTTTTCAACAAATGGTGTTGGAAAAAAATGGGTTGAAACATGCAGAAGAATGAAACTGAACCACTATATTTCAGCAAGCACAAAAGTAAATTCCATGTAGATCAAAGACCTGCATGTTAGACCAGAAACTATCAGATACTTAGAGGAAAATATTGGCAGAACTCTTTTCTGCATAAATTTTAAAGACATCTTCAGTGAAACGAATCCAAGTACAAAGAAGACTAATGTAAGCATAAACCTATGGGACTACATCAAATTAAAAAGCTTCTGCACAGCAAAAGAAACCATTACCCAAACCAAGAGACCCTTCAAAGAATGGGAGAAGAACTTTACATGCCATATGTCAGACAAGAGGCTAATAACCAACATATATAAAGAGCTTGCCAAACTCAACCACAAGAAAACAAATAACCCCATCCAAAAATGGGGAGAGGTCATGGACAGAATATTTACCACAGAAGAGATCCAAAAGTCCAAGAAACACATGAAAAAATGCTCCAAGTCTTTGATTGTCAGAGAGTTGCAAATAAAGACAACAATGAGATACCTCTTTACTCCTGTGAGACTGTCATATGTCAGAAAAGGTAGGAGCAACAAATGCTGGATGGGTTGTGGTGATGGCAGAGGATCTAGTGGGGGTTGTATTGTTATGTGGAAAACTGGGAACTGTTATGCATGTACAAACTATTGTATTTACTGACAAATGTAAAGCATTAATCCTCCAATAAATAAATAAAAATATATACTGGTCTGTTGATAGTTAGGTTGAAAAAGTGAGTGATAGCCAGGGTCCAAACAGGAAGTCTAAATGAAACGTGGTTGGAAGTGAATCATTACTTATTGCACTGGAGCAACTCCTTTACCAGTGCTTTTTTTTTTTTTTTTTTTTTTTTTACCAATGTGTACGCGTTAGCAAAATTATCAAAGTGAAATCTCTCATAGCTATTGCCTTCAAGGGGATTAGGATTAGCTACATGTTAGTTGTGTTGAATTAAGTGTTTGTAGTGTTTGTCTTTTCAACTACTCCCAAATAGATTAAGCAACAAATAGTGCTTCTGGTTTAATCAGCTTTAATATTTTAAATTAAAATTTATGCAATGGGTAGGGAGTGCTGGGGGGGGGGGTGTACCCAACCCCCACTAGCAGATTCTTTGCCACCCCAAATGCTAAATCCCATCTGCCACCCCAAATGCTAAATCCCAGGAACACCATTGCTTTGCAGTATGTTATATTTTACAAGACTTTGAGGAAAGAAAAACAGAAAGATGGTGACAATCACTGCAGGGCTAGAGAGACAGAGAGCATAAGGTTAGAGCTAAAACTTCTAAAAAGCAACTGGAGTGCTGGAAAAAAAAGGAACAGAGGGAAGAACTGAGTACATTTAACAGAGAACTAATGAACAGGATAAAGGTATTTATGAAGGCAGAGAGCAAGCATATGGAAAGGGGAAGTGAATCATGGAAGAAGCAGTCAGTATTCCTATACAGTTTATTTCATATTGATAAATGTGTTCAGGTGTGTATACACACATACATGCACACATAAAAGCACATAGAAATTATGGTTTTTCATTTATATATGGTTGGAGAAAGAAAAGGTTATTAAATTCAGTCTATACTATATGAGAGGGAAAAATTGTCAAGGAAATTAAGGTTTTCAGAAGTACAATGTTTTTTTAAATTTTTATTAGTGATCTAATAATGACCAACAAGATTATAAGATAACAGGGGTATAATTCCATGTAGTTCTCACATCTGAGTTCTGTGTCCCATTACCTCCACTGGAAGCTTCCGTATTTTTTTTTTATCCCTCTGGAAGTATGCACCAAAATTCTTTATGGGGTGCAGAAGGTGGAAGGTCTGACTCAAGTACTAAGTTTTTTTTTTTTTAATTTATTTATTTATTAGAAAGTTAGGAGGAGAAAGAGAGAAAGAACTAGACATTACTCTGGTACATGTGCTGCTGGGGATTGAACTCAGGGCCTCATGCTTGAGAGTCTAATGTTTTATTCACTGTGATACATCCTGGACCACCTGAAGTACAATGCTTAAACTGCCTTACTACTCAATGCTTGCCGTTTTTATCACTAATCATGACTTGTGGTGCCAATTAAATGGCAAGCATTGAATTAAATTTTCTTATCAGGAATAATGAAAATTAAAATAAAGTAAGTTAATCTGTCAATTCCTCTCAGTACAGGTAAAGTAAAATAAGATTTTATCTGCTAATTGTGTTTTTACATATGTCTATTTAGTTTTAAGGTTAATTTAAATTGCTAAGTAAAATGTGAAATTTCTGGGATTCAGAAATGGATTATTTTAAACACAATTAGCAGATAAAATCTTATTTTACTTTACCTGTACTGAGAGGAATTGACAGATTAACTGGATGATTATGAGGTAGAAAAGGAGGAGGAGGAACTACTTTGAGGAGAAAGCCAACTCAAGGGCATTAGAAAGGTGCGTGGTCTGCAGACAGCCTTATCCCAGACATTCTGACTGTTCTTGCCTGGCAGTGGCCTTTCCTGGCTGTGCAGCATGACTGCCTTATCCATCAGCTCATTCTTCTTCTTGTAGTAGCATGTCTTCTTGGGGGAGTTAATGAGGATCTAATTCATGAGCTGATGATGTAGGCTATTTTGCTGAGGGGGGATTTGGCGGGAAGAAGGCTGGTGCTACCAGAGCTTTATGCACGGTCAACCTGCCTAGGGTTAAGTACTGCCCACCGCTGTTGACCTGGTGACACATGGTCAGGTTCTGTCCCCTGTGGTGCAGACACTGTAGAAAATGTCAGAGGAGGGAGTCGGGCTGTAGCGCAGCGGGTTAAGCGCAGGTGGCGTAAAGCACAAGGACCGGCATAAGGATCCCGGTTCGAACCCCAGCTTCCCACCTGCAGGGGAGTCGCTTCACAGGCGGTGAAGCAGGTCTGCAGGTGTCTATCTTTCTCTCCTCCTCTCTGTCTTCCTCTCCTCTCTCCATTTCTCTTTGTCCTATCCAACAATGACAACAACAATAATAACTACAACAATAAAACAACAAGGGCAACAAAAGGGAATAAATAAATAAAATAAATATTAAAAAAAAAGAAAATGTCAGAGGAGGGGGTTTCCCAGAAGCTGGCGGACTGAGAAGCTGCAAGTGGCTGAGCTCTAACAACGTCTCCTGGAAACGGTAGGATTTTCTGCCGTTAGCAGGCCAGCCAATAAGGGGTCCTAGTGGCGACACCAAGGAGGTGACTATAACTTAATTTGGGTTAAGAATTAGAGTAGGGAAAAAAGGGAAAAAAAAAAGGGAAAAAAATTTTTTTTCTTCCTTTTAATTTTCAAGCATACCTCCTTCCCAGCCCCCCCCCCCATAACCAGTCCTTTTCTTTAACAAATTCCTGTCCCACCAGGGAGTATCATTAATTCTAAGTCAATACCCTTCTGAAACCTCTGGCCTTTTTTCTGTCTAAGTATCCAACCCCCCCACCTCACCCCGCATAGCTAATTAAATAATTAAAAATAAATACATTAAAAAAACCCTTTCCTTTCACTGCCCTTTTATGACTGTTCTTTTTCTTATCTTTTTCTTTTTTCTCTCTCTCTCTCTTTCTTTTTTTCTTTTATTTTTCTCATTCTTGTCATCCTTTCTTCCTTAATCCTACAGCTTCCAAAGTCACAGCCCCCAGCCACCACATCAACAAACAGTGTGCTTTTTTGAATTCACTGATACACATTTGGGAATTTCCTTTCACTGCTCTTTAATTACAGCTCTTTTTCTCGTCTTTTACCTTTTTTCTCTCTTGTCTCTCTCTTTCTCTCTCTCTCTTTTTTTTTAATCTTGTCATACACTTCTTCCTTCTTCTTTGCCTTTCTGAATTTGTGAATTATTTTGGGGAAGAAATCTGACTCAGAGTGGACTCTCTATGTGTGTATCTGTGCTCTAGTTCCCTTTCCCCTCTTGCTACCCCTAGAATATACAGTGGATAGTAGATTTGCATAACTGTCTATTCTTGTTATCCTTTCTTTTCTCTTTCTTCACTGGGATTTGGTTACTATTTTTTCATGGACTGGAAAAATTGTTTGGCCAACTGGTAATGATTAAACTAATTCAATACTTGCTTCAGTTGCTACTGTAATACCTGAGGTTGGTGAGTGCAATTGTCATAAAGGTATTTAGTACAGTGTTACTTGTACTCAAGACACAACGGAGGAACAACAGAGCATAAAAAAAAAGAAACACATAAATAAAAAAATGGGTAGATCAAAAACAAATAAAACTACTACTCCAATGAATGAAGATAAGAGCCCAGAAGAAACTACAAACCAGCGAGAAGTAACCATAGATAAGAAAAGTATGCAAGCAATAATAAACTTATTAATCACAGAAATGAAAACAACATTGGAGGAAAGGGATGGCAGTATTAGGGAAACAACAGTTGAGACCCCCAAGGAAAATACTGATTATCTTGAGGCAATTAGAGAACTGAAAGCTGAAATAGCTGTAATGAAGAAAGAAGCTGAGGCAAGGGAAAGCAGACTAACAGAAGCAGAAAACAGAATTAGTCAGACAGAGGATGAGCTAAAGAAAACAAAGAAAGAGGTGGAAGAGCTTAAAAAGATATTGAGAGACACTGAAAACAACAACAGAGACATATGGGATGATCTCAAAAGAAGTAACATTCATATACTTGGCCTGCCAGAGGAAGAAAGAGAGGAAGGGAAAGCAAACATTCTAGAGGAAATAATAGAAGAAAACTTTCCAGGCCTGAATAACAAAAAAAACATCAAAATTCAAGAGGCCCAGAGAGTACCAAACAGAATCAATCCAGACCTGAAGACACCAAGACACATCATAGTCACAATGAGAAGAAGTAAGGATAAAGAAAGGATCCTAAAGGCTGCAAGAGAGAAACAAAAAGTCACATACAAGGGAAAACCCATAAAGTTATCTGCAGACTTCTCCACTCAAAATCTAAAAGCCAGAAGGGCATGGCAAGATATCTATCAAGCCCTGAATGAAAAAAGTTTCAACCAAGGATAATATATCCTGCTAGACTTTCATTCAAACTAGATGGAGGGATCAAAACCTTCTTAGATAAACAACAGTTAAAGGGGGCAACATAACAAAACCGGCCCTGAAAGAGGTTCAAAAAGACCTCTTATAAACAAGAACATCACTATAATACTGGCAATATATCAGAGCAAACAAAAAATTTTTTTTGAGCGATCGCACTACAATACATTAAATCCATAATATCAATAAACGTCAATGGCTTAAACTCACCCATCAAAAGGCAGGGTGGGGGATGGATCAGAAAACATAACCCAACCATATGCTGCTTGCAAGAATCCCATCTGTCACAACAAGATAAACACAGACTTAAAGTGAAAGGATGGAAAACTATCATACAGGCTAACGGACCACAAAAAAGGGCAGGAACAGCCATTCTCATCTCAGACACGATAGATTTTTAAATTAAATAGAGTAATAAAAGATAGGCAAGGACATTACATAATGATTAGAGGATCAATCAGCCAAGAAGACTTAACAATTATTAACATCTATGCACCCAATTAGGGACCATCTAAATACATTAAGCACCTACTGAAAGAATTTCAAAAATACATCAATAGTAATAAAATAATAGTGGGAGACTTCAATACCCCACTCTCACACTTAGACAGATCAACAAAGCAGAGAACCAATAAAGATACAAGAGAATTGAATGAAGAGATTGACAGACTAGACCTCTTGGACATTTTCAGACTCCTCCACCCCAAAAAACTGGAATACACCTTCTTTTCAAATCCACATAACACATACTCAAGGATAGACCACATGTTAGGCCACAAAGACAGCATCAATAAATTCAAGAGCATTGAAATCATCCCAAGTATATTCTCAGACCACAGTGGAGCAAAACCAGCATTTAACAACAAACAGAAAATTATTAAAAGACACAGAATTTGAAAACTAAACAACATGATCCTCAAGAACCACTGGGTCAGAGACTCACTCAAGCAGGAAATTCAAATGATCCTGGAAACTAATGAAAATGAAGACACAACCTATCAAAATATTTGGGACACAGCTAAAGCAGTACTGAGAGGGAAACTTATAGCCATACAATCACATATTAAACACCAAGAAGAAGCTCAAATGAACGACCTTACTACACACCTCAAGGACTTAGAGGAAGAGGAACAAAGGAACCATAAAGCAACCACAAGGACAGAAATCACTAAAGTTAGAGCAGAAATAAACAACATTGAAAATAAAAGAACCATAGAAAAGATCAATGAAGCCAAATGTTGGTTCTTTGAAAGATTAAACAAAATTGACAACCCCCTAGCGAGACTCACCAAACAAAAAATAGAGAAGACTCAAATTAATAGAATTGTAAACAATGGAGGAGATATAAAAACTGACACCACAGAAATCCAGAGAATCCTACGAAACTTCTATAAAGAACTATATGCCACCAAGCTAGAGAATCTGGAAGAAATAGAACAATTCCTAGAAACATATGCCCTTCCAAAACTGAACCAAGAAGAACTACAAAATCTAAATGCACCAATCACAGACAAAGAAATTGAAACCGTTATTAAGAATCTCCCCAACAAAAAAAGTCCTGGACCAGATGGCTTCACAAACGAATTCTACAAAACTTTCAGGAAACAGTTAATACCCACACTTCTTAAGCTATTCCATAAGATTGAAGAAACAGGAATAATCCCTTCCACCTTCTATGAAGCCAACATCACCCTGATACCAAAAGCTAATAGGGACAGAACAAAAAAGGAAAACTACAGACCAATATCTCTGATGAACATAGATGCCAAAATATTAAACAAGATCTTGGCCAACCGGATACAGCAACATATCACAAAGATTGTTCATCACAACCAAGTGGGATTCATCCCAGGAATGCAAGGCTGGTTCAACATCCATAAGTCAATCAATGTCATTCACCACATCAATAAAAGCAAAGCCAAAAACCACATGATTATCTCAATAGATGCAGAGAAAGCCTTTGACAAGATACAACACCCATTCATGCTCAAAACTCTACAAAAAATGGGAATAGATGGGAAATTCCTCAAGATAGTGGAGTCTATCTATAGCAAACCTACAGCCAACATCATAATCAATGGACAGAAGCTGAAAGAATTTTCCCTCAGATCAGGGACTAGACAGGGTTGTCCACTGTCACCGTTACTCTTCAACATAGTATTGGAAGTTCTTGCCATAGCAATCAGGCAAGTAAAGAAATCAAAGGAATACAGTTTGAAGGGAAGAAGTCTAGCTCTCACTATTTGCATATGATATGATAGTATACAGAGAAAGATCTAAAGAATCCAGCAGAAAATTACTGGAAGTCATTAGGCAACATAGCAAGGTATCTGGCTACAAAATCAATGTACAAAAATCAGTGGCATTTCTTTATGCAAATACTAAATCTGAAGAAGACATCCAGAAATCACTTCCATTTACTGTTTGAGCAAAATCAGTCAAATACCTAGGAATAAAGTTGACCAAAGAAGTGCAAGACTTGTATACTGAAAACTATGAGTCGCTACTCAAGGAAATAGAAACTGATACCAAGAAATGGAAAGATATCCCATGCTCATGGATTGGAAGAATAAATATCATCAAAATGAATATTCTCCCCAGAGCCATATACAAATTTAATGCAATACCCATCAAAGGTCCACCAAGCTTCTTTAAGAGAATAGAACAAACACTACAATCATTTATCTGGAACCTGAAAACACCTAGAATTGCCAAAACCATCTTGAGGAAAAGAAACAGAAATGGAGGCATCACACGCCCAGGCATTAAACTATATTATAAAGCCATCATCATCAAAACAGCATGGTACTGGAAGAAAAATTGGCACACAGACCAGTGGAACAGAATTTAAAGCCCAGAAATAAATCTCCACACCTATGGGCATCTAAACTTTGATAAGGGGGCCCAAAGGATTAAATGGAAAAAGGAGGCTCTCTTCAATAAATGGTGCTGGGAAAACTGGGTTGTAACATGCAGAAGAATGAAATTGAACCACACTATCTCACCAGAAACAAAAATCAACTCCAAATGGATCAAAGACCTAGATGTCAGACCAGAAACAATCAAATACTTATAGGAAACATTGGTAAAACAGTTTCCCACCTACACCGCAAGGACATCTTTGATGATCAAACCCAATTGCAAGGAAAACTAAAGCAGAAACAAACCAATGGGAATACATCAAATTGAAAAGCTTCTGCACGTCCAAAGAAACTATTAAACAGAGAGACCCTTCACATAATGGGAGAAGATCTTCACATGCCAGACATCAGACAAGAAACTAATCACCAAAATATATAAAGAGCTCAGCAAACTTAGCACCAAAAAAGCAAATGACTCCATCCAAAAATGGGCAGAGGATATGAACAAAACATTCACTCCAAAGGAGATCCAAAAGGCTAATAAACATATGAAAAACTGCTCTAGGTCACTGATTGGGGACAGAGGAACCCTTTTACACTGCTGGTGGGAATGTAAATTGGTCCAGCCTCTGTGGAGAGCAGTCTGGAAAACTCTCAGAAAGCTAGACATGGACCTTCCATATGACCCAATAATTCCTCTCCTGGGGTTATACCCCAAGGACTCCATAACACCCAACCAAAAAGAGGTGTGTACTCCTATGTTCATAGCAGCACAATTCATAATAGCTAAAACCTGGAAGCAACCCAGGTGCCCAACACCAGATGAGTGGCTGAGAAAGCTGTGGTATATATACACAATGCAATACTATGCAGCTATCAAGAACAATGAACCCACCTTCTCTGACCCATCTTGGACAGAGCTAGAAGGAATTATGTTAAGTGAACTAAGTCAGAAAGATAAAGATGAGTATGGGATGATCCCACTCATCAACAGAAGCTGACTAAGAAGATCTGAAAGGGAAACTAAAAGCAGGACCTGATCAAATTGTAAGTAGGGCACCAAAGTAAAAACCCAGTGGTGAGGGGTAGGCATGTAGCTTTCTGGGCCAGTGGGGGGTGGGAGTGGGCGGGAGGGATGGGTCACAGTCCTTTGGTGGTGGGAATGGTGTTTATGTACACTCCTAGCAAAATGTAGATATATAAATCAGTAGCTAATTAATATGAGAGGGGGAAATCAATTGTATGTCTCAAAGTTTCTCAAAAGACAAACTGAATCTTTTTAATATATAGGCTGTTTATTTGATATGCGGACTCTCTCAAAAGCCTAGACCAAGTAGATTAGAAGCTTCCAATAGCACAGCTATATACAAGATACTGGGTACTGTCCAGCAAACCATAACAAAGGGACTTTTCAAAGTTAACCCAATTAACAAATAATGTCATGATAATATTAACTATTGATTGTCTTTTTGAACCCTAAGACAGCAGGAACCTCACATCTTCACTATAGAGCCCCTACTTCCCCCAGTCCAGGAACCCTTGGATAGGGCCCACTTTCCCGTATGCATCTCCCAATCCAAACCAAATAACATTGCATCTGCCGATCACAATCTTACCAAAGCAACGATTGCTACCTCAACATGCTTCACCTCAGAATGTATCCAGAGACTTCACGTGTGGGATGACAACCCTTCAGCTTCATTACTCGGGTGAGACCTTTCCTTTAATAGTACACTCTAATTTCGTCTCAGGTAGTTCACTTTCCAACAAAGTCCCATAACCTAGATATACACCAGTTTCTGTGAGAGAGAGCTTATGTGCACACGTATCCATAAACTACTGCAAAATATATACCTGAAAGCAGGACTACACTAGAGTTTGCAGTGAGTACCTCCCTAACACTTCCTCTCCACTATTCCAAGCTTGGGATCCATGATTGCTCAACAATTTGTTTGGCTTCATATGTTAACTCTCTTTTCAATCACCAGGTTCCAGATGCCACCAGGATGCTGGCTAGGCTTCCCTGGATTGAAGACCCCACCAATGTGTCCTGGAACTCAGCTTCCCCAGAGTCACACCCTACTAGGGAAAGAGAGAGGCAGACTGGGGGTATGGACCAACCAGTCAATGTCCATGTTCAGCGGGGAGGCAATTATAGAAGCCAGACCTTCTACCTTCTGCAACCCTCAACGACCCTGGGTCCATGCTCCCAGAGGGATAGAGAATGGGAAAGCTACCATGGGAGGGGGTGGGTTATGGGGATTGGGTGTTGAGAATTGTGTGGAGTTGTACCCCTTCTACCTTATGCTTTTGTTCACTAATCCTTTCTTAAATAAAAAATTAAAAAAAAAAAAAACAGAAAAAAAAAACATATGAAAAACTGCTCTAGGTCACTGATTGTCAGAGAAATGCAAATTAAGACAACACTAAAATACCACCTCACTCCTGTAAGAATGGCATACATCAAAAAGGACAGTAGCAACAAATGCTGGAGAGGATTTGGGGACAGAGGAACCCTTTTACACTGCTGGTGGGAATGTAAATTGGTCCAGCCTCTGTGGAGAGCAGTCTGGAAAACTCTCAGAAGGCTAGACATGGACCTTCCATATGATCCAGCAATTCCTCTCCTGGGGTTATACCCCAAGGACTCCATAACACCCAACCAAAAAGAGGTGTTACTCCTATGTTCATAGCAGCACAATTCATAATAGCTAAAACCTGGAAGCAACCCAGGTGCCCAACAACAGATGAGTGGCTGAGAAAGCTGTGGTATATATACACAATGCAATACTATGCAGCTATCAAGAACAATGAATCCACCTTCTTTGACGCATCTTGGACAGAGCTAGAAGGAATTATGTTAATTGAGCTAAGTCAGAAAGACAAAGATGAGTATGGGATGATCCCACCCATCAAAAGAAGTTTAGGAAGAAGATCTGAAAGGGAAACTAAAAGCAGGACCTGACCAAATTGTAAGTAGGGCACCAAAGTAAAAACCCTGTGGTGAGGGTAGATATGCAGCTTCCTGGGACAGTGGGGGGTGGGAATGGGTGGGAGGGATGGGTCACAGTCTTTTGGTGGTGTTAATGGTGTTTATGTAAACTCCTAGCAAAATGTAGACATATAAATCAGTAGTTAATTAATATGAGAGAGGGAAAATCAATTGCATGTCTCAAAGTTTTTCAAAACACAAACTGAATCTTTTTAATATATAGGCTGTTTATTTGATATGCGGACTCTCTCAAAAGCCTAGACCAAGTAGACTAGAAGCATCCAATAGCACAGCTATATAAGATACTGGATACTGTACAGCAAACCCTAACAAAAGGACTTTTCAAAGTTAACCCAATTACCAAGTAATGTGATGATAACATTAACTATCAATTGTCTTTTTGAACCCTAAGACAGCAACAACCTCACATCTTCACTATAGAGCCCCTACTTCCCCCAGTCCTGGAACCCTTGGATAGGGCCCACTTTCCCGTATGCGTCTCCCAATCCATACCAAATAATATTGCATCCGCCGATCACAACCTAACCAACGCAACAATTGCCACCTCAATGTGCTTCACCTCAGACTGTGTCCAGAGACTTCAGGTGTGGAATGACAACCCTTCAGCTTCATTACTTGGGTGAGACCTTTCCTTTTATAGTACACTCTAATTTCATCTCAAGTGGTTCACTTTCTAACAAAGTCCCATAACCTAGATATACACCAGTTTCTGTGAGAGAGAGCTTATGTGCACACGTATCCATAAACTACTGCAAAATATATACCTGAAAGCAGGACTACACTAGAGTTTGCAGTGAGTACCTCCCTAACACTTCCTCTCCACTATTCCAAGCTTGGGATCCATGATTGCTCAACAATTTGTTTGGCTTCATATGTTAACTCTCTTTTCAATCACCAGGTTCCAGATGCCACCAGGATGCTGGCTAGGCTTCCCTGGATTGAAGACCCCACCAATGTGTCCTGGAACTCAGCTTCCCCAGAGTCACACCCTACTAGGGAAAGAGAGAGGCAGACTGGGGGTATGGACCAACCAGTCAATGTCCATGTTCAGCGGGGAGGCAATTATAGAAGCCAGACCTTCTACCTTCTGCAACCCTCAACGACCCTGGGTCCATGCTCCCAGAGGGATAGAGAATGGGAAAGCTACCATGGGAGGGGGTGGGTTATGGGGATTGGGTGTTGAGAATTGTGTGGAGTTGTACCCCTTCTACCTTATGCTTTTGTTCACTAATCCTTTCTTAAATAAAAAATTAAAAAAAAAAAAACAGAAAAAAAAACATATGAAAAACTGCTCTAGGTCACTGATTGTCAGAGAAATGCAAATTAAGACAACACTAAAATACCACCTCACTCCTGTAAGAATGGCATACATCAAAAAGGACAGTAGCAACAAATGCTGGAGAGGATTTGGGGACAGAGGAACCCTTTTACACTGCTGGTGGGAATGTAAATTGGTCCAGCCTCTGTGGAGAGCAGTCTGGAAAACTCTCAGAAGGCTAGACATGGACCTTCCATATGATCCAGCAATTCCTCTCCTGGGGTTATACCCCAAGGACTCCATAACACCCAACCAAAAAGAGGTGTTACTCCTATGTTCATAGCAGCACAATTCATAATAGCTAAAACCTGGAAGCAACCCAGGTGCCCAACAACAGATGAGTGGCTGAGAAAGCTGTGGTATATATACACAATGCAATACTATGCAGCTATCAAGAACAATGAATCCACCTTCTTTGACGCATCTTGGACAGAGCTAGAAGGAATTATGTTAATTGAGCTAAGTCAGAAAGACAAAGATGAGTATGGGATGATCCCACCCATCAAAAGAAGTTTAGGAAGAAGATCTGAAAGGGAAACTAAAAGCAGGACCTGACCAAATTGTAAGTAGGGCACCAAAGTAAAAACCCTGTGGTGAGGGTAGATATGCAGCTTCCTGGGACAGTGGGGGGTGGGAATGGGTGGGAGGGATGGGTCACAGTCTTTTGGTGGTGTTAATGGTGTTTATGTAAACTCCTAGCAAAATGTAGACATATAAATCAGTAGTTAATTAATATGAGAGAGGGAAAATCAATTGCATGTCTCAAAGTTTTTCAAAACACAAACTGAATCTTTTTAATATATAGGCTGTTTATTTGATATGCGGACTCTCTCAAAAGCCTAGACCAAGTAGACTAGAAGCATCCAATAGCACAGCTATATAAGATACTGGATACTGTACAGCAAACCCTAACAAAAGGACTTTTCAAAGTTAACCCAATTACCAAGTAATGTGATGATAACATTAACTATCAATTGTCTTTTTGAACCCTAAGACAGCAACAACCTCACATCTTCACTATAGAGCCCCTACTTCCCCCAGTCCTGGAACCCTTGGATAGGGCCCACTTTCCCGTATGCGTCTCCCAATCCATACCAAATAATATTGCATCCGCCGATCACAACCTAACCAACGCAACAATTGCCACCTCAATGTGCTTCACCTCAGACTGTGTCCAGAGACTTCAGGTGTGGAATGACAACCCTTCAGCTTCATTACTTGGGTGAGACCTTTCCTTTTATAGTACACTCTAATTTCATCTCAAGTGGTTCACTTTCTAACAAAGTCCCATAACCTAGATATACACCAGTTTCTGTGAGAGAGAGCTTATGTTCACATGTATCCATAAACTACTGCAAAATATATACCTGAAAGCAGAAGTACACTAGAGTTTGCAGTGAGTACCTCCCTAACACTTCCTCTCCACTATTCCAAGCTTTGTGTCCATGATTGCTCAACAATTTGTTTGGCTTCATATGTTAACTCTCTTTTCAATCACCAGGTTACAGATGCCACCAGGATGCTGGCCAAGCTTCCCTGGATTGAAGACCCCACCAATGTGTCCTGGAGCTCATCTTCCCCAGAGACACACCCTACTAGGGAAAGAGAGAGGCAGACTGGGAGTATGGACCGACCAGTCAACGCCCATGTTCAGCGGGGAAGCAATTATAGAAGCCAGACCTTCTACCTTCTGAAACCCTCAACGACCCTGGGTCCATGCTCCCAGAGAGATAGAGAATGGGAAAGCTATCAGTGGAGGGGGTGGGTTATGGAGATTGTGTGGTGGGAATTTTGTGGAGTTGTACCCCTCCTACCCTATGGTTTTGTTAATTAATCCTTTCTTAAATAAAAAAAAATTAAAAAAATAAAGAAAATGTCAGAGGAACTTCCAAGAAAGTTAAGGTTCTGAACTTTTTCAACAGAGTCCCAAATTCTGGAAATGAAACCAGCCAGAACTTTTTTTGTTTGTTTTTTGCTTTCCCGGAATATGCCACAAGTTCCAGTGAAAGGTCTGCTTCTCTCTAGGCCACTGCAGACTGCCAGCATCACCACTGGCTGGAGGTCCCTGGGTGGAGGGTATAGCCAAGCAGCAGGTATAGGCACATCTTACAGGGGTCATGGGCAGACCTTGAACTGGTGAAAATCCTGGCCCCATTAGCAGAAGTGCACAGCTGGTGCCACATCTCCTGCTGCCTCTTGTACTGGCCCCATCTCAGCAGTTTAGATGTCCTCAGAGAGGTGGACTGTGTTTCAGGCTGGGGGTGAACTGGCCTACCCTGGAGGCTGCTGCCTTCTGAATGTAGCTCTAGAAGCAGTGAATGTAGACCCAGGAGAATTGGTCCTGCTGCAGTTCATAGCTTCTCACACCTTGCAGAGGTCTGCTGGGCTCTTCACATACTGTGCCCACCAACATCACAGCATCCTGGCCTGGGGCCACCATGCTACTCACAGTGCTGAAACTGAGAGACAGGAATGGGAACTTATACACTAGTTTATATTAAATTGGTCTCTGACTCCCAAGATCTCTGTTGCTAAAATGGAATTTGTCACCATTCATACCAGTATGTAGTATAAAGGATTACAGCTGATTTGTTGAGACTTACAAAAATTCCTGCTCAGTTCTTCATTTATTCCTTTTCTTCTTTAGATTTTTAGTGTGTGTGTGTGTGTGTGTGTGTGTGTGTGTGTGTGTGTGTGTGTGTGTGTGTATGTGTGTGTGTGTGTGTGTGTGTGTGAGAGAGAGAGAGAGAGAGAGAGACCAGGAGGTGGTGTACCCAGTTAAATGCACATACTACCTTGTGCAAGGCCCCTGGCTTGAGCTCCTGCCCCCCATCTGCTGGGGGGATGCTTCACTAGTGGTGAAGCAGATCTGAAGGTGTCTTTATCTCTCTATCTTCCCTCTCTGTTTCTCTCTGTTATGTCAAATAAAATAGAAAATGGGGGGAAAGGCAACTGGGAGCAGTAGATTGGTAGTGCTAGCACTAAGCCTAAGCAACAACCCAGACGGGAATAAATAAATAATTAATAAAAAAAGATCGGGAAGGAGGGACACACACACATACACACACACACACACACACACACACACAGAGAGAGAGAGAGAGAGAGAGAGAGAGAGAGAGAGAGGAGAGAGAGAGAGAAGGGGGAACTGGATCATTGCTCAGCTCTGGCTTATGATGGTGCTGGGGATTGAATCTGTGAGCTTTGAACCTCAGTCATGAAAGTCTTTTGCATGAGCATAATGCCCAACCTCCTCATTTTTCTTGAACAGACCCAATGCCTGGGGCCGATATAGCTTCTAGGAGATTACTCCCTTGACCTGACACCTTTTTTTTTTTTTAACTATTAGTGATTTAATATTCATTTACAAAATTATAAGATAACAGGGGTACAACTCTGCACCATTCCTACCACCAGAGTTCTGGATCCCCAGTCCCTCCATTGGAAGCTACAGCAATTCTACATTCTAAGCTACAGCAATAATATAGGTTAACTGTTATTTCTACAACTATCTGTCTATATTTGTATATATTTGCACTATTTTTATCTTTCTATGATCTAATCTTTGCTTCCTTTCCAAGTCATAGACACACATATTACAACATCCAAGTGTCCAACCTCATTTTTCTCTTCTTTTTCTGATTTCTGATGGAGCTAGAGTTCAGAGCCCTCTCATAATCTTTCCCCTATTATTTCTCCTGCACTGGGAGTATGGATCAAAATTATTTTGGGGGTCCTGTCACCCTTTTCATACCACTGAATATTGTTCGAACATTAGACTATGCTTTCTTTTAAACTTTCCTAAAAGGATTAAACTTTCTAAGATATTTAGAAACTCTAATATTTTTCATCAGTGCAAAGTCTTTTTCTAGGGACAAATAACTAGTTTACTGGCAAGGAATCAATGGGCCCCATAGTATGCTAGCCAAATGGTTTAATGAATTGATATGTGTTCTAAGAAGTCTTTAATGAGATGAAAATGTTGATTTCTTTGGCTGAGTTGTCCTGTTGGAAAAATTTAAAACTTTGATGTCAGACAGATATATGTAGAATTTTGATTTTCTATTTTAAAATGTGTGGATTTATATTAGTCATTGTTTCCTTACTTTTGAAGCTGGTATAGTAATAGCTTTCCCAGTGCCAACAATGGGTAATTGAATGATTTATTATTAATGTGTAAATAGGGGCTGGATGGTGGCGCACTTAGTTGAGCATACTAGTTACAGTGCACAAGGACCCAGGTTCAAGCCCTGAGTCCCCACATGTAGGGGGGAAAGCTTCACAAGTGGTGAAGCAGTATTGTAGGTGTCTCTCTTTCTCCCTATCTCCACCTACTCTCTTGATTTCTGGTTGTCTTTATCCAACAAATAAAAATAATGAAAAATAAAAAAGTTCTTTAAAAATAACATATAGGGGGCCAGGTGGTAGCACAGCAGGTTAAGTGTACATGGCGCAAAATGCAAGGACTGGCTTAAGGATCCCGGTTTGAGCTCCTGGTTCCCCACCTACAGGGGGTTGCTTCACAAGTGATGAAGTAGGTCTGCAGGTGTCTATCTTTCTCTCCACCTCTCTGTCTTCCCCCTCCTCTCTCAATTTCTCTCTGTCCTATCCAACAACAATGACATCAATAACAACAGTGACAACAATGACGATAAAACAATAAGGGCAACAAAAGGGGAAAAAATAGCCTCCAGGAGCAGTGGATTCGTAGTGCAGACACTGAACCCCAGCAGTAACCCTGGAGGCAAAAAAAAATGTATAAATAAAATATGTGACTTTCCCTTGTTTCCATTATTTGGTTTTGTTGTTCATTAAATATGATTTTAAATTTTGACATTTTTTTCCCTTTTTGCGACCAAGGTTATAACTGGGACTTGGTACCTGCACAACAAATACACAGCTCCCAGTATTTTATTTTATTTTATTTTATTTATTGTAATGACAGAGTCAGAGAGAGAGAGGGAGAGAAAGAGGGAGAAGAGGGAGGGGGAAAGAGAGGTACCTACAGCCTGTTTAAGCACTTGTGAAGCTACCTATCTTCAGGTGGGGAGCAGGACTTTATACCCATGTTTCATGCATGGTAACTTTTGTGCTTTATCTGTTGCACCACTGACCCATTCTCTCAAATTTGATTTTATGTAAATTCAATCTAAACTTTTAAATGACAATTGTTTTAGTGTTCAAACTAAATTAGGAATTTTTTGCACTAACTTGCTATTTAATCCAATCTCACATATTTTAATTTATTATGTAAAATGTGAAAAAAATTGATTCCTATGCTGACCAGGCTACTCCTGAAGACCTGGGTAAAGAGCTCGTGATAGAGTGGCACACAGATGGTGTATTTTCTCTTGACAACAGCATAAACTGCATTTATCTTCAGGGCTGGAGGAGGGAGATGGAACACTCTTGAATAGTCTTTATTCTGAATGCAGCTGATACTGCTTTCTATAGGACTGAGAAAATGCATTCATTGCCATGAACTGAAAGAGAAATAAATAATTCTTGCATTTGTAGGCATGAAAATGCTTCTTAGGCAATTTTTTTTTCTAGTTCTATTTGCATTGTAAGGATATGATGGATGTGGAATCTCAACTTCTCAGATGCTCAACTAGTAGTCTTTGTGATCTCCTGATTCCAATTCTTACAATCAGTTTGTCTCTTGGTTTCCTCAGAGGTACAGATACCAATAACTTAAAAAAAATTATAAAAAAGAAACACTGACAAAACCATAGGATAAGAGGGGTACAACTCCACACAGTTTCCACCACCAGAACTCTATATCCTATCCCCTCCCTTGATAGCTTTCCTATTCTTTAACCCTCTGGGAGTATGGACCCAAATTCACTGTGGGATATAGAAGGTGGAATGTCTGGTTTCTGTAACTGCTTCTCTGCTGAACATGTGTGTTGACAGGTCAATCCATACACCCAGTCTGCCTCTCTCTTTCCCTAGTGGGACGGGGTTCTGGGGAATTGGAGCTCCAGGACACATTGTTGGGGTTGTCTGTCCAGGAAAGTCTGGTTGGCAACAGATACCAATAACTTATTTGATAAATTTTCTCTATATGTTTTTCCCAAGGCATCCTGCATGGTACTGCAACTAGAAGAATATGATGATCAAGTTTTCTTGGAGAGATGCCTTTCTGTCCATAGTCAATCTTGACAGTTCAAGAATGTTTGGGTTTCTTTCCCGTTCTCTTGAATTGATTAGGTTAATATGAAAAGAAGCTTGAATGTGATGTTGAGTTAAGGAAATCTCTCTTACAGTGTAGATTTTAGCACATGATGTCATAGTTATTTTTACCAAGTTTATAATAACTAAGGATGTTAGAGTGGGCAGGTGAAATAACTAGAGCAAGAGTGATATACTAATAACCATATATTTTATTTTCTATTCTTTTGCTCATGGTGGACTTTACCTTTACCAAATCAACATTTTAATTCATTTTACTTAGTGGAGGGGTGATCTTCCCTTGGTGCTATGGTACTCCCAATGTGGTGCCAGAGCCTAGGCCACATGAATGGCAAGGCATATATCCTACTGGATGAGCTATACCTTGGTCCCAATAATTTAACTTTTACCAGCAGCATAGATGCTAGTAAGGACAAACCACTCATAACTAACTTTTGTGACTATTCTTTTAGCATTGTGTTGGGGGGGTTGGTTAACAGTTGTTGTTAAAATTCGGAGGCTCTAGCTGGCCGGGCTAGCTTCATGGGCAGGTAACAGAGACGACCAGAGACATACGGCTGGGCAGGGAAGCTGTATTTATTTAGGATCAACGATTTATAAACTAAGACAAACTAATCACCAAACAGAACTCTCCTGCCTCCTTCCCCCGCGGACAGAATTTAGTTAAAAAGAAAAGGGAGAATTGTTGTATGCTTTACATTGGGTTGTTCTAGCTCTCCCCCTGCCAAGAAAATTGGTTTCGTGGGCCCGCTTGTCCCCGCCCCAAGAAACCCCGAGAGAGATCCAGAGTTCCAGAGTTGCAGAGTTAGAGGGTGCTTGGCGCCGCTGCGGGGAAGGAGGCAGGAGAGTTCTGTTTGTCTAGAGTATAGTTGTTGATATATGTGTACAATTTCTCACCGACCTGTGATGTGTCTGGAGAACATTCTTACCAGAACTTTCCTCTATCTCCATGCACTCTTTTTTTTTTTTTTTAAAGATTTTATTTTTTATGAGAAAGACAGGAGAATAAAGAGGGAAAAAAACAGAGTGGAGGGTAGATAGCATAGTGGTTATGTAAAGAGACTCTCATTCCTGAACCTCCATAGTCCTAGATTCAATCCCCTGCACCACCATAAGCCAGAGATGAGCAGGTTCTAGTGAAAAAATAAATAAAGAGAAAGAAAAAAGAGGGAAAGAACCAGACATCATTCTGGTACATGTGCAGCTGGGGATTGAACTTGGGACCTCATGCTTATGAGTCTAATGCTTTATCCACTGTGTCACCTCCTGGACCACTTCATACCCTATTTAACTCCCCCTTTTTCCTTCCCAGGAGTCCTTTGCTTTGGTGTAATACACCACACCCAGTCTAAGTTTTACCTTCTGTTTTCCCATTCTGCCCTTGGTTCTTAAAGTCCACTTATAAGTGTAATGATTTGGTATTTGTCCTTTCTTTTGGCTTATCTCACTGAACATGATTCCAACAACTACCAACCAAGATGAGGGAGAGAAGAGGACATCATCATTTTTTTTTTAAATTGGGGTTTTGGTGGTTTATAGCATAGTGGTTGACATATGGGCATATCAGTACTTAGAATTCAGTATTCTTAATAGCTAAGTACTGTTTCATTGTGTATATATGCTACAACTTGCTCATCCACTTATCTGTTGAGCACCTGGTGTTCCCAGGTTTAGACTATTAAAAAAATTGTGCTGCTATGAACATAGGTATACACATATCTTTTTTGGGTGGGTATGTTTGACTCCTTAGGATATATTCACAGGAGAGAAATTACTGGGTCATAGGAAAGTCCATCTCTAGACTTATGAGGGTTCTCCAGGCTACTTTCCATAGGGGCTGTACTTATTTACATTCCCACCAGCAATGCAAGAGGGTTCCTTTGTCCCTACAACCTCTCTAGCATTTGTTGTTGTTGTCATTTCTGATGTGTATGATATTCTCACAGGAGCGAGGTGGTATCTCATTGTTGTCTTTATTTGCATTTCTCTGACAATCAGTGTCCTGGAGAAATTTTTCATATGTCTGTTAGCCTTTTGGATCTCTTCTGTTGTGAATGTTCTGTTCATATCCTCTCCTCACTTTTGAATTAGGTCATTTGCTTTTTTGTTGCTAAGTTTGGTGAGCTCTATATATTTTGGTTATTAACCTCTTGTCTGATGTATGTCATTAAAGATTTTCTCCCATTCTGTGGGGAGTCTCTTTTTTTGGTTGATGGTTTCTTTTGCTGTGCAGAAACTTTTACATTTGATGTAGTCCCAATGGCTTGTTTTTGTTTTAGTCTTCCTTGGAAAGATGCCCTTGAGATGTAGCTGGTCAAGAGTTCTACTAATATTTTCCTCTAAGTATTTGATGATTTCTAGTCTGACATCCATGTCCTTGATCCATTTGGAGTTGACTTTTGTTTCTGTTGAGATACCATGGTTCAGGTTAAGTCTTCTGCACTTTTCAATCTAATCTTCCCTGCACCTTTTATCAAAGAGACCCTCCTTTCTCCATTTAAAAGTTTGTACACTCTTATCAAAAGTTAGATGTCCATATCTGTGGGGATTAATTTCTGGGTTTTCAATTCTGTTCTACTGGTTTGTGTATCTATTTTTGTTCCAGTACCAGGCAGTTTTGATTACAATGGCCTCATAATATAGTTTGAGATCTGGAAGTGTGATGCCTCCATTTCTGTTTCTTCTTTTCAAGATAGTTTTGGTGTTTCTAGGTATTTCCTGTTTCCAGATATATGTTTGTATTTTGTTCTGTTCTCTTAAAGGAAGCTGGTGGGACCTTAATGGGTGTCACATTAAATTTGCATATGGCTCTGTGTAGAAAATTCATTGTGACGATGTTAATTTTCCCAATCCATTAGTATGAGATATCTTTCCACTTCTTAGTATCCTTTTCTATTTCCTTGAATAGTGACTCAGTTTTCCATGTACAAGTCGTTTACTTTTTTGGTTAGGTTTATTCTTACATATTTTATTGATTTTTCTGCCATAGTTAATGGAAATGATTTCTAGATATCTTCTTCTGACTTAGTGCTTGTGTAAAGGAATGCCACTGATTTTTTATGTTAATTTTGTAGCCTGATAACGTACTACATTGCCTAATAATTTCCAGAAACTTTCTGCTGAATTCTCTAAGTTTTTCTATGGATACTATCATATCATGTGCAAATAGAGAGAATTTAAATTCTTCTCTTTCATTCTGTATTCCTTTGATTCCTTTCTCTTGCTTGATTGCTATGGTGAGAATTTCTCATACTATGTTGAAGAGTAATGGTGATAGTGGACAGAACTGTCTAGTCCCTTCTCTGAGGGGAAATGCTTTCAGCTTTGAGTATGATGTTTACTGGAGCTTTGCTGTATATGGACTCCATTATCTTAAGGAGTTTTCTATCTATTTCCTTTTTTTTTGTAGTGTTTTGATCATGAATAGGTTTGGGTTTTGTCAAAAGCTTTCTCTGCATCTATTAAGATGATAATGTGGTTTTTGGCTTTGCTTTTACTGATGTAGTAAATCACACTGATTGATTTACATATTTCAGATCAGCCTTGAATTCCTGGGATAAGTCCCATTTGGTTGTAATGAATAATCTTTTTAATATACTGCTGAATAAGTTGGCTAGAATTTTGCTCAGTATTTTAACGTCTATGTTCAACAGAGATATTGGTCTGTAACTTTCCTTTTCTGTTGTGTCCCTATCTGCTTTTGTTAGGGTGATGTTGACTTTATAGAAGCTGGAAGGGAGTATTCCTGTGTCTTCAATTTTTTTTTAAGAACTTTAAAAGTAGAAATATCAGTTGTTTCCTGAAGGTTTTGTAGAATTCATTTGTAAAGACAATTGGTCCTGGACTTTTATTCTTGGGCAGATTCTTAATAGCTGTTTTGATTTCTTTCTCTGTGATTGGTCCATTTAGATTTTGTAGTTATTCCTGGTTCAGTTTTAAAAGGGCATATGTTTCTAGGAATTCCTATTTCTTCCAGGTTCTCTATCTTGGTGACATATAGCTGTTCATAGAAGGTTCACATAATATTTTGGATTTCTGTTGTGATATCTCCCCTATCATTTACAATTGTATTTGTTTGTATATTCTCTCTCTCTCTCTCTCTCTCTCTCTCTCTCTGAGTTTGGCTAAGTTTTTATTTTTATTATTTTTTTTCAAAAAACAATATTTGGCTTCATTATTCTTTTGTATGGTTCTCTTATTTGCAATGTTATTTATTTCTGACCTAATTTTAGTGACTTCAGTTCTTCTGGCTGCTTTGCGATTCCTTTACTCCTCTTTTTCTAAGTCTTTAAGGTGTGCAGTCAGGCTGTTTACTTGAACTTTTTCTTATTCCCTAATTTTTGCTTATATGACTATTAGTTTCCCTCTAGAACTGTTTTAGCTGTGTTCGAAGAATTTTGATAGCTCACATCTTCATATTACTTTGATTCTAGGAACATTTGAATTTCTTGCTTGAGTTCCTCTTTGACCCAGGGGTTGTTAAGCAGTGTGTTGTTGAGTTTCCATATTTTGGGACTTTAACTACTTTGTTGTTGTTGTTGTTAAGTGTTAGGCTAATTCCACTGTGGTCTGGGAAGATGCTTGGGGTGATTTCAATGCTCTTGAATTTGTTGATAGTGTCTTTGTGATCTAAGGTATGATCAGTAATTTTCCCCTTCCTTCAGATGGCTTCCCACTGAGGTATGAAAAAAGGTTCCATCTAGAGTCTTGCATGATGAATTTAATTCCACAGGAGGGCCTCTTTGTCTGTAGATGGTTCTCTCACTAGGAGTAAGCCAGAGGCCTGGCTTGGGGGGTGGTTTGGGACTGGGGGTGCAGAGGAACAAAACTCACTTCTAGTTCTCCTTCACCCTTTTTAGCAGCCTGTTGCCAGCTATAATGTTCCACCTTCATCTTTGTCCCTTTTTCTATAGTTTCTCTTCTAGTGGCTTGGACATCCTGCTATCACTTGAAACTCCCAGGTTTAAAATGACTTTTTTTTTTTGGTGGAGAATATGCCAGGTGTTGTTCTCAAGCCACCATCTAGACTCCCTCCATGTCTTAATTATCATTTAATTCTAGAAGCATTTGCATTTCTTCCTTGATTTCCTCTTTGACACAGTAGTAGTTAAGCAATTTGTTGCTGAGTTTTAATATTTTGGGATATTTATTAGTTTTCTGTTTGTTGTTAAGTGTTATGTTAATTCCACTGTGGTCTGAGAAGATGCTTGAGATGATTTTAATACTCTTGAATTTGTTTATACTGTCTTTGTAGCCTAACATAAAATCTGTCCTTGAGAATGTTCCATGTGGATTCAAAAAGAATGTTTATTCCAATTTCTTGGTGTTCAGAACTCTGATAATATCCATAAGATCTAGTCCATTTCTGTCTTCAACTAATTCTCTGGCCTCTTTATTGATTCTTTGCCTAGATGACCTTACTAAGTGTGAGATAGTGGTTTTTGAAGTCTCCTACAATTATTGTGCTACTATTGATGCATTTTTGTAACTCTTCCAGGTGCTTGATATATTTGTGTGGAACTTCATTGGGTGCATATATATTAATTGTTGTTAAGTCCTCTTGGTTGACTGACACTGAGGGCGATGTAATGTCCATGCCTATCTTTTATTACTTTATTTTAATGTTTATTATGGTAAAAAGGAGAATAGCTGCCTTTTCTTTGTGGCCCAGTAGCTTGTATGATAGTTTGCTATCCTTTCACTTTGAGTCTGTGTTTGTCTTGTTGAGTTAGGTGGGATTCTTGTAGACAGCATATGGTTGGGTTGTCTTTTCTGACCCATCTCAATACTATGTGCCTTTTAATGGGTGAATTTATGCTGTTGACATTTATTGATATTATGGATTTAAGGTATTTCAATACCGTTATTCAATACTATTCTCTGTTTTAATATATGGTAGGTTTTTGGTGATGTTATTAATGTTTATACTAGGCGTTTTAGAACCTCCTTCAGGGTGGGCTTGGTGATAGTTGCCTTCTTTAACTATTACTTGTCTGAGAAGATTTTTCTACTTTCATCTAGTTTGAATGACAGTCTTGCAGGGTATTCTATTTTGGTTGGAAGCCTTTTTCATTAAGTGCTCAATAGATATCTTGCCATTCTCTTCTGTATTGTAGAATTTTTGTGGCTAAGTCTGCTGATAGTCTTATGGGTTTTTCTTTGTGACTGTTTGCTTTTTATCTTGCAGCTTTCAAGATTTTTTCATTACCCTTACTTCTTTCCATTGTAACTATGATGTGTCTTGGTGTCTTCAGGTATGGGTTGATTTTTTTTCAGACTTTCTGGGATTCTTGAGCCTTGATGTCTTTTCTACAGTTTAGGGTGGGAAAGGTTTCTTCTATTATTTACTCTAGGATTCTTTCTTCCCCTTCTCTTTCTTTCTCTGGTAGTTCAATAATATATATGTTACTTCTTTTGAGGTCATATAATATGTCTCTATTTTTTTCAGTGTCTCTCTCTCTCTTTTTCTTTTTGTCTTTTACTTCTTTCTTAGTTTCCTCTAATTCATCCTTGGTCTGGCAATTCTGTTATTCTGTCCTCCCTTCTGTCAGCTTCATTCTTTAGTTTGGGTATTATTATTATTTACCTTGTTCAATTACAGTATTAGCTTGTTCTGCTACCTGGCCTTTTTGCTCAGCTATTTCACCTTTCAGTTCTTTAATTGCCTCAAGATAGTCTGTGTTTCTTTCAGAGTCTCATTGGTTATTTCCCTATTTATGTGAGTATTTTCCTCAAAAGCTTTCCCCACTCCTGTGGTTAATGTATCAATTAATGTTTGGGTACTTTCTTCATTTTTATTTGCTTCTGGATTACTTGAAAATTTTATAGTTTTTTTTTAATTTATTTTTTGGTGTGTTTTTCAGTTTGTGTCCTGGCTATTGCTGTTCAGTTATTGTGTTGTGGGACTTCTAGTCTCTTGTTTCCCAGACAACTGAAGTGAGTCCCCTCGTGGTCTGATTCAGGAGTTGCTGGAGCTAATGTCTTACAAATGAAATCACAGCCATGCATTTGGAAGATGAGATGAAGTGTCTCTTGCATTCAAATTGAATGGGAGGGCATATGACAGAAACACACACACACACACACACACACACACACACACAGAGAGAGAGAGAAAAGAAAAAGAAAAAAGTTAGAGGAAGAGCCCCATCAAACCAAACTCCTCTCACAAATGAAATCACAAACCTCAGCAAATACAATGGAAACAAAAGTGAAGATTGATCAAACCAGAGCAAAGGAAAAATATAAATAGAAAGAAAAGAAAAGCAAAGTAAAAGAAACAATGACAAACAAAAAACCTCCAGCAAGACCAAACAAAATCTCTCCTGCAGAACGGATCACAGTTCACCACCAGCCAATATAACAACTGGTGCAAAAGCAAAAGTTTGATCAAGCCATGGAGATGGAAGAAAAAAAAAGAAAAAAGAAAAGAAAGCAAAGGCAGACCATACCAAACTCCTCTCACCAATGAAATAAAAAACAAACCTCAGTGAATACAACAACAAGAGAAGCAAATATTGATCAAACTGGGGGTGGAGGGAGAAAGAAAACAAAAACAAAAAACAAAACAGCAAATCTAAATACCTCCCACAAAGAGAACCAAATCATCCACCATGCAATACAACAATTACAACAAAAGCAAAAGGAAAAATAGATCAAACCAGAGAGAAGAAAAAAAGAAAATGAAAAAGGCAAAACCACACCAAAACAAGCTCCTCCCACAGGCAAAATCACAAAAAACACATAGCTAACAAACTAAAACAAACAAAAATCAGAAAGCAAATTAACAAATAGACAGCCTTTACATCAAATCAAATTTGGAGCACAAATATTCCACCCCACCCAAACTATGGTTTGCCACTGTCTTCAGATGTAACCCAGTGAGGCAATTTTAGATGATTCCTCACTTAGTGCTTAACAAAAGTTCAGCTTTTGAATCTTACTTGATAAGTTTAACTCCATAGGGGGGCTTCTTTGTCCTTGCTCTATTTCCTCAAACAGGGCATCTCTGACCTGGAGGATGAGTAAGGAGTGTGATGGAATTCTCAGGGTTTGATTTTTCTCTGTCCTTTTCATCTCCTTTTTGTAGTTTATAGATGACTGAAAATATTTCATAGTGGTTCTTCTTTGTCCTCTCATCTACAGTTTATCTCCTACAAGCTTGGAAATCCTGTTTCCATTTGGAATTCCCAGTATTTGAATCAGTTATTTTTGAGACTCTGTCTGGGTGTTGTCTTCAAGCTGCCATATTGACTCCACCACCTTGGTACTTGTCCTTTTAGTTTTGACTTAACATAATGCATTTAAGTTCCATCCAGAATGGAGCAATGGAGATATCATTTTTGATAGTTCAATATATTTCCATTGTGTATATACAGCACAACTTTTATAACCACTCATCTGTCATTGAACATCTAGACTATTTCCAATACTGGTCTATTACAAATTGTGCTGTTATAGACATAGATGTTATCAACATAGATGTTTCCTTTAGACATAGCCTCAGGAAGGGGAATTGCCAAGTCATAGGAAATGTCCATTTCTAGTCTTCTGAGAAATCTTAAGACTATTTCCTACAGTGGTTGGACCAATTCACATTCCCATCAACAGTCTAGAAGGATTCCTTTTTCATCACATCATTTTCAACATTTGTTATTACTGTCTTTTCTAATGCATGACATTCTCACAGGTGTAAAGTGGTATTTCATTGTCTGCACTTTTCTGGTAATAAATGACTTGGAACATTTTTTAATGTTGGCTTTGCCGATCTCTTCTTTGATGAAGATTCTGTTTATATTCTCTCCCTGTTTATAGATTTAAAAAAATTATTGTGGATTTTTGTGAGTTCATTATAGATTTTGGTAATTTGCCTTTTGATATGTTGTGTATGAAGATCTCTCATTTTGTGGGGAGTCTCTTTGTTTTCATTCTGGCTACTTTTGCTGTGCACCTTTTTAACTTGAGGTAGTTCCACTGACTTATTTTTGCTTTTGTTTTTGTTGAGATTGGATCTGAGTTATTAAAGATATTTAAAAGCTGATTTGGACTACACTAACTGGAAATCCTGAGGTAGAAATTCACAGTGGCTTTGAGAGATTTCTTTCTAGAAAGAAACTGAGTCTGGGACTTCTGGAGGTGGGGCTATGAACCAGCAGCAGCTTTGTTTCTCTCCTTTCCTCTCCTGGGTCAACTAGGAATACCAAAGGAGACCACCTGGGACAGCAACAAGACAGGACTAGAATAGAATAGAATAAATGAGGCTGAAGATAGAATAATCAAGATCGAGGATGAATTAGAGAAAACTAAAAAAAAACAAGAGATCTTAAAAAGAGATTAAGAGATACTGAAAACAACAACAGAGACCTATGGGAGGACTTCAAAAGAAATAATATACACATTTTTGGCTTACCAGAGGAAGAAAGAGAGGGAGAGGAAGAAAGCATTCTTCAGGACACAGTACTTCTCTAGTCTAGACAACATCACAGACATAATGGTTCAAGAAGCCCAGAGGGGGAAAACTGGGTTGTAACATGCAGAAGAATGAAATTGAACCACTTTATCTCACCAGAAACAAAAATCAACTCCAAATGGATCAAAGACCTAGATGTCAGACCAAAAACAATCAAATAGTTAGAGGAAAACATTGGTAAAACACTTTCCCACCTACACCGCAAGGACATTTTTGATGAATCAAACCCAATTTTGCAAGGAAGATTAAAGCAGAAACAAACCAATGGGACTACATCAAATTGAAAAGCTTCTGCACATCCAAAGAAACTATTAAACAAACAGAGAGACCCCTCACAGAATGGGAGAAGATCTTCACATGCCATACATCAGACAAGAAACTAATCACCAAAATATATAAAGAGCTCAGCAAACTTAGCACCAAAAAAGCAAATGACCCCATCCAAAAATGGGCAGAGGATATGAACAAAACATTCACTCCAAAGGAGATCCAAAAGGCTAACAAACATATGAAAAACTGCTCTAGGTCACTGATTGTCAGAGAAATGCAAATTAAGACAACACTAAGATACCACCTCACTCCTGTAAGAATGGCATACATCAAAAAGGACAGCAGCGACAAATGCTGGAGAGGATTTGGGGACAGAGGAACCCTTTTACACTGCTGGTGGGAATGTAAATTGGTCCAGCCTCTGTGGAGAGCAGTCTGGAAAACTCTCAGAAGGCTAGACATGGACCTTCCATATGATCCAGTAATTCCTCTCCTGGAGTTATACCCCAAGGACTCCATAACACCCAACCAAAAAGAGGTGTGTACTCCTATGTTCATAGCAGCACAATTCATAATAGCTAAAACCTGGAAGCAACCCAGGTGCCCAACAACAGATAAGTGGCTGAGAAAGCTGTGGTATTTATACACAATGGAATACTATGCAGCTATCAAGAACAATGAACCTACCTTCTCTGACCCATCTTGGACAGAGCTAGAAGGAATTATGTTAATTGAGCTAAGTCAGAAAGACAAAGATGAGTATGGGATGATCCCACTCATCAACAGAAGTTGAGGAAGAAGATCTGAAAGGGAAACTAAAAGCAGCACCTGACCAAATTGTAAGTAGGGCACCAAAGTAAAAACCCTGTGGTGAGGAGTAGACATGCAGCTTCCTGGGAAAGTGGGGGGTGGGAGTGGGTGGGAGGGATGGGTCACAGTCTTTTGGTGGTGGGAATGGTGTTTATGTACACTCCTAGTAAAATGTAGTCATATAAATCACTAGTTAATTAATACGAGAGGGGAAAATTAATTGTATGTCTCGAAGTTTTTCAAAACACAAACTGAATCTTTTTAATATATAGGCTGTGTAAGTGATATGCAGACTCTCTCAAAAGCCTAGACCAAGTAGATCAGAAGCAACCAATAGCACAGCTATATACAAGATGCTGGATACTGTACAGCAAACCCTAACAAAAGGACTTTTCAAAGTTAACCCAATTACCAATTAATGTGATGAAAACATTAACTATCGATTGTTTTTTTGAACACTAAGACAGCAGGAACCTCACATCTCCACTCTAAAGCCTCTACTTCCCCCAGTCCTGGAACCCTTGGATAGGGCCCACTTTCCTGTATGCCTCTCCCAATCCATACCAAATAATATTGCATCTGCCGATCACAACCTAACCAACACAATGATTGCACCTCAACATGCTTCACTTCAGACTGTGTCCAGAGACTTCATGTGTGGAATGACAACCCTTCAACTTCATTACTCGGTGAGACCTTTCCTTTCATAGTATACTCTAATTCCATCTCAGGTGTTTCACTTTCTAACAAAGTCCCAAAACCTAGGTATACACCAGTTTCTGTGTGAGAGAGCATATGTTCACACGTATCTATAAACTACTGCAAAATATATGCCTGAAAGCAGAAGTGCACTAGAGTTTGCAGTGAGTACCCCCCTAACATTTCCTCTCCACTATTCCAAGCTTTGGGTCCATGATTGCTCAACAATTTGTTTGGCTTCGTATGTTAACTTTCTTTTCAGTCACCAGGTTCCAGATGTCATCAGGATGCTGGCCAGGCTTCCCTAGACTGAAGACTCCACCAATGTGTCCTGGAGCTCTGCTTCCCCAGAGACCCACCCTAATAGGGAAAGAGAGAGGCAGACTGGGAGTATGGACCAACCAGTCAATGTCCATGTTCAGCGGGGAGGCAATTACTTAAGCCAGACCTTCTACCTTCTGAAACCCACAATGACCCTGGGTCCATGCTCCCAGAGGGATAGAGAATGGGAAAGCTATCAGGGGAGGGGGTGGGAAATGGAGATTGGGTGGTGGGAATTTTGTGGAGTTGTACCCCTCCTACCCTATGGTTTTGTTAATTAATCCTTTCTTAAATAAAAAAATATATATATAGATGCCTTCTGATGGCAAAATAAAAAATAAAAAAGATATATAATATATATATATATTATATATATTTATATTATATATATGTATTAGGAAAAATGATTTTGAGCCCTTGGATCTGCTAAATCAGACCATAGCTTATCATTGTTTCCCTCTGTGTTTTTACTCACTAAGTTTCTGTTTATTTATTTACCTTACTGTCATCAGTTATTGATGGGGCTGGGGTGTCTGCCAGAGACCATCTCCTATCCTTCCCCACCTCCTCTTTTTTTTTTTTTTTTAATTTTGTAGGACAGAGATAAATAAAAAATTTTTTTTTCCTCCAGGGTTATTGCTGGGGCTCTATGACTGCACCACAAATCCACTGCTCCTGGAGGCCATTTTTTCCCCTTTCATTGCCCTTGTTTTTTATCATTGTTGTGGTTATTATTGCTGTTATTGTTGGATAGAACAGAAAGAAATGGAGAGAGGAAGGGAAGACAGAGAGGGGGAGAGATAGATAAGACACTTACAGATTTGCTTCACCACCTGTGAAGTGAATCCCCTGCAGGTGGGGAGCCAGGGGATTGAACTGGGATCCTTACGCTGGCTCTTGCACTTTGTGCCATGTGTGCTTAACCCACTGCCCTACCGCCTGACCCCAAAATTAAAAGTTTTTTTCTTCCTACTCATGATCACAAAATGTAAGCTCAGATCTACAGGGATGCAGAGGTCACATAGGCTCCTAAGCTGAATATGCGCCCCAGATCACATCAAATCGATGGGGTTTACAGTCAACAATATTTATACACCTTTCCCCTGTTTGGGAGCTACTGTCTTCCCTGATCCAGCTTTCTGGTCCTTTTTCCAGCCACGACATCATCTCCCCAGACAATAACTTGGATCCACCTGCATATCAGATGTCAGGCTCAGGGGAAAAAACAAACAAAATAACTAGTATAGTCACAGGCCCTTTGGAATATAACTAAAATATGCCTACTAGCTATCTACAAAATGGAGGAAACACCCCCCTACACACACACTCTTCATCTGCACTATTCCAGCCTTTAGGTTCTTGATTAGTCAACAATTTGTTTGGCTTTGTATGTTAACTCTCTTTTCAGCCACCAGTTTCCAGATGTCAGCATGATGCCAACCAGACTTCCCTGGACAGACAACCCCAGCAATGTGTCCTGGAGCTCCGATTCCCCAGAGCTCTGCCTCACCAGGGAAAGAGAGAGGCAGGCTGGGAGTGTGGATCAACCTGTCAATACCCATGTTCAGCAGGGAAGCAATTACAGAAGCCAGACCTTCCACCTTCTGCAACCCACAATGACCCTGGGTCCATACTCCCAGAGGGATAGAGAATGGGAAAGCTCTCAGGGGATGGGATGGGATATGGAGATCATGTGGTGGGGATTGTGTGGAGTTGTAGCCCTCTTATCCTATGTTTTTCCCCCCAGTGTTTCCTATTTATAAATAAAATAAAAAATATATAAAAATGAAGCCCAGAGGGTCCCAAACAAAATTAACCCATACTTAAAGACAAGACACATCCTATTTAGAATGAAAGGAATAGGGGAAAAGAAAAGATCCTGAAGGCTGCAAGAGAAAAACAAAGAATCACCTATAGAGGAAAACCCATAAGATTAGCATCTGAATTCTCCTCACAAACACTACAGGCCAGAAAAGAATGGCAAGATATCTATCAAGTTCTCAATGAGAAAGGCTTTCAACCAAGACTACTGAATCCTGCTAGATTGTCATTCAGACTAGATGGAGTTATAAAAACCTTGTCAGAAAAACAAAAGTTGAAAGAATCACCTATCAGCCTACCCTGAAAGAAGTTCTGAAAGGTGTCCTATAAGTCAATCCACCATAAGTAGGCCATATATCAGAACACTCTAAAACTCTACAAGAATGGCATTAAAATATCTTCAATCTATGATATCAGTAAATGTCAACAGCCTGAATTCACCTATTAAAAGGCACAGGGTAGGAAGATGGCTCAGAAAACACAACCCAACAATATTCTGTCTACAGGATAACCACCTAACTCAACAAGATAAACACAGATTCCAAGTGAAAGATGGAAAAATATCATGAAATCCAATGGCACACAAAAAAGAGCAGGGACACCTATTCTCATATCTGACATGATAGACTTCAAAATAAATAAAAAAGATAGGATGGACACTACTTAATGCTCAGAGGAGCAGTCAATCAAGAGGACTTAACAATTATTAACATCTATGCAACCAATGAGAAGCCATCTAAGTACATCAAACATCTACTGAAAGAACTACAGCAATACATTAACAGCAACACAGTCATAGTAGGGGACTTCAGCACCCTACTCTGTTAACTTGACAGATCACCCAGGCAGAAAATCACTAAAGACAAGAGGGAGCTAAGTGAGGAGATAGATAACTAGAACTATTGGACATTTTGAGAGTCATTCATTCCAAGAAACTGGAATAAACATTCTATTCTCAAGGATAGACCATATGTTATACCACAAAAACAGCATCAACAAATTCAAGAGTATTGAAATCATCCCAAGCATCTTCTTAGACCACAGTGGAATTAAACTCACCTTTAACAATCAACAAAAGATTAGTAATAGTCCCAAAATGTGGAAGCTCAACAGTACACTACTTAACAACTACTGGGTCAAAGAGAAAATTAAGGAAGAAATCAAAATATTTTGAGAGTTCAATGAAAATGAAGACACAAGCTATCAAAATATTTGGGACACACCTAAGGCAGTACTGAGAGGGAAGTTCATAGCCATAGGCGCACACATTAGGAAACAAGAAAAAGCACAATAAACAGCCTGATTGTACATATGAAAGACCTAAAGAAGAAGAAGAAGAAAGGAACCCTAAAGCAAGCAGGAGGACAGAAATCACTAAAGTTAGGGCAGAAATAAATAGTATTGAAAATAAGAAGACCCCCGCTCTCCCCCCACTAAAATAAGTAAATAAAATACTGAAAGAGGAGGAGGAGGAGAAGAAAAAGGAGAAGATGAAGATGATCTTGGGTGGGAGCAGATAGCATAATGGTTCTGCAAAGAGACTTTCATGCCTCAGAGATCAACGAAAAAAAGATCAACGAAAGTAAATGTTGGTTCTTCAAAAGAGTGAACAAAATCAACAAACCTTTAGCCAGACTCATAAAACAAAAAAGGCAGAAGACCCAAATAAATTGGATCATAAATGAAAGAGGAGATATCACAACAGACACCACAGAAAATGAACATATTATTTGAAGCTTCTATGAACAACTGTATGCCACCAAGCTAGAGAACCTGGAAGAAATGGTCGATTTTCTAGATACCTATCAACTTCCAAAATTAAGTAAAGAGGAACTAGATAACATGAACAGGCCCATCATAACTAATGAAATTGAGACAATTATAAAAATCTCCCCAAAAATAAAAGTCCTGGACCAGGTGGTTTTACAACTGAATTCTACAAAATCTTCAAAGAACTAGTACTTCTACTTTCAAAAGTCTTCCAGAAGATTGAAGACATTACAATACTCCCTTCCAGCTTCTATGAAGCCAAAATCACTCTGATACCAAAAGCAGAAAGGGAAACAACCAAAAAAGAAAACTACAGACCAATATCTCTGATGAAAATAGGTGCTAAAATAATTGAACAAAATTCTAGCCAACCAGATACAACAGTACAACCAGATACAACTGTTGTATATTAAAAAGATTGTTCATCACGACTAAGTTGTGTGTATCCAAAGCATGCAAGGTTGGTTTAATATACATAAATAAATCAATGTGATCTACCACACACAAATAAAAGCAAAACCAAAACCACATGGTCATATCAATAGATGAAGAGAAAGCATTAGACAAAATACAACATCCCTTTATGATCAAAACACTACAAAAAATGGGAATAGATGGAAAATTCCTCAAGATAGTGCAGTCCATATATAGGAAACCTACAGCCAACATCATACTTAATGGTGAAAAACTGGAAGCATTTTCACTCAGATCATGTACTAGACAGGGCTACCCACTATCACCATTGTTATTCAACATAGTGTTGAAAGTTCTTGCCATAGCAATGAGGCAGGATCAAGGAATTAAAGGCATACAGATTGGAAGAGAAGAAGTCATACTCTCCCTATTTGCAGGTGACATGATACTATACATAGATAAAGCTAAGGAATCCAGCAACAAGCTTTTGGAAATCATCAGGCAATACAGTAAGGTGTCAGACTACAAAATTAACATTCAAAAGTCAGTGGCATTCCTCTATGCAAACACTAAGTTAGAAGAAGATGAAATCCACCAACAAAAACAATAAAATACCTAGGAGTAATCCTAACCAAAGAAGTGAAAGACTTGTATACTGAAAATTATGAATCACTACTCAAGGAAACTGAAAAAGACACTAAGAAGTGGAAAGTTATTCCATATTCATGGGTTGGAAATATTAACATCATCAAAATGAATATACTACCAAGAGCCATATACAAATTTAGTGATATCCCCATCAAGATCCCAACCACATTTTTAGGAGTATAGAACAAAAGCTACAAATGTTTATCTCGAACCAGAAAAGACCTAAAATTGTCAAAACAATCTTGAGAATAAAGAACAGAACTGTAGGTATCATACTCCCAGATATCAGTTTGTATTATAGGGTCATTGTCATCAAAACTGCTTATTACTAAAACATGAATAGACGCAATGACCAGTGGAATAGAATTGAGAGCCCAGAACTAAACCCCCACACCTATGGACATATAATCTTTGACAATGGCGCCCAGACTATTAAATGGGGGAATTCAGAGTCTCTTCAACAAGTGGTGTTGGATGAAATCGGTTGAAACATGCAGAAGAATGAAACTGAATCACTATATTTCACCAAACACAAAAGTAAATTCTAAGTGGATCAAGGACTGGATGTTAGACCAGAAACTATCAGATACTTAGAGGAAAATATTGGCAGAACTCTTTTCTGCATAAATTTTAAAGACATCTTCAATGAAAAGAATCCAGTTAAGAAGAAGACTAAGGCAAGCATAAACCTATTGGACTACATCAAATTAAAAAGCTTCTGCACAGCAAAAGAAACCACTACCCAAACCAAGAGACTCCTCACAGAATGGAAGAAGACATGTACATGCCATACGTCATACATCAGGCTCGTATCCAAAATAAATAAAGAGCTTGCCAAACTCAACAACAAGAAAACAAATAACCCCATCAAAAATAGGGAGAGGACATGGACAGAATATATTCACCACAGAAGAGATCCAAAAGTCCAAGAAACACATGAAAAAATGCTCCAAGTCTTTGATTGTCAGGAAATGCAAATCAACACAGTAATGAGATACCACTTAACTCCTGTGAGAATGTCATACATAAGAAAAGGTAACAGCCGCAAATGCTCTAGAAGTTGTGGGTCAAGTAACACTCCTGCATTGCTGGTGGGAATGTTTATTGGTCCAACCTCTGTGCAGAACAGTCTGGAGAAATCTCAGAAGGCTATAAATGGACCTACCCTATGATCCTGCAATTCCTCAACTGGGGATATATCCTAAGGAACCCAACACACCCATCCAAAAAGATCTGTGTACACATATATTCTTAGCAGCATAATTTGTAATAGCCAAAACCTGGAAGCAACCCAGGTGTCCAACAACAGATGAGTGGCTGAGCAAGTTGTGGTCTATACACAATGGATTATTACTCAGCTATAAAAAAATGATGACTTTACCATTTTCACCTGATCTTGGATGGACCTTGAAAAATTCATGTTAAGTGAAATAAGTCAGAAACAGAAGGCTGAATATGGGATGATCTCACTCTCAGGCAGAAGTTGAAAAACAAGATTTAAAAGAAAACACAAATAGAAACTGAACTGGAATTGACATATTGCATCAAAGTAAAAGACTCTGGGGTTTTTTATTGAGGGGTAACACAGGTCCAAAAAGGATGATAAAGGACCTATTGGGGGTTGTATTGTTATATGGAAAACTGGGAAATGTTATGCTTGTACAAACTATTGTATTTATTGTCAAATGTAAAACATTAATTCCCCAATAAAGAAATTAAAAAATATATATTTGAAAGCTTATACTGTAGTGATCTGATGTTGGTCTGCTTCTAAATTCTGCTTGTAAGACCACTTCTGTTGCTTTGCTTGAGGCTGTAGTCTATTTACATAATCATTGTTTTGTTTGCATTGCTTTAATCCCCACTGGTTCATGCTCTTTTTCCACTCTGCTCCCTCTCCTAGTCACATCTGGTTTTCCATTTAACCCTCACTGGTTCGCATGCTTTTTCCTTCTCCCCACTCCCTATCCTATGTACATCCTCATCCGACCTGACACTTCCACCTCAGGATATATATAGGACAGGATTGTGATTAGAGATATATAGCTTGCACTGCATTCCTTATCACTAAATATTGAATTGCATCCCATTCAGCCATGAGTCCCTGGTCATCTTTCTCCCACCCCGAAGCTAGACCAGTATATGGTACACCAACATGGGACCTAACCCATCCATCCCCCAGATAAGTAAAGCTGTTTGGCTACCTATCCATTATTGGCTGCCTTTTTACTTATGAAGAGTTTTCCCAAAGCCTCGACTCTTTCTTTATGAGACAGTTTCTCTGTTTCTGGAACATTTTTCTCTGGGCCACACTTTGGTTCCCAGACTGGGAACTTTGGTTCCTTATGACCATGATCATAGAGCTTGGGATATGCACGAAGATATCCCCTGGGACTTTCTGGACTCCCTCTCACATATTTCCCATGGAGAAGGACTACTCTAAATTGAAGATCATTCTCCATTACCCTGGCAGTCCCCAAGAATGGAGATACATGGTTAGTTCTACCCTCCTGATTTAATTCTTTCTTAGATGGGAAGACACTTTTAAAAATGGATGCCTGCAGCAATCCTGCAAGATGTGTCAGAAGCACCCTAAATGGAATTTTGAGGAGCTTTTAGGACTACGATGCCCTCTGGGGGACTCCTGATACGACATAGTAGAATCTAATAATCTGGTTCAAGTTGTGTTTCATAAAAAAGTGATTTGAATGACTGAATTTTTGCATGACCCATTTTGCTGTGAGTATTCTGAAATTTAATTGACAAAAAAATGCTGGACACAGCCATGATTTCTAGAGACATCCAGAAACAGTCCAAAAATGTTTTTTTCTCTTTTGATATTTTTTACATCTTGGTATTAATGTGAAATTTTTAATCCTAAAAACTGTATGAGTATGGGCGGGGTGGATTGTGCAATGATTATGTTAATGATTCTCATGCCTGAGGCTTGTAACCATGGTTCTTCTATTGAGCTTATACTGTTTAAACAACCTTAAAATCATACTAGAAAGGACTTCCAAAATTATAAAGGTATTTAAACCAATTATAATCGAGTTATCAATTATAGTAAACTTCTAATCTATTACAAGTTTTGCTTCACAAGTAAGTGAATTACAGCTGTCAAGTCTTCACATGAAAAAACATCTGCTCAAATGGCATCCCAGGAAATCCATTTGGACCCCTGTTCTCTGACATTGCCACAAGATGGCATGACTACAACACACCCCCTGAAACCAGTGATGTGACCTGGCACAACCTGAAGAAACTGTTTCACATTCTCCAAAGCTCACTTTCTACAGAAAAGCAGAATTACAATGGTTAACCTTCCCCATCAAGACAGACATGCAGCGTTTCATCCCCTGGCATTCCTTCCGTGGACTGACACTTCTATCAGACTTACTGGTACACCTCCTGGACACTTTATAGAACTTTACAACATCTTCCCTTTATGCTGCTGGGTTTCTCAAAGACTGACTTCAGCAGTCCATGGACTTTGCATCCATCTGTCTTGGGACTCTATAGGATACGCCCCCTCACCTGCAGGCCCTGGCCCCAGAGTTAGGAAACCCCCCTCCTTACTAGGTCCTGCCCCCAGAGGCAGGAAATGCCCCTTGAGGCATGAAATGCCCCCAGAGGCAAAAGATGCCCCCCAGAGGCAGGAAATGCCCCTTCATGCCTTCCCTTGGCATCACACTGTTTCTTGCTGCTCTCCTATTTGTTCCTCCATGTCTTATGCCAGTTCTTTTGAAAACACTTGCATGATATAGGTTTCTGTTCACCCCACACTCCTGATACCATGGATATTAGTTAAAAAGAAAGGGGGAAGTATTGGTCTGCTTCTAATTCTGCTTCTAAGTCCCCTTCTACTTTGATCATCACGTTAGGTTCCCAATGAGCCATGAGTCCCTGGTCATCTCTCCCCTGCCTGTGAAGCTAGACTGGCAATCTGATAATATTTTACTCTAAATATTTGATGATTTCTACTTGAAAGTCTAAATATTTTATTTATTTTATGTTTAATTTATTTGTGTGGTGAGATATAGTAGTCCAGTTTTTTTTTTTTAGTTTTTTAAAAAAATTATTTATTCCCTTTTGTTGCCCTTGTTTTATTATTGTTGTTATTGATGTCACTGTTCTTGGATAGGACAGAGAGAAATAGAGATAGGAGGGGAAAACAGAGGGGGAGAGAAAGATAGACACCTGCAGACCGCTTCACTGCTTGTGAAGTGACTCCCTGGAAGGTGGGGAGTTGGGGGCTTGAACCAGGATCTTTACGCCAGTCCTTGTGCTTTGTGCCACATGCTCTTAACCTTCTGTGATATTGCCCAACTCCCAGTGGTCCAATTTTATTGTTCTGAATGTTTCAACCCAATATTCCAAACACTATTTGTTGAAGAGACTCTATTTACTCTATTTAATGCTTTGGTCCCCCTTGTCAAAAATTATATGTCTTTAAGTGTGGGGCCTTTCTTCTGTATTCTCACTTTTATCCTACTGATATGTGAGTCTATTTTTGTTCCAATATCAGGCAGTTTTGATTACAATAGTCCTATAAGATAGATTGAGGTCTGAAAGTGTGATGCTTTCATTTTATTCCCTCAAAGAAATTTGGTACAACCTTAATGAAAATACCATTAAATTTGTGTATGTCTCTAGGTATAATGGTCATTTTTACAATGTCAGTTCTCTCAATCCATGAACATGATATATCTTTCCATTTCTTTGTGTCTTTTTCTATTTCCTTTTCAGAATACAGGTCTTTCACTTATGTTGTTGGGTTTATTTCTAGATATTTGATCCTCTTCACTGAGATTGATTTCTGGATTTCTTCTTTTGCTCATTTAACCTTTGCATAGAGAACTGCCACTGATTTTTTACATTGATTTTGTAACCTACTATTTTACTACATTGCTTAATAATTTCCAGAAGTTTTCTGCTTCATTCTTTAGGGTTTTGTATATACTCTATCATATCATCTTCAAATAGTGATAATTTCACTTCTCTTCCTATCTGTACCCCGTCTAATTTTTCATCTCTTGCCTAATTCCAAGGCTATATTGAATAATAATGGTGATAGTGGGCACTTCTGCCTCCCAAGGGGGGAAAGTTTTCAGCTTTTCATCACTGAATACATTGTTATCAGTTGGTGTGCTATATATAGACTCAACTAATTTGAGAAATTTTCCTTCTATTCCCATTCTTTTTAATATTTTATAATGAAAGGATATTGGATCTTGTCAAAGGCATTCTCTGCACCTATTGAGATAATGTGATGTAACACATTTATTGATTAACATGCACGTCTGGGATAAATTCTACTTGGTCATGGTATAAAATCTTCTTAATGTACTGCTGTATGTGGCTTTGTAGAAAGTGTTAGGGAATGTTCCTGCGTCTTTTATATTTTGGAAGACCTTGAAGAGTATAGGTAGTAGCTCTTCCTTTAAGGTTTTGAAGAATTCATTTGTAAACCCATTTGGGTCTGCACTTTTGTTATGGAGGAGGATTTTTATTGCTGTTTCATTTTCTTTTGCTTCTGTTCTATTCATGCTTTCCAGTTCCTCCCAGGTTAGTTTCAGGAGGTTGTATGATTTGAGAACTTATCTGTTCTTGGTTCTCTAGTCCAATGGCATATAGTTCTTCATAGAATTCTTGCATACTGTTTAGAATTTCTATTGTATCTGTGTGACCTCTCCTCTTTCATTTACAATATTATATATTATAATATATTATATAAATTATATTATTTAATTAATTAATTTACTTACCAGAGTACTGCTCAGCTCTGGCATATGGTGATGCTGAGGATTGACTGAAACTGGGTCCTTTGCCCCAGGCATGAAAATCTTTTTGCATTACCACTATGCTATCTTCCCAGCCCACTCCTCCCTGCCCCTACTTTTTTTATAGTGAGTCTGGCAAGGGATTTATCAATTTTGTTTATCCTTTCAAAGAATCAGCTCTTGGATTTGTGGGTCTTTTATATAATTTTTTTTGCTTTGGTTTTCAGTGATGTTGATTTTTGCTCTAATTTTTAAAATTATTTTTCTCTTTTGCTTCCTTTCAGTTTCTTCTGTTTTTCTAGATCCATCAGGTGAAATTTCAGCTGTATTTGTTTATTTTTTCTTGTTCCCTGATGTGCGATTCTATGGCTATACATTTTCTGATAGCTTGTGTCATCATTTCCATTTTTTCTAAGAACATTTTTTTTCTAAGAACATCTTTTTTTTCTTTCTTTCTTTATTTAATTTATTTATTCCCTTTTGTTGCCCTTGTTGTTTTAGTGTTGTAGTTATTATTGTTGTTGTCATTGTTGGATAGGACAGAGAGAAATGGAGAGAGGAGGGGAAGACAGAGAGGAGGAGAGAAAGATAGACACCTGCAGACCTGCTTCACTGCCTATGAAGCGACTCCCCTGCAGGTGGGGAGCCGGGGTTTGAACCGGGATCCTTATACCAGTCCTTGTGCTTTGCACCACCTGTGCTTAACCCGCTGCGCTATAGCCCGACTTCCTTGATCTTCTTTTTAAGACAATAGTCATTAAGTAATATATTGTTAAGTTTCCATATTTCTTTAACTTTTTGTTTCTTGTTGAGTGTTAATTTAACCCTGCTGCAGTCTGAAAACATGCATAGAATTAGTTAGATACTCCTGAATTTATTAATACTGTCTTTGTGGCTTGGCATGTGGTTCATCTGTATTAATGTTTCATGAGAGTTTGATAAGATATAGCTTCTGTTTTTCTGGGGTGGAGTGCTCTGAAGATAATAGAAGGTCTAACCTATCCATTTCTTCATTTGATTCTCTTGTTCTTTATTTTTTGTTCCTGGTTGATTTTTCTTCTTGAAAGCAGTGAGTTAAAGTCACCTACTATTATTTCATTGCTGTCAGTGTACTTTCTCATGTGTTTTAGTAACTTTTTAAATGTTTTGTTACCTCTTAATTTGGACCATAAATGCTAATTTTTGTGAGCTCCTTTTGGTTGCCTGATTCCTGAACACTATGCAGTCCCCATCTTTTTATTTTATTTCAATTATTTTGAAGTCAACTGTGTCAGATATAAGTATGGCTGTTCCTTTTTTTTTTTTTCTTTTTAGTTCATTAGTTTGTATGATAGTTTTATATGCACTTTCATTTCATTGTTGTTTTTGTCTTGTCAGGCCAAGAGGGTTTCTTGCACATAGAATATACTTGACTTGTGTTTCTTGATCCATATTTCTAGTCTATGTCTTTTGAGAGGCCAGCTCAGTCCATTGGTGTTTATAAAAATAACAGATTTGAACCTGAAAACACCTAGAATTGCCAAAATCATCTTGAGGAAAAGAAAAAGAAATGGAGGCATCACACTCCCAGACCTTAAACTATACTATAAAGCCATAATCATCAAAACAGCATGGCTTCTAGAACAAAAATAGGCACACAGACCAGTGGAACAGAATTTTTAAAAAA